>NC_090873.1:20873399-20890899 GCF_036669935.1 Montipora foliosa
GTAGTTGTTGGTATTGACTTGCAATTAGTAGTTTGATTTGTTCTAGTATCGTAATTAGTACTGTCATTCGTTCCGTTATTGTATTTTTATAGTTAGTATAAGTAGTTTGTAATGAGAGAGAGAGAGAGACTTTATTTTACGAGGGTAACACGTGACAGTAACTAACATTACTGATGAACTTGTGGCCCTCTTAAGGTATAAAATTACAATGTATAAAGACTACATTAAGAGTAGATACTATTTACAATAGAATAAGAAAAACAAATCTAGACAAATCGATTTAAAACTAGACAAATCGATTTAAAAACGAAATGAAATGCATACAAAAGACTATCTATTGTTATAAATTTATGTCAAACGATCCCCTTGTCTTCTGAGAATTTAGTACTCTTTTCCATAATTCAGCCTTAAAGGATTTTAAAGACTTACTTGTTTTTAATGATCGAGGCAAATTGTTCCAGTTCTTTACCATACTTACGGCAAAGGTGCGTCCACCCTCTGAGATGTTTTTATGGAGGGGGCACAATAAATTTAAATTACAATTTCTCGTGGTTCTTTGGTGTACATCGGAGTTTTTTCTAACGGATGTATTTAAATAGTTGGGTAAAGTACCATTTATCCGTTTATAGGCCAGTTCACAATGCTTTATATACGCTTCATTATAAAAGGGGATCCAGCTTAAGTTGTTAAACAATGTTACAGTTCGACTAGTGCGTTGTCCTTCAAGAATAATATGGGCGGCCCGTTTCTGCATGCGGAGAACTCTCTCAAGTGCCTCCTTGTTGCACAATGTCCATACTTGGGTTGCATACATCATAAGTGGTTTTATTATTGCATTAAAATAGATTATTCTCTGATTTTTCTTTAAGTAGGGGCTAATATGGCGTAAGAGGCCAAGTCGCTTTGAAAGTTTATTGCAAAGTTTGTCAACATGCGCTTCGTAAGTTAGATCTTCGTCGATGATCATACCAAGAAGTTTATGGTTTTTAACGTTTACAATTTCTGCATTATCCGTTTTTACTTCCAGTTTTCCTGAATCTTGAACTATGCGCTTCTGTAGACGCTTCCCCGTTACCAACAGAGCTTTTGTTTTTTGCATATTCATATACATTTTGTTTTCACTGGCCCATCTCTCTACTTTACACAGATCTAGTGACAATGCTTGATTTAATGATTGTATGGTTTTCCAGTTTGAACTCGAAGACAAGGTGGTATCATCTGCGTAAATGTCCATAGTTGACTTTTGAACGTGAAGAGGCATATCATTGACGAACAAAAGGAAAAGCGCCGGACCTAGAATGGGCCCTTGGGGCACTCCTTGCTTTACCATCAACTGTTCAGATGTAGTTTCCCGTAACGAAATAAACTGCTTCCTCTCAGACAGGTAGGATTTGAACCAGACAACAGAAGAAGGAGTAGCACCGTAGATCGACAGCTTTTTTAGAAGAAGTTCATGATCAATAACATCAAAGGCTTTTCGAAAATCTATAAGAACCAGACCTGTCACATTATCATTATCCATGTTCATTAAAATCTGATCAGTATGTACGGATTAGGGCTGTTTCAGTGGAATGTCCTGGCCTAAAGGCTGATTGCAGCTCATATAATAAGTTATTATTACGTAAGAATTTAGAGAGAGAGAGCTGGCCACATGCTTTTCGAGAATTTTCGAGAGGACAGGTAAAGCAGATATCGGACGATAGTTGTTGATATCATTCCGTGCACCACCTTTGTGTAGTGGTGTGACTTTAGCCATTTTCCAACGATTGGGGAAACTGTTTGTCAATATTGAAAGATTAAGTAGTTTGCATAAAGGGTTTGCAAACACCGGTATAATTTTCTTAAGTATGCGTATGCTCAAGCCATCGTACCCAGAGGCCTTGTTACTAGAGATTTTATCCATAATATCAATGGTTTGCTTAGGCGTTAACAGAGGAATGTTGTAAACTGTGTCTGTATTTAATCTTGAATGAACAAAATTTGCCAGCTTTGTATGATCGAAGTCTACGCCAGCATCATTGTTGTTACCAATTTGTTCTAGAATGTTAGCAAAGTATTCATTTAGCTCGTTTGCAATGTCGGCTTCGTTGTTGATAATTCCATTTTGTGTAGCTATTTCATTGATACACACTCGAGGTTTATTTGTCCCGCTCAGAGATTTTAGAGCTTTCCATAGTCTCGTCGATCTTTTCACGAAAGAAACTTCTTTTTGTTTTTCTAATAATATTTGTGGTTTGACCTTTTGCATGCGCATAACGTGTCCAATCCTCCTGCAAATTCGAGATTCACGCCTTTTTCAACAACTTATCCCTTGTTTTCATAGAATGAAGAATCTCCTTTGTCATCCAGATGGGCTGATCGAGTCTTTTGACACGTTTAGATTTGAGTGGAATGTGTTGGTCTAGAACATCATTAAGCATTGTTTCTATTGAACTCAGAACATCATTTATATCATCGAAAACAAATGCGGCGTCCCATGGGGTGCATTGTAGGTCTTGTAATAATTCGTCTGTATTCAAATTCTTTAAGTCACAATATTCGATGATACTCTGAATTTGATCTTTCTGCTTTCTTGAGTATTTTTGTCTAATAAATACCGGAAGATGGTCCGAAAGACCAATGTTTGGTACAGAAATATTAGCAATGACACTCGGATGCGTTGTATAGATATGATCAAGACATGTAGAGCTCACAGGACGTGTAACTTCATTTACGAGTTGATTCAAATTTAAGCTTCTAAAGGCTTTCGCTAATCGATGTCTTTTATATGCAGGGTCGAAGAAGTTCATATTAAAGTACCCAAAAACATATAATTCTTGGTTCCTTAAATACGCTGCTTCAATGTTTAACTCTAGTCTGGCATTTGTCTCCGCAGTTGATGAAGGCGGGCGGTAGACAGCCCCTATGAGTATCGGACGATTTGATTTATACGGATGGATTTGTAACCAAATGGTTTCGAGGTCATTTTTATCCAGGCTTGTAATTCTTTTAACTTTAAGTCTGTCGGCGATATAAGCGAGAATTCCGCCGCCTTTCTTCAGTCCCTGTCGATCTTTCCTGAAAAATGTGTAGCCAGGTATTTGTAAAACACAATCAGGTTTGCTTGGCTTGAGGAAGGTTTCGAGGAGAAAAAGCACATCAATTTCATGATGATTTGAGTAGTATAGGACATGGGGGTATGAGCGCATTTTTCCATTTTGCGGTTTTATACCTAAGAAAAGCAGAATAGTACAAGCGCATTTTTACATTTTTTGCATAAAAATTAATTTCTTGTATTTATATATAATGAGTTGTATTAATATACATGATGAATTGATTGATATGAAACAGTCAACATGTCCTTTTTGTGATCAACTATTAGTTGAAGTTAATAGTGTGATTGAGTCATGCTGTGATAATCAAAAGATGTTTAATGATTATGGTAAAAATGTATCTATAAATTGTGGTTCTGTTAATAGTTACAATTATGTTAGACAGTATGTTGACTTTCATGAGAATAAATATAAATTTTGTCGTAAATCTGTTTATCAACGAAAGTACCACATTGAAAATATCATAAATACCTTATGCCAAAATAATAGCTTTCAGATTTTTATAAAAGATAGAGATAAAATATTAAGAATATTTAAGGAGGTTCATTTAGTAATTCCTTTAGTAAATGAAAATCGAAAACGTATGATAAATATCAATTTCATTCTTCGACAAATATTTTTAATGGCAGGTCTCCCTTATTATAAAATAAAGATTACAAGATCCAAAAGGACCCTTGAAAAATATAATCAATATTGGCATGAGATACAATTATTGATATTTGATAAAATTATAAAAATCATTCGAGAGTAAATTTTTTATCATATTGCAGTAAATACTTATCAATAACAGGACATATGTCAGTGATGAAATCTTCAGTGTTTTTCATTGTATACAACAAATCGTCTTGTTCATATTCACCAGATCTTAATGTGTTTTTGATTGTTATAAGAATATGTTGATAATTTTGATCCGCAAATTGGCAGTTCTGTATCTTAAGATCAACATTCTGATGATCCATATAAGATTTAATTAACAAGGCACAAGTGCTTATAGCTACTAAAGAAATACCACCAGTAGCAACAGCAGTTGCAATACCACCAGAGGCAGTTAAAATAGAAACAGAATTACCAATAAATTTAAGCAATTTATATTTTTTGAATGCTTTTTTATATACCCAGCACTTTTTGTGATACACACGATAGTATGATTTGAGTTCATCTACTTCATCTTTCGTTAATTTGTCTGAAATATGATTCCAGTTAAATATTTTCTTTTTTCGATCTGTCATATAATATAGTTTAGATTGTTAATCGTTTAAAGATACAATAAATCAAACCTGATACCTGACCGCAAAATGGTGAACGTCTTATCAACCTTGTTGTATATTTTTCATCAATAGCATAAGTATATCCTCTTGACAAAAAATGATGGTTATAAAACCTACCAAAAGCATCATGTAGTATACTATGGCTGTTTAATATATCAATCCAGCCGAAAGTTCTTTCAAGTAACCATGTTATGAAACCACCTCCAGGACCGATCAAACCAATTTCACCATTATTGAGTTCAAGAATTTTGTTTATTGATATGTCTCTTTCAAAATAAAAAAAGTGTAGGTATTTATAAACAAGTGCTGATTTTAATATTTTGTCATGAATGTATGGATGTTTCTTTTTTGCTTCTTGAAAATTATATTTTACATATTTTAGTAATAAATTGATGTACATATATATTACGGTATGATGGTCTAGTATCGTTTTTTCATCCAAAATGTTATCTATATATACACAAAAAAAAACTATACTGCCATTAAGGGATGCAACGTTAGTGCTAGGATTTAACCCCCCGAAGACTGTTGTTGATCCGCCTGTACGCTTGTCAGCAGTAAAATCACCAATATGCTTTTTGTTCCAGTAAATCTTACTTTTTTCGGTTTTTGGTGAAGATTTGTTATCCCAATGAACAGACAAACAGTGCCATACATTCAACTTGCCAATATCATTGGTTGAATAATCTCCTAGTTTCAAGAAACTTTGCAGACTAGCAGCAGGGCCGATGTACACACACTTATTTACAGAACTAGCTCCACTCACGACAAGATTTGATCCACTATAAGCAACGAATTTGTCAAACCCTCCGTTATCATGACCAAACAAGCCATTATTCCAATAACTTTGCGAGGAACCTCTTAAATCTAATTTATAAACAATAGAGATATTAACTGCTACATTATTCAAATTAACCTGGCTTATCATTTTTTGTAATCCAGTAAATTTGATAAAATAACGACCATTATGTTTTTCAGCTTTTGTGCAGACTGAGGGTCTCTTTGATGAATCTGTTTGATTGGCATCGCTTTCTTTGTTGCTTTTGTCAAAAATAGTTTCTACTTTTCTGCTTGCATCCATCTTTACATTCTGATTATCAGCTCTGTCAGTTTGATAAAGACATTTCGCATTTATTCTTAAATATTCAGAAACCCAGAGATCTAGGAACGAATCTCGAACTATATTGGAAACTTGTGATTTTATAACAACATGATTATCATTTGTAGGAGCCTTTACTATGAGATTTTTATCACTTTCTATGTGTCCATCATCATTTATTAAAAGTTGAGTTTCATTGGTGAAATCTTCGTCACTGTGATAGTCAATGGTATATTCGATTTTGTCACCATTATCATCAAGAAGATAATCACCATTTTCTTTTTTTACATAGAGCGCCATATATATTACATCATATAATTTAATTGAATAGTTTGTATTTAATCTTAAATTTGCATCATATAATTTAATTGAATAGTTTGTATTTAATCTTAAATTTGAATACTTTAACAATATTGTCACCGAATTGTATACGTATCTTATCTAAATTTTGAAAAAATCTATTCATGTTTACTGTTATTGTTTTATTGGTTGAAAAATCTAGATTATAAGTAAATATTTGATCAGCCTGAACGACTAAAATATGATTGCTGATATCAAGATTTGAAGTCATCTTATTGCTTCCATCTAATCTTAAACATCTTGTAAATTGGTTATCAACATAACTTTTTCGTGTCACATCATAATCACTGGCTGGAGGACCACAATTAATTATCTTTTTTTGAGACATATTTAAATTTCCAGTCATATCCTGTGAACCATCTCGTAGTATAACCTGATTTATATTTGGTTTGGCAGCTATTTCAGTATCGATATACCTCTTATTGACTACATCAGTCAATTGTGAACCGTTTCCGACTTGTGTTACTTTATAAGTACTAAAGTCGAAATCCCCAGTTACAGATAATGAATCGTCTCTTTTTAAATAATTAGACAGCTCTGTTTTATCATTTTTTTGAGTCATGAAATTATCAATGTAAAATTTTGTTGCAGCATCTTTATGATGTATTGGTTCTAGTAAACCAGTAATTTTTTGATCTTTCATATCAATAGGATTTTGGGCTTCAATATTACCACTGTCAGTATTTAGATCGAAATAGAAGGCTTCAAGTTGTAGATGTGTGAGTGCATCTGCAGTTCCATGCCTTCCAGCCCCCACATTTTCGATTCTACTGTTGTTCATATCAAGTAGACCATTCATCTGATCAGTCCCATCTTTTTTTAAAGTTTTGGAAATCTCAACATCAACATAACTCTTTGTAGTTGCATCGTTATTTGTTTGTGGTGAAGCAACATTTCTCAATTTTTTGTTGTTAATATCGTAATCACCATCATCTGTCAGTTTAAACCCAACACCAGGTAATCCTTTTATGATTTCAACAATTGTGCCATGGGATACTGTATTTTCAGGTAATTTCCCGTTTGAATAACTCATATATAATTTGATTATATTATATTTTTCCATGAAAATTCTTGGTTGTGAATTTCCATGGCTTATCAATATATACGAAGCAAAATGGTTCTTTAGTTGCTTTCTCATATAATTCTTTTGGAATACTGTTTTCACGACAAATTAGACTCCTCTCATTAGCACTTGGAAATTCGTAAATAGAGAAATGTGAACAGTTCAATCTTATGTCTTTTGGTGTCTTATAGTAGCTTTGACTCAGATAAATAACACTACAATTTTTATGTCTCCCTCGTATAAAATAGTCGACTATTGGTTTTTGGTTTTTATCACATACGAAATCGTCGAATATTACCAATTTCTGACTTTCACTCTCAAGATTTTTTACAGGAATAATTTCATCATTGCTTGCTTGAATAACATCATAACCAACTTCACCACTTATTGGCTGGAACATATTCATAAGATTGCGGTACTTGAACTGCTCTAAGTTTTTCGCATACAGGTATATTTTATCAAAGTACAATAATTCGTAAATCATATGCATCAGTGTATTTGTTTTTCCCGAACGACTTGGACCGCAAACCAACATCCGAAATGATCGATCGGGCATGAAATCATATAACTGTCTAAAGTTCGAGACCATATCGTCTTCACCGTCGTAATTTGGTATTTTCATTTATATTATATGGGTATATTAAAATAATATAACATGGTGTATAACACGGTGTTAAACGTTATTTTTTATATATGATTTTCATTTTTATGTAATGTAATAATATAACAATAAATGAGTTTACTTAAGTGGAAGGAACTCGCAAAGAGTAAATCTGAATTAGGGAATAAAATCAATTATGTCCGTGATACAATTACAAAACATGATATTGGTGAGCAGACCAGTCAACAGGGATTTTCAAAAGTATTCAAACCAATTACAAGTAAATTAGATGATGTTATTGACAGTAATAAGGTTTTAAGAATGCAAAGGAAAAAACGACCTCTTAAAAATGGGGAAGTTCCGAATTACGGCATTGATATAGAGGATGAAGTTCCAGATATGAATCTTGGTGATTTATTTGAACAACCTGTTTTACCACAGCAAGAAAAACAACTGATGCCAAAACCACCAACATATGAAGAATCTTTACAAGATCTTCTGGAAGGAAACAAGGAGTTTTATGTTGATCCTCAGTACTTCCCTCAGGAACCACAGGATATACCACCAGAATATGATGAAGATGAAGAAATAGATTATGGATTTGGATTATTTGATCTTGGTATTCAAAATTATGATTCAGTTGAAAAGGTACTAAATCAACAAGAAATGACTGAACAAAAAAACAAAAAATATCTCAATAAGATTATTAATGACGCTAAAACAAAAAGAAATCAATTAAAAGGTTACAAATCTCATATCACAAAACAATATGAATCAGGAGAAATTTCAGATGCAGATAGGCAAGTGCTAAACAAAAGAATAGACAACGCAAGAGATACTTTAAACGCATACATCAAACATTATAACACTAAATTGAATATAATAAAAGGTTCTGGAATCAGTAGAAGAAAACAAAAAGGTGGTAATGTGATATTTTACAAGAAACCAAGAGAACTGCTAAAAAAATTGGACACATTATTGAAAATGTCAACAATCAATAGATCACAATATGGTAAATTGTGTAGTAAATATTTTAAAATATAATTAATGTAACTTTATTATGTAAATGGAACGTGAGATAGTATTATCATCATATGGTGTAAAAAATCAATGGAATAATAAACCAGAAGATTTTACAACAAAATTTACTAGACCTATAATTTTGGATAGCAATATGCAATATGTTATTGGTCTTAATCGAGTTGTTAACATGTCATTTACTTGGTTTAATGTAAATTCATCTTATGGGAATCAATTAATTAAATATAGCTCCGATAGTGGTTCAACATTTAACAACATCACCTTTCCAGCCGGAGTATGGAATTATACAGACTTCAATACATATATCAAGGACATAACGAAGACTGGTGATACGTATCCGATAACTCTTGAATTCGATAATACAACATTTAGGGTCACGGTTACATTAGCTGAGAATTACCAACTTGATTTAACAGCAAGTAATTGTAATGACCTAATCGGGTTCAATAAGACAGTATTGACAAGGGGAACGAATATAGGGCCTAAAGTGCCCAATCTCAGTCAAGACACTGACATACTTAATATTCATTGCGACTTAATAAATAATTCACTTGTAGACGGTCAAGATACGGACATCATTTATTCCTTCTCAACCAGTGTACTTACCCCAAGTTACTCCTTTACCCTCGAACCACGAAGAGTGACATTCAATCCTATCAATAAGAATAGTGTAAGTAGTATTAGGATATACATTACAGATGGAAAAAGGAGATTAATTAACCTGAATGGAGCGGATACGACTTTTTCATTAATTCTGAAAAGGATAGAATAATATAACATAATAGTATAAATGAAACCGTATGAATTCAAGAGGTTTTATCATCCAAAACTTGGTAGATTTGTATATCAACACAAAGGGTCTGGTCTTATCGTTGATAATATTTTCAAACCATTAAAGAGTGTGGCATCATCTGTTTTCAAGAAATTTGCTAAGCCAATACCAAAGAAGGCATTAGAATCGGGGATATCCCATGCAGGTGAGCGACTGGGTAAGACGGTGTCACAGAAGTCAGGAGACATAATAATGAAAAGACTTGCAGATATGAGAAAAGGAGCTACAAGACAAACGGCAATTGTTCCATCCTCACCCATTAAACAGCAAGATGAAAGTACTGATATGATACTCAATAGATTGATATCAGGATCAGGTATAAAAAGAAGGCGTTGAAAACATCTATGGTATATAATTGCAAAATTATCTAAAGTAATAATATAATGTCTTTTAGAACAAGTGAATTTCTACAAAGAAATGAGTTGGTGCGTTTCCAACTTGATGATGTAATTAGAGCCCCAGCCGATGGTCAACAACAAGCGAAAAATGGGTATAAATTTACAATTAATGATCAATCGAGTTTCTACGATTGGTACAATGCTTATTTCGAGGTCCAGTTCCAAGTACAAAAATTGGCTGATGGTACAGCCTATGGTGCAGATCGTATAACAGTTATTAATGGAGCCCATAGTTTGATTAGTCATATGATGATAAAAAGCGCTGGTAAAATTGTGTACGATACTGATAATCTACACAAGGTCACTTTTGTGAAGAATTTGCTGGAATATTCTGATGATTACTCTAGAAGTGTAGCAAAGAATAGTCTTTGGTATTTGGATACAAGTCATCAGATAGCTAATGCTAATCAGAATACAGGATTTGAGGCTAGACGACTTTAAACAACCGGGAATTCTGATGTCAATGTAATCATACCTCATAATCGTTACAGTTTCTTCGAAGAGCTGGAGGATAAGCTGTTGGTACCCATGCAGCTGCAGTTTAATTTACAGCTCCAGAATGATGACGAACTGCTTCAAAAAACTGCAGCAGTTGATGATGGAAGGGTTGTCATTGACAGATTCCTACTATGGGTCCCAAAATTGACTCCAAAGGACAGTCTGTACGATAAGTTTGTGAGCTCAGCACCAACACATAGTAGTGGATTTTTCCAGATTTCTCCTAGTATTGACAATGTTAAAGCAATTTTTATATACCTACAACGAGCTAAATTAAACAATCCAGAGACAAATCCATATGAATTCGATACCTATAATATCAATGCCGATCGTGGAAATGGTAGTTATTTGACAACATGTCGTCTAGAATATGAAAGTGGAGTTTTCTACCCAGACACAGAGTATGACAGTGAGAGTAAAGTAAGAATCTTCAACGATTTAATGTCTTATACAATGAAAAAAAATGATTACAACACCGGAACCCAGTTGAATCTAGCTACTTATACTAGTCTCTATCCACTAATCTATTTTGATCTATCATATCAGGCAGAGAAAGTAACAAGAGATCCCAAACAGTTGATTTTTAGGTATAAACTCAATGCTAATAGTGCTGGAGACAGTGCTTTCAACGTACATGCTATCGTTTTATATGAAGAATCAATAGTGATCGATAAGGTGGGTAATGAATTGGTTACAGTGTAAAATATTCCTTATTTCGTATATGTTTTATAACCAGAAAATTATATAACATATATTATATACAACAAATGACTAAACTTTTTGAAATCAATGTGAGACTTTCAGAAAATCAAAAAAAGAATCTGAGTACCGCTTACCATAAAAGGGAAACTATTGTACTCAGGCTTTCGAAGGAATCTCTTCATGGGAATGATACTCTATATGTCCCAGCAATGTTAAAAAAGAGATTGGAGAAGAATCAGAAATTTAATAAAGGTATGGATATTAAACTAGCTAAAACCAATATCAGAAAACAAGTCGGTGGAAGTCTGCTGACTTCCATTCTAACACTTGGTCGGACATTTGCACCAACAATAGCAAAAACCTTGGGGTTGTCAGCTCTTGGAGGGTTGGCCAGTGAAGGCGCAAGCCAAATTGTCAAAGCAATCTCTGGGAAAGGAGTACAGACTGGGGGTTTTCTTGTACCACACGATAAGATCGACAAACTCATCGAATACAAGGATTTGTTATCCATGAAACAAAAAATGGATATGTTGAATGCCCTCCAATCAGGTTCAGGTGTTCATATAAAACCGACAAAAACACAATCAGGTGGATTTTTAGGCACTCTGTTGGCAAGCATCGGTATACCACTTGCTATTGAAGCCATAAAAAAGATGACTGGAAAAGGAGCACTGAGGATAGGTATACCACCACCATTTTATAGTTTTCCATGGTAAAAAAAAAAGAACTACCAAAAAAAAGTCGGGAAAAGGACTACTATTGGGAAAGAACAGTCCATTCAATGGAATCCCACTTCTAGGGGCAATACTGTAAAACCGAAATTCCACAAAGACATCCCTTTAAGTAATCATGATCTGATAAAATGGTGTAAATATTTGAACATCCCAATCAAGGATGTTCTGTCAAGGGATGAAAGAGTCCCACATAACAATAACCAAGCATTATTTATTTACAATCTTGAACCATCATATATGAGCGGAAGCCGTTGGGTTGCAACTTATGTAAAAGATAACGTTATCAATTATTTTGATAGTTTCGGTATGCCTCCATTCCAAGAGATCGTAAATCATAGCAAAAGAAAGAATTTGACTCTTTTACATCAAAACAACCAAATCCAAAACATAAAAACGTCTACATGTGGCTACTTCTGTTTATACTTTTTAAATGAAATGAGTAAAGGGAATTCGTATTACAATCTATTGCAGGTGTTTGACATACATGACACAATGAAAAATGAGAGATTCATCGAACATTATTTTAAAAATATCTAACTTATATATATAATGACAAGATCATATTGTGTAAAACAGAAAAAAGTAACCAATTGTATACCAGGAAGTGAAAGATATGTAAAAACTAAAAATGGTCGAACTATGTTAAAATGTATATGTGCTGAATGTGGGATAACAAAGACAAAGTTTGTCAAGAAACAGGGAAACGGATTAGCCCGTCTACTGGGGCGGGCCTTTTAGATATTGGAAACAGTCATAGTTTAGGTGAAATAGCGTTTAAAGCTGGTTTAAAAGGTGTATATAATCTTAGTAGAATTGGTGCTTCAAAGGCTATTAAATCAGATTTTGCTAAACAAAAAATAAAAGGTATGGCTAACAAATATATAGATCAAGCTTTGGATAGTATCACATCTGATTTATCAAAAAAATTAAACCCTCTTCATGGTGGTGCTGTAGACATTCACAAAGCTATTGGAAAACTACCAAAACCAAAAAAAGGTTGGACGCTTCCTGGGCATCATTACACAGGCCCTTACAACCCCCTGGAAGATCAACTGAAATATGACCCAAAAAAAGGTCAAATATTGGAAATATATGATATGCCCACTAGAAAAACTGATGTGGTCGCAATGCAGCACGACGTTGATTATTCAGTATGTAAGGATGACAAAAAATGTAAAAACAAAGCAGACCGAAAAATGGTACAAGCTTTGGATAACGTACCATACAATGAAAGACAATGGGGGCATTGGGTGGCCAGAAATGTAATCGATACGAAGCAGAAACTTGGTCTTGGTGTTCCAAAAAACGGAAAAAGCCGTCGAGTGAAGAAAACTGGCAAGAAAAATTAGCAGATGAGTTACATAAACCCATAAAACGTAATTTTACTCGGCGGCGTGTAATAACAAATCATATGGATGAAATATGGGCAAGTGATCTACAACAAGTTGCAAAATTGTTGAGACACTTTCATTAAAAAACACCTTTTCTAACTTCCAATACTCAGCGTATCTAGAATTTAAACCTTTCCCACTTCCTCTCCCCTCTCCCCCTTTCAATGTTGACTGCTTAAGTTCCCAACATTTTTTTTTTTGTTGTTGCTAGCAACACTGATAAGGGGGGGGAAGGGGGGCTGCAGTGTGAGAGATAGTAGGGAAATTAATAACGCCCCAAGAAGGTGAAGTGTCTCCACTAATTTTGCAACTTGTTGTCTGATTGATTGCAATAATTTTGCCAGTCCGGATTTGAATCCTATAGGGAAACGTTTCAACGTAGAAAAGCAGGAACTAAAGAAACAATCATTAAATATCGTATAAGCTCAGAAACATTTCAGAAGTTTGCACGCGAAGTGCAAAGCACATTGTACCAAACAAGAAAGGATATTAATTATTGACATACGGTAGCATCAATTTTCAAGTGATTGGACTTATCATTGCTAACAGAAGACTCCGTACCAAATACTAAAGCGAGCAAAGTATTTTGCACCGCAGATCTGATGATCCGAAAGTTACACATGGCTCGTATTATGTAACACAATACCATTTATTGTGTTTCTTGGTGACGTCAACCGGGGTGGTGGCGTTACAGTTGAAAATCGTATCTTCGAGGAAACAGCACAATTCAACTAGTACTTTCTTTTCTAATCAATCCAATACATTACCAGGTGATTCGTAATAAAGCTCACACAGTTAGAAATCCTGTACATATCGTCTATTCCATTTACCAACGGTCTACCATCCAAGCACAGTCTACCATCGCAACAGCAAGAAATATGATATCATATTATTTTCTCAGTGAAAAGTTGTGGTAGACCGTGTAGACCGTTTCATATAAATGTCGTAATGTGTAGCCGGTACAAATTTGTTCACTTTTGTATCTCGTTGTAAAAGAAATCTCGCAAAGGATTTAACACAATCGGGTGCTTTCTTTTGATCATTGCGCTCAGTCAGTCATTCCAAAGAACATGGAATTAGCCTGTACCCGACACGTCAATTAGAAGACTTGCTAGTAAGCGTTACTGATCCCTTCTCTGGCAGCAGACTAGCGCAAAAGCAATAAGTAATGTTACGAATGGACTTCTATGAAAATGTAGCTTTGTATAACAATGTTTGCTAAGAATTGATTCTTCGGAAAGTGGATGTTCCCTTTAAATAGCATGTGATCGCAATTAAAGGAGAGGTTATGTCTGTTTCTCATTCTTAAACAACAGCTAATTTCGTACATGTTGCGCGTGCTTTAGATGTCATGTGTCGACCGAAATATAGGTGTTTAAGGCAAATTATTTCGAAATCGGTTCCAGGATATTTCTAGCGTACTTTAAAAAGCGAAAGGATGGAAATCACACCTTTTCGTGTACCAAATTATGTGTATGTTCGACTTGACTCACAGAAAGCACTGAAATGCCTTCAAATTACGTCATACCGAAACCCCGCCAAAATCCAGTTTATCACTGGCCATTTTCCATTCACAGCAGATCAGAGAATTAAACCCTTTTTTTTAGAAACACCATATTAAACGCAAACGATAGACGCCTTCCCGTTCCAATAAACAAAGTGACCGTACGCCAATACAGTGACAACCAACTCAGACAACAAGTTGCAAAATTGTTGAGACACTTTCATTAAAAAACACCTTTTCTAACTTCCAATACTCGGCGTATCTAGAATTTAAACCTTTCCCACTTCCTCTCCCCTCTCCCCCTTTCAATGTTGACTGCTTAAGTTCCCAACATTTTTTGTCTCGCTAGCAACACTGATAAGGGGGAGGGGGGGGAAGGGAGGCTGCAGTGTGAGAGATAGTAGGGAAATTAATAACGCCCCAAGAAGGTGAAGTGTCTCCACTAATTTTGCAACTTGTTGTAGTTGAAATGCAAAAATTCAGCAAATGGAATAAAGGTTATCGGTATCTTCTTATGGTTATTGACGTTTTCAGCAAATACGGTTGGATTATACCATTGAAGGATAAGAAAGGTGAATCAGTTACTGAAGCATTTAAAACTATCTTCAGCGATAGAAAACCACAATATCTATGGGTTGACAAAGGTAAAGAGTTTCATAACAAATACTTGAAAGATTTGCTTGACAAAAATGGGATACTTATGTATTCGACTGAAAATGAAGAAAAGTCCTCAGTGGTTGAAAGATGGAATAGGACAATCAAGTCTAAAATGTGGAAGCAGTTCACTGTTCAAGGCAATACACAGTATTTAAATATGCTACCTAAAATATTGAAACAGTATAATAATACCAAACATTCAAGCATAAAGATGACACCCACTGAAGCCAGTAAAAAGAGCAATGAAGGAACTGTTTACTTTAATCTATATGGTGAAACAGAAACCTAAATTCAAAATAGGTGATAAGGTCCGAATATCCAAGTATAAACGTAATGTGTTCGACAAGGGCTATACACCAAATTGGACAGAAGAAGTGTTTACATTTGATAAAATCCAATACACTAATCCATTCACTTACAAACTAAAGGATCTCAATGATGAAGAAATACAAGGCAGTTTTTATGAACCCGAATTACTGAAAGCCGTGCAAGATGTATTCAGAATTGATAAAGTCATTGGGAGAGATTATAAGAAAAAAAAAGCATTAGTGAAATGGAAGGGATATAATGATGATTTTAACAGTTGGATACCATTAAAAGATATAAAAAATATATATATAATTAATATATATAGATAATATATGGAAAATCAAAATGTCAAAAGAGGTCGTGGAAGGCCCCGAGTTTTGAGTAATGAGGAAAGGAAAAAAAATAAGACCAAGTATCGTTCAGACATACCCATTATCTGATAAAGATAATTAAGTACATATTTCATCGAATACTGTTCTAATGATCCATAATAGGATCCTTCGAATTATGACTATGTTTTAAACGCATCTTAAAAAAACACTTAAAAATAAAAATATATAGCTATTATATATGAAATCAGAAAATTCAACTAAAAAAACAAATGGATATACTTTAGTGTATTTCGGTGCTGGTTGGGATTTTAAACCAGTCAGTGACTCATCATATAGTAAATTTAACCATTTTATCTTCATTGACGCTCTACCTAAACTATCTCACTATGAACCTGGTCAGTCAGGATATGAAAAAAGTAAAGATAGAAGATATTAACTAGTATTAGAAAAAATCTATTGACTTTTAAAAATAACAATATAAGACTTGAATATACAACAGTTGAAGAAGCTTTAACAAATACAACCATCAGAAAAGAAATAAACAAGGCCATATGGTTACATGAACAAGGATTTAGACCATATGATTATGGGTTAAAGGTTGGTGAGTTACCAAACCTATTAGAATATCGTGCTAAAATACGTGAATTATAATATACAGTCATTCTATATGGAAATAATTAATCAATTAAAAAATCATCTCAAAAACTTCACTGTTAAGGAGTTAAAAAAAGAAGTCCTAAACATTAAAAAGGGGTTTCAAGTCTCCAAATTAAAGCGTGCTGAAGTAGAAAAAGTTATAATAAATCATCATCAAGATTTTATTCACTTATTAAAAAAAACAAGGTGAAAAAAACCAACCCATCCACGAAAAAAACTAAATCGATAAAAAAAAAAAAAACCCAATAAACAACAACTTAAAATGTTATTAAATAACGAAATTAATGATGTACAAATAAAAAAGTACATAAACCAAATTTTAGACAGACAAGACGAAAAAGCAGTTGGTACAAAACATCCTCAATTCATTTATGAACAATATAGTGGTGTCACAATTCAAAAAAGTAAATCACGCTATATCATACGAAATGATTGCGGAGATGTACTATTAACTACAGAAGACCGCAAACAGGTAGAAAATATGCTATATTTCATGCTAAGTAAATAAATTTCCCATTTAGTTTAAATGATCCAAAATTATGGATGATTTAAATTATAACCACGTTTTAAACGCAGTTTTTAACACTTAAAAGTAAAAATATATAGTTATAATATATAAATGAAATTAGAAAAATCTAACCTTATAGATATGGATAAAAAGAGTCTTAAAAAGCTCAGTAAATCTCAACTCATCAAATTGCTGCTGAAGCAAGAGAAGAAGAATACTAAATTTATAGTTGTGGATGACGCCAAACCAGTACCAACACCAAGAACTCACAAACCAGTGTATGCATCTAAAACTCTTACATTAGCTGATAAGCCAAAGAAAAGTGTCAAAGAACTGGTTGACTATTTTGAGAGAAAGAGATTACCATCTCCACCTCAAGACTGGTTAGAAGAAATAGAACAATTAAACAAACCAGTAGCAGCACCTAGAACCAAAAAACTAGTACCAGTGCCAA
>NC_090873.1:20898399-20908399 GCF_036669935.1 Montipora foliosa
TGAAAAGTGTCAAATGAACATCAATGTAATTCCTAATAACATGGAGAAATACATGGCTTTCATGCTTGGTAATCATTTGACCTTTATTGATAGTTTCCAATTTATGAGCTCAAGTCTTAATAAAGTAGTTAGCAACCTACCAAAAGAAGCATTAATATATACTTCTCAAAAATTTAAAGGTAAAGAGCTTGATTTAATGTCTCAAAAAGGAGTATATCCATACGACTTCATGGATAGCTTTGATAAATTTAATGAAAAGCTACCACCTAAAGAAGAATTTTACAGTATTTTAAATGATGAGCAAATATCAGACAAAGTAGTCCATGAGCCAAGTCCTGAAATGTGGCTAAAAATCAATTTTCGTAGCACCCCCCGTAAGACATAGTGAATTTAGTATCAAATTAAAGCTTGATTTCCATATTTTGATAATCCACCTGTTACTTTTTATGTAACCTGTGCTTAAGTGAGAAAATCAACTGTTTCTGAGGGGGGTTGGGTAAGGACAAATTGCGCTTCCCAAATGTACAAGAATTGCAAAAGATAACTTTCTGTGTAAATACCAAACGGTTTTACACCAAACTGGGCAAAAATACTAACCTCACCATATTTTATGAAACAAACTCATCGAATATGTTTTCTTCAGTTGCCATGACAACCGTCAACGTTTAAATAGCGCATTGGGCTACACTTCTCACTTTTACCGTTTACTTTGTACTAGTGAGTGTTTTTTGGAAACAAGGAATTGAGAAGGAAGCACAGAAATGTTTGGTCTTACTGTCCTGACATTTTTCGGGAATACTGCATAACTGAAGCCCTTGCAGGTAAATACAAATTTAGGTGGGGGTGGGGTGGGGGAAGAGCTTTGTGACCTCTAAACATTAATATCTTTCAGAAACTAGTGGTAATCATTGATTATGGATCAGCGTTCGTCACTTACGGAAAAATTACGGAACTTCCTCAAGTCAAAAGAAGTCCAGCTTCCCGGCCGAGGTGCCCCTAAAAAAAATTAATAGGGGCGGCTAATCTGCAATCGCCCATGATAGCTCGAAAATTTCTGCCTTAGTGCCACAGGAACACCAGATTAGGATGCGTTCTAACGAACGCGATGAAATGAGTTTGTAATAGAATTTGCCGATTTTTATTATGATAACAAAAAGGTTATGTATCACAGTAGCTGTTTATACAGTTTCCATGGCAAGAGTTGCCTACGGAACTTCTAATACTCGTACATTACACTGTTTTTGTTTTGATGATGACCATCGAAGCATTTGCGATTTCAAAAGATCCTTACATCCTCATGACTTGGCCTTCCATTTCACAACCGGCTTTTTTCTGACCAAAAACTACTTTTAAGTTATACGATCAAATTACATTTTTGTAATCATTCAACTCATAGATTTAAATACGTCAATTAGACAGCCGATACTAATTAGCGTCACCAAATCTGAATTTAACTGTCATTTTTATCTTCGGTATCGTCATCATTATCATCAACATCTTCACTATCTTCCTTGCTAACACAATTGACACAGTTATCTTGGCATGTACATGCCTCAGTGCAGGGAAGACCATTGTCAACACAAGAGCAGCGTCGTGTTTGACACAATCCTTTGCAGCCGCAGCCTACAAGCTCCATCACAGCATTGGGGGCTGGTGCCTGGTTAGTCCAGTTGGCCTTCTTTCATCTGCCAACCATGGCCATCGGGCGCCTGGTCCGTTTGTGTCTCGAGGGCATGCTTCCAGAGGAAGGCCTGATAGTTAGCACGCTTGAGGTGGTATGTCAGAGCTCCTTTTGTTGGTGGAAGCTGGTGTGACTGCAGGTTTTTGCTCTTGCAAAACAACTTGTACCTGAGTTCGTTTACATCATTGCATCTAGGGTCATTGTACAAGGCACAAACAAATCGTTCCATCTTCTTTAAATCTTCTTCATTAGGAGGGAGCCTCTCACCAAGACTACTGACAATTTGCCTCAGAGCTGGATTCAACTGCACAATATCAAGTGCTTTCTTCTTTCCTTTGGTAGCAAAGGCACTGACACTATCACAACCGGTTATGGCATGTAGGCTTGGAAGTACTTCACATATCTCTCAGCCAAGCTTTTCACATACTTCTCGGATACTCACAATGCGAGATCTGCTTTTAGTGCCGCTGATCAGTGTTATGTCAGCAGCAATGACAGCTTGGTAATAGCAAGCTAGAACTTCTACATCTGTATCAGATGACCTTATAGCAATGTACTGATGTCCATTTTGAGAAGCGTGCTTTGCGTGGAGGAGCATCCTGGTATCAGCTTCCTCTTGATTGCTGCAAAGTTCCAAGACTGTGCATGCAGTAATTGTACCATCAGAGGCGGAGAGTTTGGTGCAATTGTCTCCATGAGTGATAAAGAGAGTGCGTTCTTTGATTTTCTCAGCGTAAACCGCATTTTGTGACCACTCACGTGCAAGGAAGTTTAAGAGACCGGTTTTGTTGCTTCCCTTTGCCATGAACTTTCTCCACTGACGAGGGCAGAACTGTTGACCATTGGTAATGTTAATGACTATCTCACCATCTCTGCCTCGCTTGTTCCTCTCGGTGTTTTTAATTGAGTTAGCTGGATATTGATCTCCAACAAAGTCGATTCTTGCTGCCTCTCCTGCCTCTATCAGAATTCTGGTCATCACCATGTCTGCCAGCTCAGAAAATCTATCAGGTATCCTTACTAGCGTCTGCAGCATCGCCATGGCGTCTATGATGACAGCTGTTGTCAGATCAGGCAAAGTCGGCAGGCATTCTACTCCATTTTCGAGTAGCTTTGAAAGAATTGCTTTGTTTGTCTTGGCTAATGAACCATTGGATGAAGCCAACGACCATGGAAGGGGACCAAGCTCGTGACTCAGCAAATCTTTGAGGTCCATCTGGCGACTCTGTCCAATGACTAGAAGGCGGGCAAATAAGTTCCTGTCTGCTCTGATTATGAAGTTCCTGTCTCCTGCTGTTACAGAGGTCTTCTTCTGTGCATCACGGAAACTTCCTAGCTTTAGTTTGGGGAGTGTTTGAAAGAATCCTGTTGAATTTGTCACCAGTCTTTCTTCTACAAAGGCCGTCAAAGCTGTTGTGCCCTTCTCTTTTGCCAGGAGCAGGTCGGCTTTCATACTTTCACTGGCAACATACCCAGAACTAAGACTAAGAAGTTCCTCAGATGGTTCAAACGGGTTGCGCCAGTTACTGATTACTTCAAAAACTTTCTTTACGTCGTCCTCATCTCTTTTCATGCGAGCTGGGCTTGCCTCTTTGTGCTGTCTGCGTTGGCATTCTTGAACATTTGTTGTCATCTTCCGACACTTGTCTACGAAAGCAGCACGGGAGTGAGCAGTAATCATCCATCGCTGTACAGCACCTTTCCTCAGGCTGAACCCAACAATTCCTCCCTTTGTCTTAGTGCTTCTGTTCAGGGTCTGCTCAATTGTTTGATCTACCGGTATCTGTGAAAATCCATGTAATGTTGTTCGTTGGACTCCAAAATCACCATTTAAGAGGAGGGTATGTGCCTCTGGGTGAGTGTCTGGTAGCAACATCATGTGGGCTAAGTACACTGGAAGGTAACAAGCATAATTAGTATGGTCGTAGGCGAAGAACCATGGTAGCATCTCCTTGATGCCTTCAAGATGCATAGCCCAGTTCCCTTCCCTGGTTGCTCTTACGAAATTTATCAGCACCTCCACCATCTCCAGGTAGCTATTCCAAAACACCTTTAGCGGACCATTGTCTTCTTTGCAGCATTCCTTGTAAAGATTGAAAATTTCTAGGAAATCCGGCATGCACAGCAGCCTGTTAAATTTCTCTGTGCTAAACTCTTTGCGGATGTCCTCTATGGCACTGACAAGGATCATGCGGTTACCACGGTGACCACTACGTTGCAGCCATGACTTGAAACCCATCCATTGTAGTCGGTGCATTGCTTCAAATACAATCTAAAATAACAAAAGTTTCAAAAAATTTGTTTATTTTATTTACGTAGCATCGATTAAAAAGTGAAGTTATGATCCTGTAGGAATCATCAAGATATTATCCATTCAGCTCTATAAAGACCTAATCAAGCTATGTGTACCTTATGTGTACGTACAGCTTGGTTGTAGTGACGACCTTCAATAACCCCAGCCACAGATCCTGAGCCCACGATACCACTTTCAACCAAAACATCTGCAAGGCCAGCATCTCCGAATCGCTTGCCAATAGCAGCAAGGAGCCAATCCGGACAACCAATCGCTGAAACTGGTCCTTGTTCTGCCATAGTACTTCAAGTGCTTTTGCGTAGATCGCTTGATCGAAAACAACAATTACATCATGTTGCCCTAGCTGGTTAGCCATTTGTAAAGATCTTTGCAACACTGTGTACACTGTGGGAAGTTCTGTGGGACTGGCTTCAATAACTTGGCAATAGCCAACTGAACATTCATGTGGGACACTGTCCTCCTGTAGTTTGATGTTGAAGCCCGACCACGCTGGTATAACCTGCCTTTGATAATCTTCCAATGAAAATAGCGTGTCTTTGATTGGCATTCTGCAGAGTATCCAGCCAAAGTCGATGACCCGTGCATAAGCTGCAATTTCCGGGGAGGCTTGTTTAATATTGGTGAGATCAATTTCGAGCGTATCAGGTCCCTGTCGAGGTCCCGAATGATATGGAAGTACGTCAGTAGAGATGCAGGAAATAGAACGTTTTTTGGAGCGATTCTGGTTATTGGAAGTTTCAGGTGGTAGAGCACAGCCAAGAGGTTTGCGTTGAATAACAATGCCATTAGTGCAATGAGTCGTTCCCTTACCTGCAGAGCAAATAACAGAAAAAATATTGATGTAAAGACGTGCCTTAATCAATACTAAAAAGGACTTAAATCAATACTACAAATCCTGGCTTTTGGTTGATATTTTAAACTACCTAACCAATTGGTCAAGAACGGAAACTATTCAAGTCTACTTTTAAGACTACTTTTCATAGCTTTTCTAGTTACAGATTGGAAACGTTTTTCTCATACGCTAAAACAAAGTGTATGAGTAGTTTACTCTCAATTTGGACTACAATTTACCTGACAAGGTTTCCTCTTGTAGGTCGTTGTTATCCCAGCAGAAAATGCCTGGTACATCAGGGTAGCAGACACTTGGTACAAAGACCCCATTCTGTCGCTTTGCAATCTGCATCTCTGACAGAGCTGTCTCCACTTCCTCTATTTGGGAGTATGATAAACCATGTCCAAATCTGTTTAGAATGGTTATCAGTTCAACATTCCCCGTCAGGACGACATGTTTTGGTGTTTTTATTCGTCCACGAGTTGCACAATGTATCAAATCCTGAGAAAGAGAGAGGGCGAGGCGATGGACCTCCGGTGAAATGTCTGAAACTCTTTCAACAGAATATTCGGACTTTGTTGATAGAATCCATGCCATCATATTGTAGAGCAGATCAGGTACCATCTCAATCTCACACTCTAAATCTTCTGATGATGGTGGCCATGGCATTGTTGGTTTCATGTTGGCAACTAACTTTTGTATTGTTTTAGCCGTATGGTAAACTTGACGGCTTACTTCGTCTTGTGCATTTGTTAAATCCGGCTCACTGTCACTGTTTGCCATTTGCTCTTCATCAACGGACGTAGTACTCTTGAACACAGTTTCTACCACCTCTCCTGTTTTGACGTGCGAACCATAGACTAATTCTGATTCGTTTTGGTTCGAAGGTCGATGAAAGGACAGTCGTTCTCCAAAAAAACGCGTAAGCCGGTTCTTCAGCTTAGTGGACCTGTACGTCACTACATCTACTCCTTCTTCTGTAAGGAAGGAAGTGTATTTTTCAATAAGGGTTGACATCGGAATGGCTTTTGCCGCAGCGATGACTTCTTTTTCAACAAATTCTTTGACTTTACCAAATGCTCTGTCATAACCCTCAGTTCCAGCATCTTCTTCTTGACAATTCTGCTCTTCTAACTTAGCCAGTTGCTTTGGGTGGACATAATTTTTGTAGCACGATCGATGATACTTGATCTCCATAGCTACAGTGTCTCGTCCATCAATGTGCAATAGCATGCGGCTGTCATTCCGAATCCGGGCTGCTTTTATCAAAGTGGCACTACCAAATTCACTAATGTTTAGTGTAAGAGGTTC
Organism: Montipora foliosa; assembly: GCF_036669935.1. Lineage (NCBI taxonomy): Eukaryota > Metazoa > Cnidaria > Anthozoa > Scleractinia > Acroporidae > Montipora > Montipora foliosa. The sequence goes on from NC_090873.1 coordinate 20,904,538, forward strand.
TCTTGTTCTCGCTCCTTTGCCGTAGGCTTTCTTGACTTTGTCCTTCTGACAAATTGCACATTTATCAATGTCAAATGTTTGAAGTTGTGACCTACAGACCCTCTTACACGAAGGCTCAATGCCATTGGACAGCCCAAGAGACTCTCCATCTCGATCCTCTCTGGTATTGCAATGACTTTGTTCCTCCTTAGACCCTTTGTTTATGTCTGTGTATTCTTGGTAGCATTGCCGGTGATATCCCCCTTTTGGACCCTCATTCCCGTAGTCCTTCATTATCAACCAGATTTCATCCCTTCTCCGAGTCGAGCAGCTTTCAAACTTTTCCCAGCTTTTGGTAGTAAATGCTGTTAATTGACCTTGAACATTTTCATTTACATGACAAAGGCACCTATTCCAGTTAGGTTTCTGTATCGAGCTGGACATTGAGCGCTTTCTAGTACAACTTACTGGCGTAATTTCTGCCATATCCTTGATTACACTAGCTTGTTTTCTGAAACTCTTCAAATGTCACTAGAGAATTAAAAGAAGCAAAAAAACCTTATTTCCTTAACACAAGCAAAAACTTATTGAAAACATAACTTATACATTTGATTTGACCGCTTCCAAGCCAAAAACTTCAGTATCGATGTTGTGGTGAAAACAAAATCTGACAGACTACTTACAGTAATTCTAGTAATCGATCTTAACACCCAATTGACCAGACGACGGACGGATTCGACTAGAATATTCATCATCAGTAACTTTAAAGTCCTCATAGATTTTTTCTTTGGCTTTTGTCTTAGCGATCTCAGTTTTTAATTTTAGGAGCCTTTCCTGTGCAAGTGAATCTTGCTCACTCAACAAGGAAGCCTCAACAATCATCGCAGCTTTCTCCGCAGCAAGCATAATTCTTCCTCCAGCCGCAGAACGCTGAGAAGCCCTTGAAACACTGGCGGTACTCAACCCAGAACGCAATTCCTTTAAGGGAGTAAAGGCTTTTTTTCTGGCGATTGGAGCACCCCTTGTCGAGGGCGTGGATCGGTAAAAAGAGCTTCATTACGTGGCTGACTAAGACTAGGTCTCTCATCACTTGAAACACCTGGTGTACTAATAAGGAAGGAAGGCTCGATCTTAACACCCGATTGACCAGACGACGGACGGATTTGACTAGAATATTCATCATCAGTAACTTCAAAGTCCTCATAGATTTTTTCTTTGGCTTCTGTCTTAGCGATCTCAGTTTTTAATTTTAGGAGTCTTTCCTGCTGTTCCAAACGTAGCCTTTCCTGTGCAAGTGAATCTTGTTCACTCAACAAGGAAGCCTCAACAATCATCGCAGCTTTCTCCACAGCAAGCATAATTCTTTCTCCAGCGGCAGAACGCTGAGAAGCCCTTGAAACACTGGCGGTACCCGACCCAGAACGCGATTGCAAAACATGTGGTTGTGGCTTACCGGTTGGCCTTAACGCGATTTGGCTAACAGAATCGTGAGGCTGAATGTGATCTTCTACTTGGGACCCTACTACTTGCAACTCTTTACCGACTCTTGGATCAAGACAACTGACAGTGTCCGTAAAATGGTGACCACCACGCTCGGTTGGTGTTAGGACTTGCCTCGAAATTTCTAAGTACCGGTTAATTCTCTCCTTAAAATCTTGATACAGCTTAACTTGATCTCAGAGATACATAATTGACATCTGACGCTCTTCAACCGTTTGTAGTACTTGATGATAATCCTTATGTGCGCGATAAAATCTCTCCATCCCTTCATCAAGAACCTTTTCCGCTGCAATAACTTCGTCAAAATTACCAATCACACACAAAAGCTTCTCAATGTCATTAATCCTTCTTGTAACGGACGCTTTCGTAACCTTTCTTCTCTCTTTAAATCATTGAAACACTTCTGCTGTCACCTCAGTCGCATCCATACTGCAATAAATGGTCTAGAACGATGTACAGTCATGCGCTATACGAACTCAAACGTCTGAACACAGGTACGGACATAAACCTCAAATAATCATTTACTCGGCCGTTCTCAGTCAACACAGTCTGCGGCTTACGTTACAAAACAAAGATCAACATACTGAAAAGAAGAAAACTCCATAAATTCTGTACACACGATACTATTTACAACTTGAAATTGACCCGGTTCTAGACGGTTTCTTGAGGAAAAGGCACTAAGTAGTCTACATCTCGCAGTACTCTCACCAAAACAACGTGCAACCTCCCAAATTTGCATTAAACTAAGCCGTACAATTTATAGGAAAACTGGTGGGACAAAAATTTATAAGTGTTACGTGAAAACAAGACCAACTAATTGCGAGACTAACACAAAGGCAACACCTAGAAAAAACTATCAAAAGAGTACAATAAGCTACAGAAAAACCTCTACATAACTAACGAGGCGGAAGATGACTTATAAATTAAAAAGCGTTTGCACAACTATTCATGTTTGCAACATGAAATTGGCCTCCTCAAGGATGTGTTGCACATCCAACGTCTTAATGGACTAAAGGCGAAACAGAGGAAAATGGTAGGCTACAATCATTCATAACATTTGATGAAGCATTTGAGCTGTTTTTAGGATTTCAGCCAGGGACACAAATGGAGAAAGCAGCAACCAGTGACAGAAAAACGTTCAAGGAGCTTTTATGTCATCCAGAATATGGATTGTGCGTCTACATTGTGTAGTTAATAGAGGAGAATGGTTTGGAAGCTCGGCAAACATCAAAGGAGCAAACAAAGATGTCAAGATTTAGGTTGGAAAGTCTACGACCGTGCACAATCTTTTGTTTTGCGCTATGCATGAATTATGTAACCAACACGTTTATATTGGTTAGTTTCTCAGTACAGAGTAAACAACTATTTTCCACGATTAAGGCCAAAAAAGGGAACAAAAACATACAACAAAGAAATTCGTCGGGTTTCATAACCATTCCTCTCTATTAAATATGGTGGCAGGTAAATCCTTTATTGTTCTGGGGCATTTTCTTGAAGCAATTGTTCAGGATAAATGCCAAAGTAGTTTCTTTAAAAGACTACTTCTAGACCGACCACGGAACAGTACATACTCTGTTGCATTCAATGGACTCTGAATAATAATAATAATAATAATAATAATAATAATAATAATAATAATAATGATAACTTTATTTATATAGTGTTCATATCCATGTATCGCTGTTCATGGCGCTTTACAATTTACAGTAATTTCAATAAAAAAAAAACGATTTAAAAACACTAAATTCTATGGAATATTATTATACAATAAATATTATTAATTCTAAAAACGATCTATAAAAATATTCTTATTATTTCAAACAACAATTATTGAAATGATAATGATAAAATCAAATGATGAAAGAAATATCAAACCAGGCGATAAAAAACGAAAATGATTAAAAAGAATCAAATAACTAATTAAATTTCTTATTATCAAGAAATAATGTAAAAAGAAACGTTTTGAGTCTGCTTTTAAAACTAGCAACTGAGGAGCAAGAACGAATATTCAAAGGTAACCTATTCCAAAGTCTCGGAGCAGCAAAAGAAAAGGACCGAAAACCGTAAGTGGTGCGCTTAGCTCTAGGTTCAACAAAAAGTTTATTTGTAACAGAGCGGAGAGAGTAGCAAGAGGAACGATAAGAAAGAAGATCAGACAGATAGCAAGGAGCCAGACCATTTAAGGCCTTATAAGTGAGCAGAAGCAACTTGAAGATAACCCTATAGTATACAGGAAGCCAATAAAGATCAATCAACACAGGGGTGATGTGATCAAACTTCCCTGTAAAAGTAACAACACGAGCAGCAGAATTCTGAACGTGCTGTAGCCTGTCAACAAGATATTTAGGGAGCCCATAAAGAAGAGCATTACAGTAATCGAGTC
>NC_090873.1:20943399-20953399 GCF_036669935.1 Montipora foliosa
TATCTGACGGCTGACCTTCACGGAAGTCACAGCGGCTTGTAGCTCAAGGCGCGGAATTGTCACAGGCTTGAGGGGGGTTACTCGTGACTTGCCGGCTACGAAAGAACAGTGAATTCTGCCAGAATCATCTTGAAGCCTTAGATAACTACATTGCCCATAACCCTTTGTACTTGCGTCCGAGAAATGATGTAGCTCTTTCTTCACGACAGATCCAAAGTTTTCGGGCTTGAAGCATCTGGGAATTGAGAGAAGTTGAAGGATAGCAAGCTCAGCTCGCCATTTTTCCCATCTTATCTTAATTACGTCGGGTATGGGATCATCCCAGCCCACACCGTCAAGACACAGATCTTGTAAGATGCTCTTTCCCTCCAATAGGATTGGTGCAACAAAACCAAGCGGGTCAAAAATTGAGGTTCTTGAGGTCATCAGCTCGGTCAGAAATTGGAATGCTTCTCAAAACCTCTTTCTTATTCGAAACAAACTTGTGCAGATTAAAACCTGCTTTCTTGCACATCTCTTTCACAGACGATACCAGCATGGTTGCCTCCTCAACTGTGGAACAGGATTTCAAACCGTCGTCAACGTAGAAATTCTTTCGTAAAAAGTCCGCGGCTTCAGCTCCAAACTCTTTTTCACCATCCTGTGCTGTCTTCTTAAGGGCAAAGTTAGCGCAACCCGGCGATGAGGTCGCTCCAAATAGGTGCACCGTCATTCTGTACTCTACTGGACTCTTGGATAAGTCACCGCCTTCCCACCAGAAAAAGCGTAGCAAATCTCTGAACTCTCTTGTCACGTGAACTTGGTAAAACATCGACTCTATGTCGCACATAATACCCACAGGTTCTTGACGAAACCTGCTGAGGACGCCAGCAAGGGTGTTCGTTAAATCCGGGCCTTGCAGAAGATGTTTATTCAGCGACTCCCCATTGCACTCTGCGGCGCAGTCAAACACCACATGAATTTTATTCGGCTTCTTTGGATGGTATACCCCATGGTGAGGGATATACCAAGTACTGGTTTCTCTTGAATGAGACAATGACATGGCACTTTGGTTCTCTTCACGTTTCTTCACATCTTTGTTGATAGGGAAGCGTAACCTTTACTTATGACGCCCTCCATGAACGTCACATAGTCGTTGCGGTATCTTTCATCAGCGAGGAACCTTCTCTTCAGTTGTGACAATCGACGTAGAGCTAAGTCTCGATTGTTTGGAAGCCTTAAGTCCGGATCCCTTAGGGGGAGAGGCAGCTCATAATGGCCATTGTCTAGCTGGGTAATTCCTTCCGTTGCAATAGCGAGGAATTTTCTGTCTTCTTTAGAAAGTCCTGGGTCGTTGTTATATCGTTCAGAGAAGTCTTCTTCGAACATTCTTTGAACTGAGAAGGGAGTTATCTCTTCCTTGGTTTGAGAACTCAACACAAAGCTATGATTGGTGCTAAGACGGCCAGGGTCGAATCTTGTGGCCTTGTTGTCCCTTCTGAAGCTGGCCCCTGCTCTTTTTTAACTATCGCGCTTACTGGAGACAACGGTGGCTCGAAAGAACTATGTTTTATCGGAAGTTTCCCTGCTTCAATTTTAGTTTCAGGTGCACTTTCTTGACTTTCCTTAATCAGTTTAAGATTTAGACGCGCTAGGCTGTTGGTCTCTGCCTGATCGGTCATGACCAATCTGATTGCTTCTTCTTCAGCGTCTGCCAATGCAATCTCCTTCTCTAACTGAATCCGCCTCAAATTGGTTTCATGTTCGAGATACTTCATTTCCACTTTAAGCTTTGCCGCTCTAGCTGCCGCCTCTGCTCTCTTTGACATGGCTGAGGATCTAGAAGAACCCGACGCTTTCGTTCTTCCCGAACGGCTTGACTTTGTTGACGTAGCCTCATGCCAGCTTCTTTCGTACTCTAATTCCAATTGCTGATCGATTGAACGAAGCCTTTCTGATAGGCGAATTCGACATTCGGTGTACTCCCGATCACATAGGTCAAAATCACGATAGGCGGCACCTTTAGCCCTCTCTTCTTCAAGCAATGCATCAAAGGCTCTATGTGCTACGTTCAACTCCTCTTTAATTGAGTCTAGATTTTCCATTTCCTTTTCTAACACTTCACGACCAACACGAGTCAAACAAAGAATAGATAATTCCAATATGTTTTCGTAATTTCATCTCAAATTCTCTTTTCTCTTTGCCGCGAATTTCCAACTGATAACCTCTTCCTTTATCAGTGAAAGTTCGCTCGTGCAGGGCACGCAGTCCTGAATGACCGCATTGTATGTCCGGAAGACTTTGTTCTTCATCTAAACCAAAGTTTCTAACATCATGTAACCAATTTGAAATGTCGACATTTGGAGCTTCTTTATCTTCCACAACGAGAATCTTTCGAACTGTAACTCGAGGTGAAGGGGTACCACTAACACTCATCTTCAACGAACTTTAATTCAAACCCAGGCGTCTATTGCGATATTTTACTGCAGCAGCAAGCGAACATCAAGGCCGAATGAATTGCGCAGAAAATTGCGACCGGACAAAATACCAAACGGGTGTGCTTTACGGAGACCGAAGTGACATTTAAATCGTGTTTATTGGTTGATCTCGTAAACTGTAAACAAACGATAAAACGCTGGCATACGACATCTACATAAAATAAAATTACACAAAGCTACAGCATGAAAGAAATACTAAACAATACAAGCAAAACTATAAAGCTAGTAAAGCGAAATCGATGTAAATAAATTCTCGCAGCCACGAGGGCACGGTATGCAAACTACAATAATCACGCATGAATAATAACGAATACACTTAATTAAAAGCTAGCCATAAAACAAAAAGGGAAAGCTACAGATAAATGAACTTACATATCGGTCCCGCGACACCGTAGGCTTTATAATTTCTTCTCGTAGACAACAACACATACACGCTCCGCACTAAATTAACCACACTCCGAAATTAAAGAATCTAAAGATCAAAGGGCAAATAACCTAAAACGTGACGTAAATCACTGTCTCGCAAATGTCATGCATTAACAAATAATAATAATAATAATAATATTTATTATTTGTATTGCGCCTTTTCTATAAAATATTCAAAAGCGCATCACAATAAGAATTAATAAGTAAAAATTAACAATCTTCCTTATATCCTAAAAATATTAACATTCAAATGAGTAAACGATAATTACAAATATGTATAGATAAAAATGTACTAAGATAGCTGGAATGATTCCTTAAATAGAAATGTCTTAATTAAAGTCTTAAAAGATTCTAGGTTCGTTGTGTCGCGCGCGGACCGCGGCAGCTTATTCCATAAGAAAAGAGCAGCTACCTGGAAGGCTCTGTCTCCCATTGTTTTCTTTGTTTTGGCACTTGGTCTTTCTAACAAACGACCATGCTAATTAAATCTAGCCTGCGTGGCAGGCCGTAGAAAGGAGTGCCGGAATGTAGGGAGGGAGGGAGGAGGGACGGCCTGCAAGGACGCTATTGTTTTCTTGGTTTTTTTCGTCCACTAGATAAACGTAAAAATCCTGATTGGTCAGATTTTATGAATTACTCAATCCGTCGTTCTGATTGCTTAGCGACCTGTCATGCAAGGGCATCGGCCTTCTCAGTTCAATATTCAACATGGCGGATTGGTTTGAACTGTTGCTGAAGGAAACGATACGATCTTTGGAAGAAGGTTTTGTCTTGTGCACCGGTCATGGCCGACACGCGTTTTTCAGCTCTTGTGTTCCTGCTGTTTTATGGCTACCTATGGATGTGTAGAACAAACTTTAATGTTCCAAGTATCAACAGTTACGGCTATGACCTATTAAATTCTGTCGAAGATGGCTCTACAACATTTTATGTTCATATTTGCGGCTTGCGATTTTCATCGAGACGAAAGAATCTGGCACCGCATGGCTATCACAGCTCTCGTATTCCTCGCTGTTTGTGGTCTCCTCGCGGTTACACCAGCCTTCTTGTTCCAGGGCACGATCCACCTGAAGATATAACTATCTTCATGGATGTCGCCTTGAATCCTGGTCCGAGTCTTTCATCAGCTCAGTTTGTTGCGAACACGAAGAACGCTTCATTGTCAGACGATCAATATGGCGACTCTGATCCTGTCATGAATTTTGGTCTACCTTCCAATGGCCTTAAAATCATGCATCTGAATGTGCATTCACTTGGAAATAAAGTTGAACTTATCAGGATTTTACTGTTGAGTCGCTCTTTAGACATTTTAGCTCTTACTGAGACGTGGCTGGACGAAACATGGAATGATAAAGAGCTTGCCGTTGTTGGATACAATCTCTTTCGTCGAGACCGTGAAGCCAACAATCAATCGAGATCCTGTGTTGGTGGCGGAATTGTCATCTATGTTCGTGATGCTCTAATGGGGAAACGAAGATATGACTTGGAATCAAATGAAATGGAGCAAATGTGCCTCGAAGTAAAGCAACATCGATGCGCTTCCTTTTTTGTGTCTTGTTTGTATCGTCCCCCTAATACCAATACTGCCTTCTTTAAACACCTTACACAGTTGGTTGAGCTCATTTCTGCTGAAGCTAACGAAATACATTTTGTTGGAGACTTTAATATCGATCTGTTACAGCGAAATGATCCTAATTCAAGACGCCTAAAACATTTAATGGAAAATTTTGGTTTACATCAGATGATTGATAAACCAACACGCATCACTGAACAATCAAGAACCCTTCTTGATCATCATTATTGTTCACACCCAGAGCATGTTCTATTTACTTCGGTTCCTAGCTTTGGCCTGAGTGATCACAATCCAACAGTCCTAGTTCGTAAACAAAATGCACATTTGAGATGCAGAAAGGGTGGTCACGCTTGGATTTCTTTTCGATCATTAAAAAGAGTTGACACTAACGCTCTTATTGCCGAGTTAAAAAGGATTCCCTGGAGCATACTTGACATTTACAGTAACGATCCAGATGAGATGCTATACATCTGGAATAAGCTTGTGCTTGATGTTATTGATACACACGCACCTGTCAAAAAGAGGCGAGTTAAAACGCGTGATAAACCATCTTGGCTAACGAATGAAATTCTGGAAGCGATCAAACATCGTGATCATCTCAAAAAATTATTCGATCAAGGGAAAATCCCAAGGGAAATTTACAACAAGGCTAGAACAAAGGTTGTGCGTATGGTAAACAAAGCCAAGTCGCTGGCAATTAAAAATGAGCTTGAAGAAAACAGGCAAAACTCTCGTTTATTGTGGAGAGCGTTAAAAAAGCTCAGTCCCAGTGGCAAGGAAAAATCAATGCCAAACGAACTGAGGGCTTCTCGTGATCAAGCAAACAAATTTAACAAGCATTTTGTCTCCATTGCATCATCTGTTGTTGACAATAATCAATCTCTTAACCCCGACCTATCACACATTGAGAACTTTGTGAACGTTAGGAAACCATCTACTACTAACTTTGAAATTCCACTTCTCGATGTTAATTCGTTAGACAAATTGATTAAATCGCTCCCAACTAACGTTGCTACGGGTCCCAATGGAATCAGCGCGTCATTACTTAAGCTTATCTCTCCGGCTATTCTTGAGAGTCTTTGCAAAGTTCTAAATTGTAGCATTCAGTCTGGTATTTGCCCTTCTGCACTTAAACTAGCACGTGTTACGCCTGTTCACAAGTCTGGAGTAGCTTTTGATCCAAACAATTTTCGTCCGATCTCCGTTCTTCCAATTATTTCTAAGCTACTCGAAAGACACATATGCATCCAATTTATGCTGTATCTTCGTTCATATAATCTTATTGTCTCAACACAATCTGGATTTCGACCTCGTCACTCAACTGAGTCTATATTTATTAAAATGACCGATGACTGGCTTGCGGCAATGGATCAAGGCTTTTACACTGGTGCGATTTTCTTAGATCTACGTAAGGCCTTTGATGTAGTCAATCATGACTTGTTAATAGCCAAACTACAGACGTATGGTTGCTCTTCTTCAACATTACTTTGGTTCAGAAGCTATCTATCAGACCGCCGTCAATGCGTAAATCTCGCAGGTGCTGTATCTGATACTGAAGTATTGCGTTCTGGTGTTCCACAGGGCTCAATTTTAGGCCCTGTCCTCTTCCTTCTTTTTGTGAACGACCTACCCCTTTCCTGGAAGAATAGTTATGGCTTATTTGCTGATGATACTACCTTTTATGCTAGTGCCACATCCCTGACTGATGTTCAGTTACAACTTCAACAAGATCTTTCTAATACGGCGACATGGACTAAAGAACATGGTATGGTAGCTCACCCGGAAAAGACAAAATATATGATCATGGGTACTCGACAGAAGCTGTCCCGTTGTGAAGAATGTGCACTGTCCTTGTGGCTGGATGATAGGCAACTGGAACAAACTCAAGAGGAACGTCTCTTGGGCCTGGTCATCGACCCCTCTCTTTCTTGGTCATCTCACGTAACTAAACTTAGAAAAAAACTTTTAAAGCGCGTTGCTGTTCTGGCCCGCATTAAAAAATTCTTGCCAGTCAAATATCGTATAATCTTATTTAATGCTAGTATTAAACCTATTCTTGAGTATTGTGTGTCCGTTTGGGGGAATTGTACTGCAGGACTTTTGGATGACATTTTTAAAGTTCAAAGCTAGAACTTTGCCGTTATTTCTTGAACTTGGATGGCTACCTATCAACCATTTATGTATTGCAAGGCGACTATGTCTGTTTAAAAATATCCTGGATGGATGTGCACCGGATTACCTGACCCAGAAACTCTCATCTTTCAAATTCAATAAGCTATATGATACAAGGTCTCGGTTACCTTATCGCCTTCCTATTCCACGAACAAATAGCATGAAGCGCATGTTCTTTTATAATGCTGTTAAACTTTGGAATGTTGTTACCAGTAATAGAGACTTTGTCTGTTTTTCAAGTGCAAAAAAATTCAGAAGAAGTTACTTTGATTTAATAATGTGCAAATTTACGCCTGACACCTTTAGGATTGACAGATTTTTTTAGCTTATATGGTGACATTTTTAGTTTCTAGTTTTATAATATTTAACTACTTCTCAATTCGTGTTTTAGTATTTCGTATTTCGTAGCTTAGTACCTTAATATTTTAGTATTTGAGTAATTTATTAATTTATTATTTTAGTTATTTGGTATTTAGTTAAATAGGGCCATAAGGGAGAGTACAGTTTTGTTACTGTAATTATGCACCCTAAAATAAAGTGTTCTAAAGTGTTCTAAAATGGAATCAAATTCATGCTAAAAGCAGAGCAAAAGACGGCGATCAGACATTTGTTTGAGAAAAAGTATCTTTTAGCTGTTTTACCAACAGGCTATCGAAAGAGTCTAATTTTTCAGCTTCTTGTGTTGCTCGCGAAAAGAGCAGGAAATTATGCTTCTTTGTTAGTCATAACGCCTCTTGTCAGTATCATTAACGACCAGGTTATGGAAGTCGAAGCCATGCATTTGACTGCTTGTAATTTGGCTCAGATTCTAGGTAATTTGGAAGACATCGAAGGAGGGAAATTTAATGTTGTCTACGGATCAGCGGAAAGTGCCACAGATAAGCGATTTCTTCAATCACTGAAGAAGAACACTACTTTCAGTAGCAGTTTAGTGGCTTGTGTTGTGGATGAGTCGCATACAGTTGAAACACGGACCGGTTTAAGGTGAGGGATTGTATATTTTAATTTTCAGCTGTTTTTTTATAGATTCTGCAAAATGTGTTTGCTGCACATAACAATCTTTTGTTTGAGAAGAATTCCAATCAACCTATTGTGAAGTAAACATAGGACTTATATTTATTCTAGAAAATCAAAGGGCAGGAAACATGGATATGATACAACTATTGCATTTCGTGGAGCCTATGGAGAGCTTTCCCTTCTCCGCTCATTCTTAAAGAAAGGTAATTTGTAGCCTTTAAACCGTTACAGAGTTCTCCAACTAGTAACACATTTATTTAAAATTAATTAATGCATAATTCTCATACTGTTACATAAACTGTTATTGAAATACAAGAATGTATATGGCAGGCGTGACAGGGTCCAATGATTAAAGTCTAGCCTTGTACATGTATGCATAATGAATGTATGGTGCTGTGCAAAAACCTTACCAAAGTACCTACATGTAGACTACATGGCTCGCCCGTATGTTTACCTTCATTTAGTTTTAAATTTTATTTGTTAGTCTCTTTGTTTTAGATTATATTCATGATAATGATCTTGAGACAATGCAAAATAAAAATTAAACAGGTCTGAAATTAATGAATATGAACAACATCATAAACATTGTAAGCCTCACTAAGGCATGAAGGTGATTTTTTTCATTGTAATAACAGGAACTCCATTTGCTGCATTGACTGGCACAGCTGATTCAGAAACATGTTCAGTAATACAATCCAAGCTGTCACTGAAAGATCCAATGGTCATCCGCATCAGTCCAAACCGAACAAACTTACGTTTTTCAGTACACAACAAAAGTAAGCCTGAAATGTTTAATGGACTCAATTGGGTGATTGATCATGTTAAGGAGAAAGGAGAGTCAGCCAGCAAAACTATCATATTTTGCAACACAATGAAAGACATTGCTTGTGTAATAAACTTGGACATTTTGCATATTCTCCAAAGAAATCACGTGAACATTCTGATTGTCTTGTTGGAATTTACCATTCAAGCTGTTGGCAACATAGCAAAGACAGAGTTGTCCAGTCACTAAAAGGTCAGGGGAAAGTGCGATTGGTTGTGGCCTCAACTGCTCTGAGCATGGGTGTCAATTTTCCAGATATCCACTACATTATTAACTGGGGCCCTACTCGGAGCCTGTTAGAGCAACATCAAGAGGCCGGAAGAGCTGGCAGAGATGGTCTACCAAGTCATGTTCAGATAATCTATCATGGCCAGCAGCTCTCCCATTGTGACGATGACATGAAGGAGTTTGTAAAGACAACAGGTTGCTTACGTGTGGCAGCTTACAAGTCGCTGGACAAGAGGATCCAGCCACAGGAGCCTCAACACTCTTGTTGTAGTCATTGCAGCCTAAATTGCAAGTGTGATCACTGTGAAGCAAGTTTACCTTTGTTTGAAAAGCCTCATGCAAATGTACATATTGTACATATTGAAGTTTTTGAAGGAGGTTTTGTGGCTGTCTGGATAGTAGCGAATTACAATAATCAAGTCAAGAAGTCACAAAAGCATGTATATGTATTTCAAAGTGTTGATAAGATAGAAATCTCCTTATTGTAGCTAAATGTCGAAGTTGATAAAAGGCAGTCTTGCAGACGGAGTTAACATGTTTCTTCATCAGTAGCGTCTTGTCGAACCAGACTCCAATGTTTCTAACGGATTCGGAGGCTTTCATTAGTTCAGTGCCAGCATACACAGAATCCAGAGATGGAGACGGTCTGTGATGTGCATGAAGTATCAGCAGCTCTGTCTTATCATTGTTCAATTTGAGCTTGTTGTCCGTCATCCATTCATTGATATCAGAGACACAAGCTTCTATTGTTGACCTAACCTCATCAAGAGTGACGATGTAACTGGAAGGCTGGAAGGACATATAGACTTGCAAATCATCCGCGTAAAAATGATAAGACATGTTATGCTCTTTAATAACACCTGCAAGGGGTGCAGTATATAATAAGTATAAGATTGGTCCTAGCACAGATCCTTGTGGAACTCCGTAAAGAAGATCGCGTCTAAATGAAAATCCATTCCCAACACATACGAACTGACTGCGATTAGTGAGGTATGAGTGCAGCCATTTAAGAGCTTTCCCGTCAATTCCAAATCGATGACGTAGTCTTGAGAGCAATATAGAATGATCTAGGGTTTCAAATGCTGCCGAGAGATCGAGTAACAGCAGTGCGACGCAATTACGTTCATCAATACTACGTAGAATATCATTTTGCACCTTTACCAGCGTTGTTTCAGTCCTATGTCCTTGTTTATAGGCCGATTGGAGAAGTTCGTGGAAATTGTTATCATCAAGGTAAGAGTTTAGGCTAGCTGCAACCACTTTCTCTCTTGCCTTCGAAATAAA
>NC_090873.1:20968399-20975899 GCF_036669935.1 Montipora foliosa
GCAGATCACACATAATGTGACATAAAAGCACTTCAAGTAGAAGTGGTAGAAACTGTACCAGATTTAGACCTACTCGAAGAAGTGGAAGAATTGGATGCTTATAATGCCTCCCAGGGTTCTCAACTTGATTTGTTTCCTGACTTAAGGGAGGATGAACCAAATGAGGAGGATAATGCTGTTGATGAACAAATGGAGGTTTCAGATCACAGGAAATGGTGTCCAGCCAGTTGGAGTATGAGCCCAGTGGAGACCAGTCAGCCTCCCAAGATGAAGCCCCTTCATCTGAAGAAGAGATGGTGGAAAGCAGCTTTGGAAAACAGCCTGTGTTCCTTATTTATGAGCAAAAGCTGAAGGAGATGTTGCGGTTTTGTCCAAGATGTTTCAGAAAGCATTGAAGAAGTGCAGAATGAAGGCACACAAATCACATTGAAATTGAACTATATGAATAACTGCAACTACAAATGGCAGTCACAGCCTCCCTTGTGGGCAGGAAATCTGCTGTTATCTGCAAGAATTTTATTGTGGCATTCCCTTCTGCAAGTTTGAGTCCTTTTCAAAACTGATTAACTTGAAGTGCATTGGACAGGGAACCTACTATAATCTACGAGAAAATTATGTCTTTCCAGTTGTGACAACAACTTGGAAAGAACAACAGGCAGAGATTTTTGCTGATTTAAAGTCATGGGAAACTGGAGCTGTTTTGGCTGTGGATGGCCGCTGCGACTGTGCAAAGTACTGTATGTGCACGCTTCTTGATGTAGAGAGTCAAAAGGTTGTGGGCTTCAAAGTCGTAGTCGTTTCAGAGGTAGCAAATTCCAATTGCATGGAGAGGTGGTTGTCGGTCATTCATCACATGACCAACAAACAGGCACTTCCACAAGTGTGAAGACGGAAGGCTCATGACTGAGCAACAGCGAAGAAAGAAATGGCTACTGAACATTGTAAAGGACAAGCACCTATTGAAGGACATTGTTCACCTTGTAGAATGTGTACCATTCATTATACCTCATGTATCTTCCCAAACTGACGCACTTCACTCATGATGTTATGAACACTGGTACTATGTTGGCAGCCCTTGACCATAACTTCAATGCTAACAGACCCCAGGTCACGCACTATATTTAACCACTATATTTAACCTTTAAGTCCCAATGTCAACAGGCAAATTCTCCTCACTCGTTTCCATAAATTGGTTATAAAACTAGTGGGAAAAAGTTGTTAAACAAAAATAATACAATTTTTTACTGTTCATCATTTTCTTAATTCTCATAACTTCTCTGGTTGATATTGCAAGAGGAAAATTCTAAATTGAGATCACTATTAATGAGTATCTTTAAATCTGATATGGGCAAGCTAAATTTTTCATTCAATTTGCTTGGCCAAAATAACCCAAAACCTAAACATCAGTGCAAGAATGAATAGATATAGACGTCTTGCAGCTGTTGAATAAACTCAAGTCTAAAACACTTGGCTGTGCCTAATGTTCTAAACTTGATAAACCACTACTCCTGCTTGTTTAGTAAACTGTACTTCAGTAATGGTAAATATTTGACTGACCATAAAATAAATAGTTGGAAAAAACATCCTTATAAGCCACGTTTACCACTCAGCAAGAGATGTCCACATTAACATTTTTGTTATTCACTTCCTACATGTAACAAACATGTAATTATTAATTTCTACTAGGCTTTGATTCAAACTGGAGAATTGTAGGGCAAACCCAGATTTAAGATTTCCTGGAGTAAAGTGTCAAAGCGGTTTGGAGCAGAGCCAGTTCTGGAGGATATACTGCAAGCAGCATTTCATTTAGCATCATCAGGAACAAAGCCAGGTCTGGTGTGATGGCTCCTGCACAAAGGCCACGCCGGAAGGAAATCATTGACACCAGACAGCGGTTATCCCGTTTCAAATAAATAAATAAATAAATCTGTGATTAGGACCACTTTGTGAATATCGCAGTGTTCAGTTGCTCTAAAATTTTACTGGTTAATTAGCTGATGTCAGAAATATTCTTTATTTACTGTTTAAATGGTTACTTGGGTTTCACACATGTGAGTCTCTGGATCAAACTCTTCTTGTGAAAGACCCATTTATTTCTTCGCAGAACATTAAGACACAGAGACCAAATTTTAACCCTCCTTGAAATAATGTTTCATTTATGAACTATGAAGCTGTTTTGATTAAAGAGGATAAATCACTAGGAGCTCTCCCCTCTTGTGAAAATCATCGAAATAAACCCTCCAGTGTAACACTAAATTCAATGCTGACCAAAAAGAAAAAAAACAAAGTGTTATGATTCATGCACATGCCCTGAGGCAAGTACCCCTTTCTTTTATGTATGATTATTTTACGAAATTTAATATAAAAACATGACAAAGGACTGAGAAATAATGTCTATTTCACCAAAATTTGTTCTGTTCATATTAAATATTTAAAAAATCTCTTCATGCTTGTTCAAGTTCACTGTCATCATCGCCTCCTCCGATATACCCCATGTAACTGCCATCTTCAGATGGAAAACCACCCCTTGTCTTCTTCACTGCACATGACGGGCTTACATGGTGAATTGTCTTGGCTAGATGGCCGTGGACCCACCAAGGCGAACTGCCTGTAGACTGAATAACGGAATGACCTGAATAGCAATCAAGCAGAAATAAATTCCAAGCAAACAATAATTGGCCATGGAACAATGGTTTTATAGGTAACCTCCTGGGTTACGAGTTACATGGAGCAAGTAGCATAAAACCTAGTGCAACAACAACATTTTTTTTTTCAATGTAATCATTACAGGAGTAAGATTTTTTTGTTGTTTTGGACATTAATAAGAGATTAGTAAAATAAGAATGGGGAGAAGAAGAATTTACATTTTAAAATCATATTTCTCAGCCTAGAGGAATCACTGTTTTGATTCCTCTTTGATTCCTGTAATAGTTTACTAACAGGTCTTCCAGATAAGGAAATTTCAAAGCTCCAGCGCGTGCAGAATGCTGCAGCGAGGCTTATTGTTAGTGCTGCAAAGAATGAACATATGTCACCCATATTACAGCAACTACACTGGTTGCCTGTAAAGTTCAGAATTGACTTTAAGATTTTGATGCTAACTTATAAAGCTCTTAACAATCAAGCTCCCGATTACATTTCTGAACTATTGACTTTGTATAAGATCTTCCAGTCAAATGCTTCTTGTTGTACCTAAAACTAAAACTAAGCTTTATGGCGACAGATGGTTTGCTGCCAGTGCCCCTAAACTTTGGAATGCACTACCAGTAGAAATTAAGAATTCTGAATCACTCGATATTTTTAAGAGTAAAGTTAAAACACACCTGTTCTGCCAGTGCTATAGAGTATAGAGATCATATTATATATAGTTTATAGAGATTACTATTATTATTATGTATAGTGTATAAACCTTATTTGCATTATTATACAGGATATAGATTTTCTTGTTTTTCTTTCGAAATCTAGTGTAATTTTAGAGTTTCTCATACTGCATGTAATTTGAATGTAAGATTGTAAAGCTTTGAGAATTTTGTAAAGCTATATATATTATTATTATTATTATTATTACTGTTTTTATTTGTAACATAAGCAGTCATGTGTAACAGCAAGCTTAAATTTTGACTCCACTATCCAATCAGACACAACACAACTGTGTAGATACATGGGCATGTAGGACAGCAAGCGCCACAAGCCGGTCTGTTTTGCTTACCATATGCATACAAACTCCGCTCTAGCATAACAATACGTAAGCCTACTTAATGGTACTGACCTCCTAAAAACTTGTTAAAGGAAAAGTACACTGGGCACCTGCTGGATACAAAAACCCAAAACCCTTCGGGAATGAGGGAACGTATTCTCCAAACCCTATGCAGGTGCCACTACCCTATGGAGGCTAAGGGGAAAATTTAACAAAAATGTAGGCGAAGAAAGCTGAAGCTAGACTGATTCAAATCCCTAATGGGTCACTATTTGTACGACAAATTACCCATAATCCACACCAGACAACCGGACCCAGTCCTCTGGTTCGTGCCGTCAAAATATCCATTTCTGCCAATTTCACAGGCTACAACTGTCAGAAATAGCATTTTCCATGGGGGGGAACTCACACTTGGTGATAACCAAAAGATCAAGAACTCTGCAAATACTTAACAAACAAGTGAAATGAGGCATGTCAGTTAGTCTTTACATCATGTCAAGCTCACTCTAAACTTTAAACTCACTGATTTAAATGACATTCATAGTGACATTTCAAACCACCAAAAGTTGCAGCAAAATGACATATATATAACCCTGCAATTGTTATTGCTTAACTTGATTGCCTAAGAAAAATAATGTGTGCAGCTAAAACATACTGTAGTCCTTCAAAATATGTACATATATATCGTTTTGTCCTGTCCCGCGGGATATTGATAGGCTCAAGTTACAAGAAGATTGGGAGAAATTCGAGAATAGGCTTAGAGCAGCCACGTTTTTCTTCAATAATCGTGATATTAATAATGGTCCGACAGTAGAAGAAAAGAAGCCTGTCTTCCCTACAGTTAAAAAAGTTTCGTCATGGAAAGCCCCTGTTTCCAAATTTCCAGAAGTTGAGTTGTTTCTCGAATCGGTCAAGAGAGAGCTATTCAATCCCACAAACGTTTCTACTGTCCATGACAATCTTTCTGTAGGTGAGAGAAGGGCTTTCTCTCGACTCAGAAACCTAGATGAGCAAGCTATTAGAATTCAAGACAAGGGCTCCAAATTTGTTATTCTGGATAAAACAGAATATTCATCTAAAATGCTTGGCCAATTGGAAAACCCAGTCCACTATAAAAAACTTGATTTCGATCCTAGTGCCAACTATGCTAATACCATTTTAGAGTGCAGTAACAAATGGCTACAGAAAGGGCAAATCGACCAAAATATTGCTAATTGGGTTGTTAATAACAAAGCCAAACCGGGCAAAGCCTTTGGGACTATAAAGACGCACAAGGAAGGGAACCCGCTTAGGTTAATTACTTCTTGTCGTGGGACAGCAATTGAAAACCTTTCTGCATTTACCGAATTTTATCTCAAGCCATTAGCCCAAAAACTGCCTTCATTTGTCAAATATACTACCCACTTACTGCAAAAAATTGAAGATCTCAACAAGACTGGACCATTCCCCGAAGGTACCCTTCTTGTTTCCTGGGACGTTGTGTCAATGTTCCCCAATATTGACAACAATCTGGGAATAAAAGCTGTCACAAATGCTCTTAATTCACGAGAATTCCAAATTCCGTCAACTGAATGTATCGTTGAAGTTGTGAAGATCTGCTTAGAGCACAACAATTCCCACTTTCAGGATCAACAATTTTTGCAAACTCATGGCACCGCAATGGGCCCTAAGAACGCGTGTAGTTACGCTGATTTGGCAATGGGAATTATCGATCAAAAGGCCAAATCTGGGGAGACCAAACCTAAATTATGGTGGAGATATCGAGACGACATTTTCGATCTTTGGACCCAGGGTACCACCAAGCTGAAGGATTTTACCGAATTCATTAATTCATTGTACCCCACCATTTACCATGGTATCATCCGAAATTTCACTCAATGTTTTGGATCTCACCCTCCTTTTAGTTGATGGGTTTATTCAGACTGATATCTATTCCAAACTTACTGACCATCACATCTACTTATTGCGTAACAGTGCCCATCCATCTCATTGTACCAGGGCTATCCCGTTCGGAGTTGCTACAAGAGTTCGCAGAAATTGTTCCACAATTGAAAAGTTTGAAGAACGTAGCAAGGAATATCAAAATTATCAAGTAGATCGTGGTTACCACCCTTCTAAAGTTAAAACACAATTTGATAAGGCCAAAGATACACCCAGGGAGGACCTTCTTTCACCTAAAGAACGAGAGAAAAAGGTTATTTTTCCCCTTGTGGTCAATTTTAACCCTCATTTGCCCAACATTGGTAAAATCATTAAGTCGTATAGCCATTTAATTTATGATTCACCGACATTAGCACAGATTTTTCCCAAAGGGTCAATCATTCCATCTTATAGAAGGGCCAAAACCATCAAAGAGCTCCTAGCGGGACCCAAGGGATCTAATTATACTAACAACGACCATTCTGCTACAGGTTGTTTTAAATGTAGCAAAAAATGTGATTTATGTAAGAACTTTTTAAAGGAGGATAAGATTTTTTACAGCGCTCGTACAGAATGTTATTACACTATTAGGCAACATCTTGTTTGCAAATCTAAAAACGTGATTTATTTGGCCACTTGCAAGAAGTGTAAGGTTCAGTATGTGGGTTCAACATTCAATGAATTCAAGGTCAGGTTTCGGAATCACAAATCGGCTATGCTTACTAACAAGACTATGTGCGAATTAGCCGTGCATTTCAATAGGGTTGAACACCAGATGTCTGACTTTGAATTCATTGTTATCGAAAAAATTGTTAATGAATGTGAAGATCACATTGATAGGCGTTTACTCACAAGGGAAGCTTTTTGGTGCTCCCAGTTGTGTACTCTTCATCCCCACGGCCTTAACAAACGATCAGAGTTCAACTCTAAGAATAGAATTAGGTTTAGCCAATAAGTTTTATTTTTTAGCCATGCATTTTTAGCCATTTTTTAGCCATTTTCATTTATTATCTTTCCCAAGACATTTTTTCCATTAAATTCTTCATAACTTTAGATATAATACTTTTTAATTTTTTACTGTGATGGTTAGCTCCCATAATTAACTCTATATTGTTCACTTCATCTACTATTGTGTAAGTGCTGCATGAACAACACGAAACAAATAATCGATAACCACATCTATACAGATCGATGACACCGCCACCGCCGCCGCGGCTACCATTGCTAACAACAAGACATGCAACTACCGACAAAAGAATACATGCCCGCTCGACGGAAACTGCCTGCAATCATCTGTAATCTACCAAGCCACCGTTACACGCAAAGACAACAACACAACCGAAACATACATCGGACTCACAGAGAACGACTTCAAAAGGAGATACAGAAACCACACTGCATCATTCCGGCACGCTAAACACAGAAACTCCACCGAACTCAGCAAGCATATCTGGACCCTCAAAGACAACAACATCGAACACTTTATTTCCTGGCACATTCTCTCATTGCACTCCCCGTACAACAGCTCAAGCAAAAGATGTAACCTCTGCCTCAAAGAAAAATTCCTAATCATCTGCCGACCCGAAGTATCGATACTAAACAAACGTTCCCTCCTGCGCAATAACTAAACTTAATTTCGCACTGCATAAATTAGACAAAGTTTATTGTATATAAGCGATGGTAAAGTTTATTCTCATTAAACCCCCTGATGAGTGGGCGACCATGAAACAGGCTTGTAGGGATGAACTTGTAGTTTATTTGTCTATTATATATATATATATATATATATATATATTAATTTTATTGTTCCATTGGAATCAATGCTTGATATATAAGGAGCTCAGGTAGGTTAGAATTGGCTGAGCTACATACATGTCTCTGTC
>NC_090873.1:20990899-20998399 GCF_036669935.1 Montipora foliosa
TAGTTTATGTTTAGTTTAGTGCCACTTGAAAGCCAAAGGTTTCTGGCAAAAGAAAAAGGCTGAAATGGAAAATAAGAGTAAACAAGTGAAGTCTAAGCCCATTCACGATTTCTTCAAGAAGACAGAGAATCCTTTAAACTAACTGGGACCTCAGAGCCTCAACCAACGTTAAACCAAGAAAAGGTCAGATGTTTTTACCTTTGGGACTCTGAGGTCGTTAAAGAATTTTCAGACGATGTTCAAATTAGAAGATATACACCAAACAAACTATTTAAAGAGCGATTAACGAATGGCTTATTAAGCAGTTGCAAAGGTGTTGTTGGTCATGAAGAATGCTATACGTACAGCGGGTGGAAGAACAAACCTTAAGTCGAAGCAGCAATTCTCAAAGATGAAGCTCACCGCAAGTCAAGATCGATGTACGTTCCCGTGTCAAAAAAGGTGGTGGCACATGGTAAAATTGTCCAAATCGCAGGAGGAATTAAAAGTCTTGATCCACCTTGCCAAGAAAAAGCTTCTTCATCCGGTAAGCATCCATACACCTGTGACAAATATCCCCCGTTATGCAGATGATGCTAAATGTTATAGGAAATTGCTTGTTCCAGCTGACCAAGCCATTCTTCAGTCTGACCTCAATACAATTGTAGATTGGAGTGAGTTATGGGGAATGTCTTATAATGCCTCTAAATGTAAACATCTTAGTCTTACGAAAAAGCAAAAGCCGTTAGAAACAACATATTTTCTTGGAGGCAATATATTATCTAAATCTGCATGTGAGAAAGACCTGGGTGTTTTAGTTAACAGTAAGCTCTCCTGGCATGATCACATTGTAAACAAAGTAAATAAAGCTAATAGAGTGCTACGACTAATTAGAAGAACTTGTGGAACCCGCGCTAATACTGATGTAATCAAAAAGCTTTATATTCATCTTGTTAGACCTCATCTTGACTATGCTTCACAAGTCTGGTCTCCCCATCAGGCCTATTTAAGCAATATGATTGAAGGTGTACAGCGTCGTGCTACCAAACTTATGGTTGGAAGCAAGTTATCATATTCTGATCGTTTATTGAAAACTGGCCTCATGTCACTTTCTTCAAGAAGAATTTACTTGGATCTGCTTTTCCTATTTAAATGTCTACACGGTCAATATGACCTTGATGTGTCTGGTTATCTACAATTTTATGAACTCGAATCTTATAATTTAAGAAATACTGAACTAATGTTTAAAAGTATTTATGCTAGAACTGACACATTCAAGTACTCTTTTTTTCCTAGAGCTGTACGTTCATGGAATAAGTTACCTTTATCTGTTAAAAAAGTGACTCAGTCTCTAAGTTCAAACAAGAGTTAAAGTTGTTTTGTCTTCAGATCGATCGCCATGACTGATCTTACATTCTTTTTTTTTTTTTACTTTTTAATTAATCAATTAATTAATTTTTATTTATTTAATTAGTACTATTATTATTATTATTATTTTTATTTTATTTTATTTTATTATTATTTTTTTTTTGGTAGCCTACACTTGTTAGGGAAGTTCATTCCTGTTTTGTGGGTTTCCAACAGCATACTTGTTTTTAGTGTCATAGTTAAGTATTTGCATACTTGTAATTTGCTTCTTTGCTGTGAAATAAATAAAGTAAAGTAACTGCTACCTTCAGTTACATGAGTTAAAAGATACACTTCGGCACAGGAGATCAGGTAGTTTGGTGAACAAGAGAAACAGGCTTGGACTTCAAGGATTTAACAAGCGCTACGCCAAGAAAGGTGAGGTCTCAAGTGCACTGGTAGTTGAGTCCCAAAGACGTCATACTGCTGAAGCTAAAGTAAAGCAAATGGTTTGGATAGCGTTATCACTGAGAGAATGGGAAAATAGGTTGCATGATTCGTGTTTGAATGGGGAGGATAAAAGACTGGTGATCGATCTAGTACGTTTGCTGAAAATGGGTGTGTCGGAGAAGAAACCAATGCAGGTGCTTGCAATTAGGAATTTGGTCTCCAAGCTCAAAAGAACTAAGAACCATCACTATGTCGACTTATACAATACAATACAAACTTTATTGACACTCCCTGAAAAGGGCTTTTCAGTGACAATTATCTAAAAATTACAAAAATTACAAAAATACAATAAAATAGACGTGAGATAAAACTAAGACCGAACGGATAGGAAAGCAGCAAATAATTTGGCTCTAAGTTTACGCTTAAAATTACGAGAAGAGTCGCAGAGTTTAAGGGAATTATCTAGACTATTCCAGAGACTTACTGTCCGATAAAAGAATGTCCTTTGTCCAGATTTAGATTTATATAACGGTATATGCAAAAGTGGACTTGGACTTGGACTGGACTTGGTGGAAAGACATCAGTGGTCTTTTCAAAAACCAGCTTGGACCTTCTAATTATGCCCTTCTCGCTGATATGTTTGGTCTAGCAAGAGAAACCACCGCATCAAAACATGCATCACAGTTGAGATTGGACCCTGGACTTAATATGGATTCCATTGATTTAGCAGCAGAAACCTTTAAAGGCCTTCCAATCAACGAAGCTAGTGACGGTGCAAGATGTCTGCGCTATCTCGAGCACCGAAAGTTAAAAGACGACCAATTAGTACTTGTAGGACACACGTGGGATCCTAACGCTGACACCTGGCCGCAAAACATCCTCACTCCACGTCGAGATGTAAACAAGAACGATTCAGACGACTTCGACGCAACCAAGAGATTCACTGACAACCTTATAAAGGACGAAAAGCTTGCTAAAACTGTCTCCGTACACAACCTTACAG
Organism: Montipora foliosa; assembly: GCF_036669935.1. Taxonomy (NCBI): domain Eukaryota; kingdom Metazoa; phylum Cnidaria; class Anthozoa; order Scleractinia; family Acroporidae; genus Montipora; species Montipora foliosa. The sequence goes on from NC_090873.1 coordinate 20,993,679, forward strand.
CGCTGGCATCCGTAGAAAAGCCAACTATTATAATTTGCATGTGGCCAAATCCTGATCGTGGTTACTCGGCATAGCATCTTTTGAAGTATTGGGAAAGGTTAAGAAAAGCATGTTATTATGATAGCACCAGCAATGTTCTGATTGGCTATTCCACTGATTCCACGGGCTTCTCTTTGGGAGCAGCAGCCCAACTCATGACGCCAACGGCACACGAAATCCAAAATGGAGTGCTTTATCTTGGCCTTGGTATTGACGAGGAGATGTTTGCTTTGCCTTACTACTGGCACCTTCCAGCCATAGCTTACTTGGATTATGATCACAAACAAAGATTGTTTTTAAAGAATTTAAAATACGAAACGCGTGACCTGACCTTTTGGGAAGATGACGGGAAGACAACACGTTTAGCAACGATACGACACCTTGAAGACCTGAGGCACCGCTGCCAAGTTTTAGGACTAGATTGTGGCTTCAATGCAACAGATTTGCTTTTAATTTATTTTTGTGACCAGAATTCTGACGCCTGCATGAGGTTGTTCACACTACGCATCGCTGATCTCCTGGATGAGCATATACCTGGATCTCAGGCATCCAGCCTGTACATTAGAGCTGTCCATCATTTGATTGAACCTTTTCGTGTACCACAATTTGGAACACCTATAGACGTTCAAAGGTCTGTTTCATCTGGAATTACAATTTTGCGGTTGTGGAGGAGAGTTCTGGAGCTGAAAAAAATGGCTCTTCATTCAAATCCAGGGGCTAAAAACGATCCTACGAAGTGTGGCAAGTTCATCACGTATGGTTGCTACAAGACCGCGGAAATACTTTTTGCAGCAGTCACTGTTCATTAAGGAATTAAGACCAGATTAACCTTCACCCTACAATTCGGGCACGAAAGCCACGGAGCGAATTATTGGAGAAATGCATGGAAAGACAACAGAATTTCAGTCTCTCGATTCGCAACCAACGTTTGGAGACATGCTTGATCGAAGTTCTAAAGTACAGTTTAATCTTAATGTAAAGCAGCGCCTTTCCTTTGCTGGAGCTCAAGTGACAACATCACATAAAAGGAAGAAGTTAGCCTTTGCGTTAAAAGAAAGGCAACATACGAAGCAGTATTGCTATCCTGACAATTACGTCAATTTCAAAGAAGCACAGATTGAAGCCCATAGAGATGGTTAAAGGAAGGACAGGCCCTTTTTAGAAAGTATCTACCTTCAGAATGTGTGGATCTACTCCAGAAAACACAGCATTGCGATAAACCTTATACCTTGGCAAAGCCACCAGGATATACTGTGGTAAACTGCCAACCTTCTGAAGGGTACAACAAGCTGAATCTGTCCTTTACTGATGTATCAAATGTTGATACAAGCGAGACAAGGGAAGATATTTGTTGTGAGGTTGAAGGGGAAGAAGAAGGGGAAAAAGAGGGAGAAGAAGATACGGCATCGCCATCTACAAGCACTCTAGGAAAAAGTTCGCATCAGCAAGTTGCTAACAATTCCCAAGACGTGACAGATTTTAAAGTATGCCAGGCAAGTGAGCGCAGGGGGTGTGAAGATGATGATGCAGTATTACTACCAACATATACTCCACCAAGAAGTGGTGTATGTGGTCAAGATGAAGACAAGGACCATAAAGATGAAAATGTGGTTGATGATAGCACGGACAAAGGAGGAAGAGCTTGGAAGTGTGTGAATGGGCGGTTGATGTACTTGCATGTAAAGCAGGCGATCAAAATTCTTTTGCCACGGGAGTACATATCACGTTCACGCCAGAAAAGGCATTGGGCTTCAAAGTATCTTCCAGGAAAAGAGCCTTTAAATCCAAACCACAACATATTTAAATACTGTGACGTTGCTTTGAAGGTTGTCCAGAAAGGGAAGAAGAAGTTTCAGATTGGCTGGGTCGAGGCAATTCAGTTAACAAAAGATGGTTCTGAAATCACAAGTTTTCAAACAAAGAGCAAATTGCCTGTACGGATTTGATGCTCCCTATATAACCATGAAGGAGATGGTGTTTACGGAGTCCGGGACGACATTATTCTTACCAACTGGAAAACAAATTCAAGCATCATTGGTAAGATAGTCCTCAAGCCAATACCGGGACAACGTTTCAAGTACACACTTCATCCTTCATCCGAAGACTATCTTGACAAACTTGGAAATGTTCCCACCTACTGCTGTGAAAAGGGATCGTCACCTTCTCTGATAGAAGATGACAATCACAGCGACAACAGCAGTAGTGAACTTGATGACGAGTTCTTTGAAGTTGAAGATGTATAAGACAGACGTCTGTCAAAAGATACTCTCTTTTACGAATACAAAGTCCGGTTCAAAGGGTATGGATCCGAAGAAGACATGTGGCTTCCATCTTCGTTCTTTAATAGACCCATACAATTTCAATCTACATGTACGTCAAAATTTGGACGTAAAAGGAAGCACAATCTCGATCCGGAAAATGCTGTGGAGGTCAAGAAGAAGAAGAGCTTTAACGAGAGTGAACCAAAGGAACGGAATTCGAAATTGAAAAGCTCTTGCCAAGTCGAGAACAAGGCGAAATTCAGAAACGAGTGCAAAAAAGAGCAGAAAGCCTTCACCAAATGAAATAAAAGAAGCTCTAGAAGAAAGGTCAAACTCATTGGACGCAAGCAGGTGTAAAACCCAGTCCATGAAGCTAGGACCGAAGAGAAAACAGGAAAGAGGGAAAGCTTTTCATTCATCACTGCACCTTACCCCAAATATCAAGACGTCAGAAGATATAACCATGGCTAAGGGTAATAGACCAGTAATAGCAAGCAAATATGCCCCGACTAATTTGATGAAAGAGACTCAATCCCTGGATGAAACAAGAGAGGCGATGTTTGCGAAGAAGAGGAAAGGCTCAGCAGTTAGCAAATTCGGTATCCTTGAGACGAAGGAGAACAAGACAAAGAAGGCAGATGAGGAAGCAGCCGATGTTGAGCACGCCATTGTTGTTGAAGATGAAACATCTGAAGATTTGGTAATAGACATTGGCGTCTTAGCTGATGTTCGACGTCGTAACGACAGGTTTCTCTACCCAAGACGCATTTACGAGAGTCTATATTTCCTGAGGTTGACGATGCGTTAGTAAACTATGGAGTCTGCAAGAGTACTAATGCCCTGAATTGCGACCCACTCACTGTTGACAAACTGCCACCACTCTCCGTTCTCCAGCAGTTAGATGGCGAGATGAGGAAGTCTGAAAACACAGGATCAATAGCGAAATTCACTTTTTACGGAAATCTTGATTTAGAAGGTATTCGCATTCTGCAGAGATTTCATCAGCTGAAAAGTTTGCGACGAGAAACTGCCTTTGAGAAGACGTGGTTGAAGACTGTGTTAGCAAATACGAAGCATGAAAAGGAAATTACTCATGCACTTTTAGACCGATGGAATGTCGATGACATGTATCTAACCTCGTATCAAAACTACAGAATCACCTCGCAAGAGTTTTCTCTCCTTTGTGTAGAGAGATATTTGAGCGTTGATACAAAAGTAATGCGATACAAAAAACCAATATGTTTTGCACTGATTGGGGGTTTGTAGTTAACTATTTGTTTGACTCCCTTCCATATTCTTTTGCAATCATTAATATTATCAAAGAAATAATTGTTGTAGTATTCCTTCTTGGCTATTTTGAGAAGATGGTTTAATTTATTCCTATATAATTTAAATTTTGAGTGGATATAAGTGGATCTGGTCTTAATAAATTTCTTATATAAGTTATTTTAAACATATATAGATTTTCTCAAAGCAGAGGTAATCCATGGCTTCGAGAGGAATTCCCGTTCCCTCTTGGAAAGTTGCTTAACAGGGATATGCTTGTCCATAATAGTTGACATCACATTATAAAAGGAGCTGAATGTGCTTGAAGAATCTTGTTCAGATGAAATAACAGTTTGCCAATTAATAGTCTGGAATTCACTTATCATATCTTGTGGGTTAAAAGTTGAATAGTCTCTTTTATACAGTTTAACATTGTTATGAAGAGATGAAAATTTATCGAAAATAAGAAAATTAGGCAAATGATCTGTTATATCATAAATTATATTTCCACTGATTGTGAAGTGCTCCAATGAGTTGAAAAATATATTATCAATTAGTGTTTTAGAATGATCTGTTATTCTTGTGGGCTGTAGAATATGAGCCTGGAAACAAAATGAGCTAATAATATTTATGAAATCATTAGTTGGATAATGATTTTCAAATTTGAGAAGGTCAAAATTAAAATCCCCAAGTATTGCACAGTACTTACTACCTCGATCAATCTTTTGTTCTACCTTAGATGCTGCTATAATCCTCAGTGCATTCACCCAATCTGCAAGTCTAGTCAACCAGAAGACATACCTTGGTTCTCAGGTGGCCCATCTATCTCTTTCCTGCATATACCAACACCTGATCCGGCAAGGCCATTTGGAAATGATGCTTGCACTGAATGCAGTGGGTTTTGTGCTGCGCATTACATCAAGCTAAACGATCTGCTGGATTATGTAGACAGTGGCAAGAATCTTCCAAAGGCTAAACCACCATCTGAGATTCTTCTAAAAGCTCACAAGAAATGAAAAGGGATCCCTGACAATTCTGCTCTGCTAGCCATTGCAAAGGAGGCACTTCTCCCCCCCAGAAGAAGTTCGTGTGTGGCATGGAATCGCAAGAGGGGGGCAAAGAAAGCAGCAGCCAAATGGCGAGAACGTCAAACCA
>NC_090873.1:21003399-21015899 GCF_036669935.1 Montipora foliosa
CAATAATTATTTATTTGCTGAAGGTGAAGTTAAATACTAAGTGAATAATAAGTGAATAGTTGTTTTAGTATAATTACATATTAGTGAATATCAATAAACACAATGATGAACAGAAAAGGTAAAAAAAAAAAACAGTAGGATGTCACAATTTCGTCAAATGTACAGCATAGGACAAAGCACACTAGAATTATCATGATGATTTATGTAATTATACTGAAATTTAAAAAGCAGGATCATCTTTGATGTAATTATTCACATTTTCCTTCATTAACACAAGTCATTTTCATTTTTGAAAAAAAAGAAAGATCATCCAAACAGCCCTAAAATTGAGTAATGTTCAAATAAATGTACCTTTCGTCATCAATAGATCTGGGCCCGGTTGTTCAAAAGCCGATTAACGCTAAAACGTTAAAAATTAACCAAGGAGTTTATTTCTCTACTCCCAAATGCTGTTCAACGCTGATATTTCACAAAATTTTACATTAGAAGAACTCAATCCTGGAAAACAAAAATAAGCAAAAGAAACTTTCACCAAAAATTTGAAAATATGAAACAAGTGTTTACGCTAATCCTGGATTAAGTTAATCGGCTTTCGAACAACCGGGCTTTCTCTTCTTCTGAGATTCAGCCAAACTTGTGACATTTAAACAATCAAAGAAGTTGTCAACCATCTCACACAGCTTTGAGGTTGCTGCTGCTTCAGGGGGACCAAATGCCCGCAGCACTTTAGCCAGTGAGGAACTTAATCCGTTTGATTTCTCGAATGAGTTTTTTGATTTCCAAAATTTCTTCTTTTGATTTCTCAAATGGTTTTTTGATTTCCAAACTTTATCCGTTTGATTTCTCGAATGAGTTACAGGAATTCCCACTTGTGAACCACAGCCCATCTAGCAGTCCTTGCTAGGACGTTAAGTACAGTACCGCTCAAAAGTAAGTTACCACCTCGCGTTGCGTTTCCTGCGCGACGCGATTCGCGTAGCGCGAGAATAATGGAAGCGTAAATTTCTGGCATATATTAGGAACTAATGTGTTACGCGAAATTGATCAATTTCGCGTATAAATTATCTCTGCAGTTGCGTGAGTAAGCGAAGGCGATTTTTGATTTGTTAAATTGTATGGGAGTTGCCTAAATTGCAAACTGCGAATTTGCGAATTGGAGACGACGTTTAAGCTACAGTAAACATGCATCTGGTTTACAAGCGGAAATTCCGATGAAAAATAAATTCTTCACATGCGAACAAGCGATGATTTCGTTGAAACATCGACCATTTGGTGGAAAAAATTCGGCGATCTTCTGTGCAAAGTTAATAAATGCGTGGAGTTGACTTCAAATCGATTCATGCAAGTTTCTTTTCCACACCTTAAATCGATCGTCGATCATGTGTGGGTCTGATTTTCTTCATTTGTTTGGAAATTAGCGATAGACTGTCACAATATCAATAAAAAAATCCACGTCTAAATTGCCATAAGGAAACGACGTTTAAGCGTCAACAAAAACATGCGTCTAGTTTACAAACGAAAATTCCGATGGAAAATAAATTCTTCATACAGGGTGTTTCTAAAACTCATACACGAAGAAGCGACTATTTCGTTGAAACATCGTCCACTTGGTGGAAAAATTCTTACAAAAACAATGTCCATTATGCGTTGCTAAAATTTCTTGCCAACTTCAAACCTTTTGAAGTGTGAAATTTGAAACATACATTCTTTAAATATCCGCAAACATTGAAAACGAAACTTCATGCACAATGAAAGGATGAATTTGTTCTCGACGCTCACACACGACGAACATTAACAGCAACAAATAATAATTACACAGAATAGAACTACAATTAACTTTATTCCAAAACATCCGTTCCACATAACAACAATACGATGATTATTTACAGCTACAGTCAGCAGTACTGTTAGCGTCCACAATCTTAAGTTCGCACTCGATAAGGCATTAATTATCTGAAGCGTTTCATTCTTTGACCATCGGGTTAAAATTTGCGTTTAAAATTTTCAGAACGAGTCTCCAAAAGGAAACACAAACCAAGGATTATTATTATCTTGAAACGCGTAAATAATACGAGAACTTACTTTCCTTACAAAAGCGCTTGATTCACGGTTTGCCGATCGGCGAACGAAGCTTTGTAAACAATGAAATGTGCTCAGAAATTGCCACATTTTTACATACGAAGATACTGCAATTTATCATAGGCATACTCCGAGTTTCTTCGAAAATTGGCCTTTCACAAACACCTTCCACGGTTAAAATTTGAAACAAAAGGACAATTAAAATCGCGCGCAAGCGTCAAGCCACTGCACTTACAGATTTCTTACCATCGCGCGCGACGCGATTCGCGTTGCACCCGAGGGTGGTAACTTACTTTCGAGCGGTACTGTATGGCTGCGCTGTCAGGACAACGAATTCCTGAAAACGGTACATTTCAATGCTTTCAGTGCTTGTACGTCCGTTGTTATTAGACTGTAGCACTTTGGGCGAAACGGAATACTGCGGTCCGGTTGGAAATGTCCTTTTGATCGTACATAGGCGTTCCATTTTTGCTGGTTAGTTACTCTGGTGTGGTTGAATGAAAAGCACTCTTTGGTTAAACAAGTTGAGTCTGTTGAATTCACGCTGAGACTGCGGCATGGTAGCCACCACATGGGTTAAGTTTACATTCTAGGCCTCGCTGCGATAACAGGAAGGTGAGTGATAATTGTTTGTGGGTTTTTCCTTCAGACCTAAGAGATTATCTTCAAAAACATGTGCGTTGTCTGAAGAGCCTTCACATGATCCGGGAATATATTTGGAAAGATTATGGCGTTAACTGGAGGTACTAAAACAAACTCTTTGAGATTAGAAACACAAAATACTCTAACTGCCAATTTAGTTATTTACTCCTGCTGGGTTTTTTTATTTATATCTAGTGTTCCCACTTTGAAAAGAAAAATGGCGAATTTTGATATCAAATACTACAGGAATGAAAGGCCATCAGATGTCATGAATGCGATACAGGTAAAATACGAATAACAAAAGCGTGAATCAACAGTGACTTATGCCCGGTTTATTCGCTGTATTTCGCAAGAGTCGATTTGAATTCCGTATGCTAAGTTCATCTGAATGACTACGTGAGAATCAATTTGGATTGGATCTGCCCACTCATTAATCGCACCTGGCTCAGCCGATAAGAACGTCTATGAGCTTTGTCTATATGAACCGGCTTTGATACAGACATGAGCAGAATCATATCCATAAACTAGTATATTTATAAATGATATACTTTCTTCTCGGCATCCGGTCCGGGGTGTCTGTTATATTTGTCATAGTATGTTTAACTGCTGACACAAGCCGAATATCTCTAATCGATTCCGTCAGCCGAGTTTACTTAATTTGCGTGGACCCAAATCCCAGTTCGAGTTCCCAGCTCACGTGAAGTACGACGTCTGAAACCGGCCTTAGATAACTGACATGTAATTTGCCAGAAGCTAAGTTCGCCCACTGTCAAGTTAGTTTTCTCAGGCACCAATACCTCAATAACTTCGTAACTGGCGAACTATTTTGGACATACTAATCACTTAAATGCCGATTTCAATTATTTTCAGTTCGAGCTCGACAGTGCAAGAAAACTAGTGGGCATTCGCACAATGCAGCTGAGGCTGCGAATGCATCATGATCTGTTAGTCACAAGGTAAGTGTAATGGAGGACACCCAAAAGCTTCCAAAGCCGTTAGTACCGCGAGGAAGTATGAAAAGGGGTTCAATACGTGGAGGAAATGGGCCTCTCAGTTTAATGAAATTGTTATATTTCCCGCTTCTAGTGTGCACGTTTCATTGTTCTTTCTTAGCTTGATTCAAGAGTCTTCTTCTTGCAGTACTATTGACGAAGTCCATTACAGGCTCAAGTGGGTGCACGATTTGGCAGGTCTACCCGACCCCTGTAATTCCTCGTTAGTGTTACCTTTAATAGAATCTGCTAAGAGGCTTCTCAGTGTCCCTGTTAAAAAGAAAGAGCCGGTGACCCCCGAGGCTATTCAGCTTTTAGTTTCTAAGTATGGATCGTCTTCAGCTAGTTTGTCTGACTTACGCGTGCTTACTTTGTGCCTTTTGGGTTATGCAGGGTTTTTTCGCTTTAACGAGTTGGTTCAGTTACGCAGGTGTGACTTTCAGTTTGAAGATTCTTTTATGAGAGTCTTTGTTCATCGAAGTAAGACTGACGTTTACAGGGACGGGGCTTGGGTTGTTATCGCTAAGACCTTCAAGCATACATGTCCTTATTTATTAGTTCAACGATATTTTGCAGCCGCTTCTTTTTCAGCAGACAGTGAAGAATTCATTTTTCGCCCTGTCGTTTTTCTTCGCAGTACCAGAACCTATAAATTGCGCGGGTCTGTTCCTCTGTCTTATACTAGAGCGCGGGAGATAGCGCTTAGTGCTTTCGATTCCATCGGCCTTCCCAAGCAAGACTATGGTCTCCATAGCCTTAGGGCTGGAGGTGCCTCTGCTGCTGCTAATGCTCGAGTGCCTGACAGATTGTTTAAAAGACACGGCCGTTGGAAATCAGACAAGGCAAAAGACGGTTACATTAAGGATAGTGTTCATTCATTGTTGTCGGTTTCGTTGTCACTGGGTATTTAATTTTCCGCATTTCCCGTTCTTTTAGTTCGCACACGGCTCGTGTTGACACACCCCAATTGAGGTTGCTTGTTACATGATAAATGTTTTATATTCGTTTGAGTGGGGTAACGAATTAGAATATAAATGTATTTATCATGGGTTACGTAACCTTTTCTTTGGGGTGTTACATGGTATGCTGTTTTTTGTCGCTTCATTAGCGGCAGGCTATATATATTCGAGTTGTCCTCATTTATATTCATTCGCGTCCTACGACCGTCCCTACGCCCTCAAAATTAAATACCCAGTGATCAGGGGCTTCCTTTACACGTAGTTTTTTGCATGCTGCTACACGAAAAGTTTAGCACGTTTTGTATCTTTACTGATTGATTGTTATACGAGCATAGTTTAGATCATTTTGTTGGATTGTTTTTCTTGCTGTAATTTTGTGCATTTCTGAGTTTTCATTCTGTTTATTGTATTGTTTCCATCCATTCTGTCGATGAAGGCATAATAAAGAGGGTCGCACACGGCTCGTGTTGACACACCCCAATTGAGGTTGCTTGTTACATGATAAATGTTTTATATTCGTTTGAGTGGGGTAACGAATTAGAATATAATTGTTGTTCCAAATATGGTACTTAGCAAATTGAATATTCAGAAGCTTGTTGACCAGCACACAAGGGGCCGTTACACGTTTCAACCCTTATGGGTTTCTGGTTATATATTATCTAGAAGTATATAATGAAAAGAACTGTGTTGAGTTGAGCATGTTCGTTGTTGTAGTGTAGTGGTGATTATGAAGACCCCGAAGTCTATGGATTTGGAGGGTCCGAGTTGGAATACCGGTAAGTGCATAGCACAGTTCTTTGTTTCCTTACTATGTTGTAATGTTGAGCCTGAATGGATAGCAGCATGAAGACAGAAACCGATAAGATGACACAAAACATTAAAAAGATGTGTTGACATTCGTGAAGATAGAGCTTGAGGGAAGGTATAGGTGTCCCCATTCTTTTTGGAGGTTGATAAGGTAGAGTGCATATACAACCAAGGTAAAATGAGGATGACCAATTTAACGTAGGTAAAGACCGACAACATAACCACTCTCCGAAGGTGGTCTTTCAGTAAGGGTGAGAGCTAAGGGGTAATGAATGTTGTCTTTTCCCACAAAAGCTAATTCAGGAATGTTAACATTTATATATTAAGAGATCAAGTGCATAATATGATGACGATGATAGATGATGATGGGTTACAGAGAAGAAGACACTTTGTGTTACAGCGGCGTGTATTTTTCTCAAAGGTATGTACACTGCTGAATGAAAAGGTAAGGAAGTTTATCAAGCCTAATAGCATCAGCGCTGCATTTCACTCACGCTCTCTTAACCCCATTTTTTTTTGGAATATCCCACTTTACCAACGGGGGAAATTGTCGTAAATAGTGGGACTTGAACCTTACTAACACTTTTGATGATATTTCTAACATCAAAAAGACATTTGTTCATTAAACAGTGGTATACAATTCAGATGAAAGATGAAATGGTCGATAAGTTATCAGACTGAGACCAAAAAGCTTCAAGTTTCAAACAGAAATTGAGCATGCAGCCTTTTCAGACCAATCTGGTAATGCACCTGCACAGTTAATTAAGGCTCTTGCAGTGAACAGTCATACCCTAAGTTATTTGTGCCATGTTTCCTGCCAAACGTACATGTGTGCCCTATAGGTAGTTCATTATTGTGTTATTTTGATTCCTTCTCTTAGGGTAGCAACTGGGTCTGGTCAATCGATGGCTACGACAAGTTTCAGGCATTTGGAATATACATGTATATTCACGGTGCTATGGACACATTCTCTCGACAGTTGCTATGGCTTAGAGTATACAGTAGCAACAAAGACCCATTTGTAATTGGCTCTTACTATTTTGACTTCATCAAGGAGGTAAAAGGTACCATGTTTAATAAAAAATGATGATGATATTCAATGTAATTTTTCTTTTGTAAGTGTTTAGTGACGCTGTTTTCTTTTTTGTTTTTGTTCTCTTTTTCTTTATTGTGCGAGCTTCAGATGACTCTTAGGCTACACTTTAATTGTATAATTATGTAAATATTTCACTTAAATAAAGCCATTATTATCAATAAGGTTTTGTATTGATTGCATATGTTTTTCAGCCTTATTGTTATAACAGTTTTCTTGACATTTGCTTTAGTTTTTCCGGTAAGAACTAGAACAGACTATGGCATGGAAGTCAGCATTCTCGCCCAATGTCAGATCTTTTTAAGAAGGCGGCATCAAGATGTCTTTGCGTTTCATAATGTTCATTACAATGGTCGTTCAGAACTGAATCAGGTTGGGTTATGCAGTGTTTAAGTATTCCTAGCCACTTTTTCAGTCTTTACCAACTTATCAAGATAACATGTATTGTCTCTCTCAGACAATCGAAGCTTGGTGGTCCCGTCAGCGTCGATATAACTCACAGTATTGGCTCGATGAAATTCAAGTACGTTTTTAAGATATGTAGTATATTGTGAAGTTGAAGTTTGATGAGTGGAACCTTATGTTTCATCTACAAACGGCAAATAAGATGATTTACTTAACTCAGCTCAAATTAACAAAGGACGCAGATTAAAAATGAACGTACACATTTTAATGCAGCACAAATGACGAATAAAAATAACAACAACTAAACAGCAAAGGAGTTGGGATCATCCAATTACAATTCTGTCACATTATTACTGCAAAAGAAATCGAACTTTTTTAACCAAACTGCTCCGGTTGATGCTTGACTAGAACCTTGTAAAGAAACTGATTGCATTACCTTGCAAGTTAATGTCTCTATTTTGTGTCGCAATGCACGAGTTTTGTTTCTAGGATAGCCGTGCAAGAATTTTTTCGTACACACCCATTCTCTCTCCCCCAGCTCAAAACTGAAGCGATCCATCCCTTAGTTTTCTTAATTTTTCACAGCAATTACAAGAGAACAGCTTTTGGGAGAGTGATGACGTGGTTGATCGGTAAGTAATAAAAGAAAGCTAAAAATGACACGCCAGTTCGCTATCAATTAAACTCGAGAGCGAATCAGCCAATAATCGTTAGTGTCAGGAATATTTGCCATTGGTTTCTTGCCACTGGAATGACATCGTTTTGGGATCAGATCTAGAACGATCCTTTTTCATGCCGTTTTTTGTCATTGACAAAAAGGTTTTTTTTACCGACTTAACGTTTTCTTCTCAGATGGATACTGTTGTACATCTACATCCCTCTAATAGAAAAGGAACTGGCGGACCTAAAAGTGGCTTACAATGTCCACAAAATAAGAAGGCAGAGGGGAAAACTCAGAGCGGATGGGAGTCCCGATGACATGTACTACTTTCCAGAACTATTCGGTAAGAGATGACCCTAGAATGAACAAGGCCGCCTGGTGTAAAACTGACAAACCCTTCACTATTTTTATAAGGTGATGAGGAAGAAGGTTTTGTTCCCTCTGAGAACGACCTGCAACAGATTGGCACACAACATGGCCTTGGAAGATCTCTCCCTCATTACATTCCTGATGAAGTGTGAGCGTTGGCCAACAACTGGTGCAGGAGTCATGATGTGATTATTACCACTGGAAATGCAGCCGTCGTATATAAACATTTGAGGCAGTATTTTGAAGATAACATTAACATGTGAACTTACCGACTCGAATACGAAACGAACCTTTCATGTAATATAACAAACGATTTTTATAGCATAGTCGCTGGTACTTAATTTCTTTACATGCTCTTCTAGCTAGAACCCAGAACTTTCTAAAACTTTAGGATCTCGCCTTTTCCTCATTCCTGGTGCGAAAAAGAAGAGACCCTGGGAACGAGATTGAACTCTTTTAACACATATTTACCCCTGAGGCCTTTCAGAACTGAGTAAATCCAAACGTTTTCCCTGCTGCTTCGACAGGGAACCTGCGCGACCGAACAAACCAAGGATGATCTAGGAGGGAGGGACTGTGTAAGAATGACAGTTCTGAAAGTTTTCCAACCCCAATCGCTATAAAGTGTTATATATCCATTAATGGTAACCTTTTAAAAAGACGAGGACAACAGTTCCTTCCTCTATACCATCGAGATACCGACCTTATCAACAACTATAAACGTGATAACTGTTTACACTGTGTTTAAGAAAACTAGAACACTTGACGCTAATAAGCTAGAAACCCAGTTTGGATCTATTTTCTGTAAAGTGGACAGCGCCCACCATCTTTCCATAGTTTCCTCGTGCAAGAGTAGCAACAGTAAACATGATAACAGTTTAAGAAAACTGAATTTCGTGGGGCTGTCAGGTAAATGTTTAACACAACTATCCATGTCTTTCTCCACTTCCTGGCCTTCACTCTTTCCACAGCATCCTGTCTTTCCACGACAGTGTTGTTGCCTTCCACTTTAACAGCTCCAGATCTTTCTTGGATCTACGCGACAAAAAGGTTTTGAACAGATGTTATTTCTTTTCTGCAAAGTGGACAGCGGCCATGTTCTTCCCATAATTTCATCGCGCAGGAGTAGCAACAATAAACGTGGTAACAGTTTAAGAAAACTGAATTTCGTGGGGCTGTTAGGCAAATGCTGCAACCATCCATGTCGTTCTCCACTTTCTGATCCTCTTTCTCTCTGTCTGCAGCTTTCTGTATTTCTCCCGCAGTGTTGTTACCTTCCACGTGGACAGCTCCAGATCTTTCTTGGCGCTGGGAATAATTCCCTGCATAACATGTTAATATAATAATTTACAATTTAGAAAATCCGCACTTCAACATAAAACACAACAGAAAGCGAAATAAGAGAAGGGCTTTCGCGGTGGAGAGGACTTTACATGTGTGATGGAAAGAAATTTTAAGTTCTGGGGGGGGGAGGGGGGTGTTGGGGAACCTTCCCTACATATGCTATACAGGTGCGTGACGCACCAAATGTGTTGTTCTTAAAGGATTTTAAACATTGTGGCCTTAAGTCAGTTGTGGTTTTCATGGGGAGCGCAAGAGCATATAAAGGAATGTGTCCTTTCCACTCAAAGTCACTAATGTTGAGATGGAGAAGTAACTAAGATATAACATTCAAACTTAATTTCACCAATTCCTTACATTGGCACTATTCCACGAAGCTTAATTATGCTACAACAAATTAAGCCAATGGGAAAATCTGTGACCACAAGGACAGGTCTGAAAGCCGCGCACCTGTGGCTCAGTTGGTTGAGCACCGGACTGTCACGCGGGAGGTCCTGAGTTCAACTTAAATAACTGAAGAGAAAGTGCTGCCTTTGTAACTACATCTGCAAATGGTTAGACTTTCAAGCCTTCTCGGATAAGGACGATAATCCGGAAGTCCCGTCTCACAACCCTTCAATGTTTATAATCCTGTGGGATGTAAAAGAACCCACACACTTGTCGCTAAGAGTAGGGCACGTAGTTCCCGGTTTTGCGGTCTGTCTTCTGTTGTGTATCATGGTTGGAAAGGTAAAAAATGAGCCACAGTAGTTTGCACAAGCTGTTGTGGCACTCTGCCAGCTTGACTGGCAAAGTTAATAACAAAAATGGATTTTCCAGCCCCATGCCTGTATACGGGTGTGGAAAATGGCATGTTGTGATCACAAATAGAGTCAGAAATTGGATAACCAGGCGACATACTCCTATGAAGAATTCCAAAGAAATTTCCTCCTCCCCTCACGATTAAGAAGAGGCAGAGTTACGATTACCACCTTGTTATACTTTATCATGGGAGTTAAACACTAAATTTGTGCATCATATGGCCAGGCAATATAAATGATCTAAAAAGGTTCATCATAAAAATTACCACCAAATCCGTGTCTGGAATGGAATGCGACCTGAAAGTAAGAACAATAAGTAACTAGCGTAAGTATAACATCGTAGTCTTTGAAATTGTCTTTCTCTTTCGTTGTCATAGAATGTAGTTGGAAAAAATACTAAACACAATCACTGCTATTACCATGCGAAGTTTTGTATCTGTACCATTTAACGTATTTTCCCTAACACAGCCTATGCGACAGAAGGATAAAAACAAAAATAATTGAAAACCAACTCAAATTAATGCTTACCTCTCTATCCTCATCCAATTGCCTGTCTTGGATCTCTATGGAAAATGCCAAGTTGGTTCCGGTTAATTACCACGTTAAGGAAGTTTGATTGAGCATTTCTATTAATTTAATTCGGCTGCGTTTTCATCATAGAGGTTTGTCCTTATCAATTTTTTTTTTTGGCAAATCTAGCTTTTAGGCATCTGTTCCTTATTGTTATTCAATATAACAGTTCTTGATTTAAGAACCCCTTAGGTCCTTCAACTGTGAATTCATCATTCACTAACACGTTAGCAGCGCTTCTGGGGAAATTCTCCCCATATGCTTCCCCATTCCAATAAGAATGGTGGAATTTGCTGTATAAATTTCTAAAGAAAAAAAATCCCCGAATGTTAAGATATGAAACTCTTTTCCATTTTAATCACCACTTTCATCGAGGATAACTGACATGCTATATTTACCAGGTAAGTCCAAGGCTGCACAGAAGACATTGCACTGGTGATTTCTTCTGAATGTTTCCAAAGCCGCATTGGAAAGATTTCCTATGCCAAATAACCTGCAAAGTAATAATTTGACGCACCATGTAAACAAAGTCAAGACATTTCAATTTATTTCTTTAATCGGCTTGCCCAGTTCTCTATCGTGATATTATGTGCAACACTTACATGTAGTTCCTTACCCGATAGCAAATTGTATAAAATGACATATCTGTTTTTGTTTTATCGAAAAGAAGACTTTCATTCCAAAATTCCGAAGTTGGACTAGAACTGAAATGAAACAGGGGTGGATGAAACAGTGTTAGAGGATGATCCACTGAAGATATACACCTGCTTGCATTGAAGATTATGGCGTTAACTGGAGGTACTAAAACAAACTCTGCCATCTCCGAATTTAACATCATTGATTCTTTTCCTTTAATTCTTGTGAGAAGAATACAGCAAGCATTGACGATTATAGTTTAACTATTAAATTCTCATTTAGTTTACTTTTTGCCTATAGTTAAGTTACTGCTATTGTGTGTTAGAACAATCACAAAGAAATAAATTAAAGAAATTTTCACCTTTCATCCGAGGATGCAATTTCTAAATCTGTTAGAATGTAACCTGATCCTGTGTTCAAACAAAGGCAAAAGGAACTCACTATCGGGGAGGGTCATGAGTTATAACTTTTGTTTCTGATTTTTTATTCGACTTCCTGTCCCAATGTGGCAAGCTATCCAGTTTATATCCCAGTAGTACTGTTTCCAATGCGTTATGTTTTTGTCTGAGTAATATTGGGTAGGACTCAAACTAATTCTTCATATTTTCATATGTTATTCGCCGTACACTCTCAGCCCAATAACTGAATTGAGGTAAAACTATCTGTGTTGACTCTTTTTGCATCAGTGGGATCCTTTTGCTGCAGTATCGATAATGAACATTCAGAACATTCACCATTATCACTGATCGTAGTTTTGCTTGTTGGGATAGAAGAACTAATCCTCGATCTCTTACTAAACTTGTAAGTCGCAAACAAGTAATCTTCCGTCGAACCTGTGGTATGACCAATGTGAGAACGCGATCGCTTTCTTCCTGAAGTCATCTTCTGCGGAGGGTAAATCTTGACCTTGTCCCACCTCCAGGCCATCATTGTTAATGAACTTTGACCATATACTGGGTATTTCAGGTTCCAATGTGGCACTGGACGGAAATTGTCTCACCAGTTTCACTAGAAGGGATGGTGTCACCCTGAAAGGTAAAGGATGACATCAATCTTGTTAGAGTGTCTTCCTTCTACTCGGACCTTACTCTACGACTAAAAACTTATGAACTACATGACATGGCCTCCCAACGTTCAGGCAACGTG
>NC_090873.1:21023399-21035899 GCF_036669935.1 Montipora foliosa
GCGATGTTCAAACAGAGATGCATCGATTGAGAACTGAAGGACAGCTACCACTTTCAATAAAATCTATATATGAAGTACCAAACAATACTATCACAATTTGTTTTCTCAACACGATCCTTACATAAGCACATGAAAGATGCATGTTCAGATATAAACTATTCAACTACTGATGTTTACATTTTTTCAGAAACTAGATTTTCGCATCTTGATGATAACTTATATAGTTTAACAAATGATGGCCAGTACAGTTTATTCAGAAATGATGCTCAACCGAGAAATCCATCTAATATGCGATCCTTTGTAGTCATCTCGACTACTACCCAGGATACCCATATTGTTCTAACAGAAATGGTGTGAAAATAACAATTCTTCGATTTATGGTCACTCATATAACCATTGTAGGAAGCTATAGATCACCTGCAGTATCAGTAGAACAATAATTATTATGTACTGTCCTGAAGCATACCCTAGAATCACTACAAACTCAAGTTAACTTATTTATTGGTGACTTTAACGTCAATTACTTCAACAAAGCTCAGTGTTCATCTCTTAGCAACTTACTCATAAGAGACAACAGTTATTGGCAACTTGTTTCTTGTAGTACCACAAATAGTAACACCTCTATTGATCATATAAACACTTACTTACCAGAATCACAAGCAACTTTTCAAGTTCTAGAAACTTACTTTTCACACCACAAAGCTGTCTGTGCTTTATTAAACTGCTATTGACACAAATATGCCCCATTCACATCATGATAAACCTTTGACAAATTTTAATTGAAATTAGAGGTAAAACAGGTGTAAAAAATAGAGATTTGCAATACAACCCCAGAGAGAGGTCACTAGCTCGCTCATGATTATTTTATTAAACAAAGCAATTCATCGGTATCACTACTAATACCACTACACTTGTTTGATATTCTATGATTATATTATTTGCAAGATACTATATTATGTAGACTATCTTGGGTTTTAAGTACATAACTGATTCTTTGTAACTTATGGCTCAATTAGGATTTTGTTTGATTCTTATTTCAGACACAGTGGCACATAGCACACTCATCATAGTTAATGTACATTAGATCATAGAAATAAAGTTATTTGACGGTTTTTTTTTTCAGACCATCCATTGATAATCCTTCAAGCACAGGTAAAATAGTTTTTTTTTCCTTTTCATCTATGAAATATCAATTTTTTCTCATATCCATTTTTGAGATGAAGTTGAAGGCTATATTCACAACGTCACTAGTGCTAAAACTGCAAAGAAATCGGGAACGAGCTACTTTAATTGCCAACTCCAAACAACAGATACGAAACTGGTTAAAGCAGAGGGTTAACATCCAACAAGCATTCGAGATGAAGTCACCAATCAAGATCAAAGGCATCAAAAGATCTCTTAACAAGAGTTTCTCTGGTGCAGATGATGAACAAATCGAAACTACAAAAGCAGCAAAAGATAACACCAGCCACAGCTCCTTTTGAGTATGAGTCTCTTGGATCTAAACTCCTTTCCATCACTGAATGTTTAAATGCCAACATCTATAAAACTGTAGATGTTAAAGTCAAAGTAATAACAAAATCACAAAACAAACAGCAAATTATACGTAATGAAAGAAAGTTGTACAAAGCAAGCCTGATCATAGTTGATGAAACTAACTCAGTAAAACTCATAGTATGGGAAGAGTTGAAAGACATATTAAATGCAGAAGATAGTTACCATTTGAAGAATCTCACTGTACGCATTTTTGGTGATGAAAAATATCTCACTTCAAATGAGAACACAGCTGTGGAAACCATTGAACAAATACATCATGTTAACCTTGACGCCAAAGATACTCAAGACAACATCTGCACGGGCATATGCATTGGTGTCAGATATAGTCTCCAAGAAGGATTCCTGTTTCATTTGTAATCATACTATAGAAGAACCTCCTGAAAAGGGGCACTGCTACAACTGTGCAAATTGCCACAACACCTTACTGAAAACAACACAGAACACCAAACTAATGTGTACCTTAACAATGCAAATGGAAGATAACAAGCTTACTACATTCACTTGCTTCAATGATGCTGTAAAAGCTTCCTAACAACCATCAATAAAGGTGATCATGATGTTGCACAGATCAGCCCAGAAGTTCTAAATGGTCTTTTCCGAAATAGTGGTAAAATAAAGTTCATCTGTGACACAGCCACAAAAGTGGTTGTTAAATTCTTTTTGTAATATGTAAGGATCATTGCTGACTTCTGAGGACGCCTCTCGAAAACGAGTATAACGAGCACGTCAAAAACATCGAGCACATCAAAAATGATGTGCACGTTATCGTTAACATTGAGGACAATGAGCACGTCAAAAATGACGTGCACATTGAAATAAATGTCCTGGTTCTATCGATTTAATCATACAACGAGCTAGTTGTCACAATCTTTTGAAAAACATCCCGCTGGTTGTCAATGACACACTCGTTTTCATCGTATCATTAATGATCTACGATAGATCGACAAGATCGTTAACATCGTGTCGATCCTGTTGATTGTCAGATAGTGTCAGAGATCATGTCATTCGAAGATCGTAGTATCCTTGAAAATAAACAGTTGATTAGTATTTATTATTTTATGATTTATGTGTTAAAATAGTGGCTAGGAGGCCCTAAACATATCAGAAGTTGAATTTGCATCAAATACTTAAATTTAAGGACGGTCTCATTGCCTCTCTACTCAATTTCTTCAGAAGAGGCAGAAGAGAGTTTATTTGCACCTGCTGTGCGTTTGAAGGAAATTCTTTTACGACAAAGTTATGCTGCTCTCTATCCCCCAACTTATCTACATCGTCTTAGCCAGCAAAGAATGTCAACACACAGTACTGCAGTGTGTACGGACAGGGTACGCTGCATGGAGGGTTTTTCGCGTTCATTTACGGTCAATTAACGTAACGATTGAATCTGTAAACATGTACTTTATTACTTGTTTGGTGACAATTCAGCTATAAAAAAGTCTCAGATTGTAGCATGCAGTATGTCTGTGTTTTCGTAAGCAAAACTTATGAAAGGGACGAGGGACGAAAGTTACAGGTACGAATAGACCCTTCTCCAAAATGGTGGCAAAGGATTTGAACGAGTTAAAATTAGAGTGAATGAAAAATGGATACCAGAAATAGAAAGAGCAACTTTAGTAACCCTGAAAAGTATTAGCGTGTTAGGTGTTATATCAGCTGAAAAGTTGAAAAATGAAAAATTTACAGATGTCTGTATTACTAGGGAAATTGGCCATACACCCCTAAGCATCCAAACATCTGCACATTTGTAATGTTTCAATTTTCTCAGGTGTTATTACACCTGATGTGCTGAAACTTTGCAGGGTTACTAAAGTAAAGGTGCTCTTTTATCAGTTATTAATTTTAACGTAATTTTCTGCCGCCATTTAGGAGTTGGCAAGACAACTCGATGAAAAAATCACAGCCATTACTGCAACTAGAACTAGAAAAAGTCAATTATTAGGACCCGAGATTTACTTGCAAACCTATCTAGCTCCCCTCCCTCCCCCTCCTGGGTATCGACACCATTAATTCAGAATCACGGTGCTACTACAAACGGTTGTAAAGCAGTTAACGACAAAAAGCAAACTACGTATAATTTAAAATTATCCCCCGGTAACTACATGCCTTTTCTAGAAGAGCATCTAATTTTCTGGCTGAGGCTGAAAGTTATGTTTCACCTTTGTGATTTTAGCCTAAAACTTCTTTTTAAAGTTGTGTGGTTTTATAAGTTCGAGTACTCAGTTTTCATGCAATAAGAAAGCCACATTGCTAACGTTAAAAGAAATTTCTTTACTTATTTGGGTCAATATATTTGCTAACGTTAAAAGAAATTTTTTTACTTATTTGGGTCAATATATTTTTTTGTTGTACTACAGTTTTACATTACTTTTTCCTTTATTTGTGCTAGTCACAAAAAAAAAAGGGGCAAAATAAAGGCGTTCTTAACTGACACTCAGCCTTAGTTTTTTATGTTTAAGGCGAATGGCTGGCCCCCCGGTAGGGTGAGTGCAATGGCCGCCAGACATAACAACGAATCCATCACACACAACGGTTCACCTCAAACGGGGGTGCACCAACACGCCAACTTCGCCGGGGAATCGAACCCCGCCCCTACCAACAAATAACAAAAAGACAAACACACAAACGAGGAATTGCATCTAGGAGATGCCTCGCCTGACTTACACTCCTAAATGACAATTCGACAAAACGACAAAAAAGACTTCAAAACAACCGGACAAACCAAAACAAGCACGACCCAGCACAAGGGTGAAAAGCGACCCACAAAAGGCCACCCGTCAACCGACTTACCCAACGCCAAGACGTTGGTTCACCCCCGAAAAAAGGCCAGGACATGCACACGCAACACAAAACCAGTACCTAAATATGAACAACCAGAGTATCATTATGTAACGACGCCACCACACCACGACCACCCCACTGACGGACAAAATAACGACGACGGCGGTCAGACTGGAAACGACGGAAAAACAACGGAAGATTAAACCGAACCCGAGACTTCACACGCTCCATAACATCAACAGCCGAAGGACAAACACCCCTAAAACGAAAATCATTCCGAGCCCGAGAAACTTGCAGACATTCAACATATAAACAAAAACCCGCGGAACCACAGACAACTCATCAGCCGAGACACCAAAACGCGCATGACGAACCAAGATAGAAGGACAAAGAGGAGAAGCCAAGAACATAAGAGACTGAAGCCATAACAAAACACTGACCGCCAGAGGACAGTGAAAAAACAGATGCTGAAGAGACTCGACAGGAGCAGAACAAAAACAAGCAGTGGAAAGAGCATAACCAAAACCAGCGAGCCGTTCGGCCGTGTAAAGGACCCTGTGAGAAATTTTCCAAGACAAATCAATAACTGGACGATCCAAATCAAAAAAGAAAAGCTGACGCCAAGTAGAAGACCAATAAAGAGAACCAAACAAAGGAAAGAACTTCTCCTCACAATAAGGAGAGACAGCATTCTCGGACAAAAGAAACAAATAAGCAGATTTCGTGGTCAAAGAAGAAACAGGACAAAAATCAATACCCGAACCAATACCCAAAGAAGACGCCGTAAGAGATCCTTTACACGCCCGCCAAGCAGTCAACAGAGAACGATAAAAAGGAGGCAGAGAATCCGGCGAAAAACAAAGCGGAGCAGAAAAAACGAGATGCGGAGGAGCGGCAAGCCGAGAAGAAAACCAAAAAACCATGAAAGAGACCCAAGAAGACGGAGAAGAAACAAAACAACGAACCCACTGAGCATGAAGAGCCATAACCTTACACTGAAAATCTACAACAGAAAAACCACCCAAACAAGAAGGCTGAACCACAACACGACGAGCGACGAAGTCCCGCTTACCGCTCCAGAAAAACTTAAAATTTAACGTATTTAATTCGACACTGACCCACCGGGGAACATGAATTAAAGAGGCCACGGTTAGGAGCATAGATTGAAGCAACCCGAAAAACAGAACCACGAAAAGAAAACTCAACCAAAACAAAACGACCATCAAACTCGCAAACCACAGACTTACACTCCAAAACCGAACGGTACAAAACAACCACACCACGAGAGTGATTGGTACCAAAAGAACCAGCACACAAATAACCAAACCGAGAAAACCAAGAAAGAAGATCATCATTAGAGACTGCGTGGGTCTCCTGTAGACAAACTACCGAAGGAGAGAGATGGGACAGCCACTGGAGAAACCCAAGACGCTTGTCACCATCTCTCAACCCATTAACGTTTACAGAAATTACAGTAAGAGCCATAATATAACAAAAAAGTAGAGACAAACCCATAACAAAAACTAAATGATGGTGAGACAACGGCTAAATTAACGGCGCCTAGCAGGGCTAGGCGAAGGAGCACGACGACGGGACCTATGAGGATCCGGGCTAAGAGGAGGTCTCTCGTCCCCGGAACGAGACCGGGAGCGAGAGGACGGACGGAGGGCCATCCCCAAGCCAGAACTACGAGAACTGACCCGGGGAGGAAGAGGTGCAGTAAAACCATGCGAAGGCTGGGAAGAGCTCCCAGCCTGCCCCGAAACGACGAGATCGTCCGTGGATGAAGGAAGAGCTGCCTTCAACCTCTCAACCATACTGACAGTCTCTTCTCTTGACACAAGAGAGGGATGCAACCCCCCCGAACCACTACGTCCAACTTTGACTGCAATTTTAGAGCTAACAGGTCTAGCGTCCACCAAAGAGGCCGGAGCATCGTCACCCGAGTCAGATAGTACAGACCCCGAAAGGGGAGAAAAAGACGGGGAGGAAACCTCCTCCTGAGGCACACCCACCTGACCGGTGGAGGCCCCCAAAACACTGACAGAAACCGAAACGCAATCGACGCTAAACGAAAAGAAAAGGGGATGGCCTTACTGACAACGATCTCCTTGACTTTAGAGACAATGTTCCCAGTAGACCTGTATTGTTAAAATGCGAATTCCGTTGTTTTCTACACTTCTTTACCAATCTCTATACATCATAAAATATCACCTTTGGTTTGTGGTTGAATTTGCTTTCGTCCACTTTTGCTACGAAAGGAGCCCTGAACGGAACAATTGGGCACTGCGGGAGATCCCATGAAACAACATCTCTTGCTGATTGACACATCCAGAGGAGTACCCAGGCTAATTCATGATCATGTTAACGTTTTGCTATTTTGCTTTAGTATTTCAATTTAGAGCACAGTTTAAACTTTCGCCAGTTATGGGAGGAATGGAAAGCAAAAACCTCAAGTATTAAACCCAACAGTTCTGAAAACTCCATTCTCAGACTATTCCAGGTCAACTTTGGAAACGCTTCGATTCATCCAAATCATCGCTTTCAGCAGACAAAATAATCAATAACATATCAATTTCCTTTGTGGGTGATTTCATGTGAGCTTTTAGCATTTTAAATATCATGAACCTGAGTGCTGGAAAATAAAGCATGCATTGTGTAAATAGAGAACTGATGTGATGAACAATGAACAGACAAATGAATTTCAAAATTAAGCAAGCCGATTTATTAATTTTTTTAGCTGTTTACTATGTGGGTGGCTCTTCCTCCTCCTCCTGAAATGAAATGTTTTACAGTTCATATACGACTTCATAGAGTGGACAGCAACTGTGGAATTGCACACATTTTAGGTATCCTACTTACAAAACAGTTGCTGCATTCAGATATTTTAATGAGCAAGAATCCCTTTCAATCCGTCCTCTTCGAATTACATTTCCGCATGCTTTTCCTGCGAGTTCTTGTGTCCACAACCAAAACAGCTCACATCACATGTCAGTATTATCACAAACCCGAGTGAATCCAATATGGCTAAGGGTTAATGGGAGTATTCGTGTTAGACCAGAAAGTGGCGTAGCTGATATATCTTTATGCCTTTTGTCACGTTTGCTGAACTTCATGAGTTGTCTTTCGTTTAGACACCATGGCAAATAAAATTTCCTTTGGAAGGTTTTGAGCCATGAATCAGGCATATTATCTTTTGGCACCATTGTTAGATTAGATTCTCGACTGGTATATTAGGATAAAAAGCCGAAGTTTAGACAATGGCGAAAATTTGCAACAAACGGATTCTACAGATATTGCAAAAATTTAGCCATAATGTTTCTTCGTATCATACAAAAAGGTGCGGTTTAGCCATAAATTAACCGCTACATTTCTCGTCTTCAATACAGATGATCCTTGATTTAGCCGTACATTAACAGCTAAATTTAAGAGTCCGTAATTTTCACTTATATATTACCAAATAATACTCTCTATTGAGCTTAGATCGCTGCTGCCCAGGTTTCGTGAAGTGAATCGTGCAAAAACAGAAACATCCGCTCCGCCCTTTACCTTACAACATCGCTGCAATGCATCGCAAATCGTACAATTGCGAGATCTCAGTAATTTCAGCCGAGCTGTTGCTCATTTTTTTGTTTTCAGTGACATAAGTCTGCGTATCATGATGTTTATTTCTTGAATCAATCGTCCGCACTATTTTGTTGCGTTTTGTTTAATTTATTTCCTTTCTTAATACCTCTCTAGTTACTTTAATTAGCTATGGCTAAGGTTTAACCAGAACACTTACCACTGATAGCCATCGACATGATCGCCATTCCGGGCAGTAAGAACCATGCCTTGGTTGCGATGTTTTATTCGAGAACTAAATGTGGCCATGTTGCTGAATAGACTCACGAAGAAACAATACCAAAACAGCTGAAGAGTAGCGTCCTTTTATAAGTGACATTTAGGCAGCGTTTACCTGACATGGTTGGAATTGTTTACATGGAACCGTTTTCGCCAGAAAATTCGAGTCGTGATTGTATGAGCGAGCGCTGCACTACACTTTTCGAACTGAACAATGCAAATTACGCACCAAGATATTAACTGTATTCAAATCGAGGCAGTTTCACTACGGATGAAACCGTATTGTTTCCAAAACGCTTCACATTTTGCAACGGTTTCAAATTGACACGGTTTCAGTAATTATTTCTATCGGTGTTGTGTAACCGCATTGAAAATGATAAGGTTACAAATGAAACCTTGTAAACGCAGCCTTGCAGAATTAACACTCTACATGAATGCATCTGTTGGGAGTTTTTAACATGTTGTGATTAACTCTTGCAGAGCGAGATTCAGTAGAAATACTGAGCCGTTTACCCGTGTTCGATTACTTCGAACATCTGTATATTAATTTCACGGAGGTGAATATGACATATGGGAGTGGTCATATGAAGAAAGAAAATTATTTCTGACAAGTGGTTGAATTGAAGGACGAATGAGGGACAACCTGGGATCAAACAAGGATATGTAATAAGCAACATTGGCACTGCCTTTCACCTAAAGGCATTTGAAGGGTGAATACTGAGACAACTCTTTTTCCTTTCTTTGTCCTCGGAATGAAATTTCCTTTAAATAATTTGACAGATACAAAGTAACCTGCGCATGCGCTGTTCTTTTTAGACGATTCAGTGTTTACCACAATGATAGAAGACTAGCATGGGTTTCGAATAAATACATCATTACTTGACTTCCGCACATAAGATCGGCGAGAGGCCTCTTCAGAGGGTTCCAAGGTTTGAATCAATTGCGTGGCAGCGTTCAATGGGTTTGGGCCTGGTGCAATTCCTCCCATGCAACTGATCCTAGGGGCATTCCGCTCTCAAGCTTTGGGAATTGGCGAGTTGCGCTACCACGTAGGTCAGTGAGAAGTTGTGAACGTTCTGGTTTTTTTCTGGCAAAGATGTACTCCTCTATTACAATAGACCTTTTTGTCGCTAATTTGATTTGAGAGAAATGTATGGGATGCTCAGGGGGCAACTTTATCTAATTCTCCCATTGGGGTATTCGGAATTTAATTGCAGCTTATTAATTTTAAAAAATACATTTATAAAAAAAATAAGGAATTGAAAATGATAGTAATATTAAAATAGCTATAATTAAATTAAAATTATATTAATTCTCCTTAAAATATTCTTCATAACTGCTTTAAACCTAGAAAAAGAGTCAATGCACCTAACGCTTTCTAAACGAGATGCTTCCGTGAAGCATACACCGGGTTGCCTGTGGTATGTGCTACAGAAAATCAGAAGGCACTGAATTGTGTGGTATTGAAATACAGCATTCCAGTCTCTGAAGAATAACAAATAAAAGAGAAGCGAGAAACATTGGCTTCTGGGCTGACCTGTTGATAATTTTCAAGTTCCCTCACCACTTCGTTTCGCCACAAGTGTGCCCTCTGAGCATCTGACAGCTTTGTAATACTAAACTTCACTGGAGTTAAACCCTGTTCAGTGGGGTTAGTGTTAGGATGGGAGACCAAAACAATAAACCCCTCATAAAAAACAGAAGCATCTGATCGAAAATACTATTAACGCTAACAAATGCAAACTCAGCAAGGTACAGATTTTGTTAGCTTGCTTTATGCAAAACAAATATTGATGAAAAAGCAAATAACTATTGATACACAGTTTTTAGAAAGAGCAGAAGGAAGTTTCTGGGACGGTCGATCGAGAATAAAATATTTACGACATGAAAACAACATTAATTTTGAACTGTGAATATAGAATATAAAAAGTTACGATCAGCGACAAACATTTTGGGAGATTTTTGCTACGTTCAAGTAAATTGCAAAATTGAAAGTGACATGGCCAGAATTCAGCGGGCGCCGTGATTAAGTTACCACGGCATGTTTACTCGCCAAACAGTGAAGCATCTGTGTCAAATGATGGCAAGATACCGGATTTTTGTAAGTTTCTTTTTCTGTCAAGTGTTATAAAGTTTGACACTGAAATGAGCGAAGTCAAAACAAAGATCACAATCGCCCAACTCTTGTTTACGCAAAGTCAAAATTTACTCTCCAAGACGCATACAACGTTATTTATCATCGGGTAATTCCATCATTTTGGAAATAGCAGCTACTTTATTATTCATCTGCGTCACAAGTTTTCACTGATTTTGGGGCTCATTTTGTTGAAACTCAAGCACGCTTCCAACAGGCCTGTGAACCCTTCCTGCTTACTGAGCAATGCTAAAAAACTTCTCCCATATCACATTTCAACCTTAAGCTCGGAAATTCAATACACAACATGATATTATAATTCACAAAGGCAGAAAATACCACAGAATCCTTTTCTAGCGAAAAATTTATTGAAACAAACAACATATTTGCTCTATTTCATTGCATGCGTGAAGACAAGAAACTCAATTGTGTCAAATTACCATGTACTTCAGGTAAATACAGCTCACTTTGATTTCGTCTCGATGGGCGATAGATTGTTGTCGAAGTCCAGTACTCGTCGCTTTTGAGATTCCTGCCTAGTTTATCCAACTGACTTTCCATTATTGAGCTCCATAAGGGTATATTTTGTTTAAGGATCCACTAAAACGCCATCTGCGTTACATGACTTTCGATGCCATTGCAGGCTAAGTCAATGATTCCACTGTGTCCAACAGAGAAATCTACGCAGTTCCACTACCCTCTCGATCCTAAGAAAATACGCGCAGACGGCTCTATGCATAAAGACACCACTTACCAGGGGAGTGACAGGCAAGACTTTTACCGACACGGAAAAAAAAATTAAATAAAAAAATAAAACAAACAAACTAAACGCAGACCTTGACTGGGTTTGCCATAGGTAGCCATAGATAATTCATGAATAATATTTGTAAAAAGCTTTAAAATACAAAGCAATGTTCGGCATTCTTTTAATTCATGAATAATATTTGTAAAAAGCTTTAAAATACAAAGCAATGTTCGGCATTCTTTCTCAAATTGAAGCTTAATTATCTCTCAAAAATGCATGGTTACCCCCAATTTTCTTTTTGGATACCAAGAGTAGTTACTAAGATCTACTTTCTCCGGATAGTTTTAAACCTCGCAAAAATATCCTTGTAAGTATTGTTAGTAATTTATCTGTCTTGTAAACACATTGCTCAAAAAAAGAAAAAATGTCTGAGTGATAGGTTAACTCTCTCTCCTTTTAAACAGGGCTTAAGGCGAGTACCCGATTAAAAACACCTCACCATTATTCTACATAATAAATGCAAGGTGTCAATGTTTGACATTCTGGCGTGAACCTGTCAGTAGTAAATAGCACTAATCTTTTTCACAGAACAATAATTTAAACTAGTCCTTGTCTCATTTTTTTTTCCAAATTTGTTTTTTGACTGTCACTAATAGACCAGAAGTTCGGACCAAGTTATTTAACAAAACGTTAAGGGCGTGTTCGGGAGGAAGAACATGCATCGGTTATGCTGAAAAAAAATTGCCCTGTGTAATCAGGAAGAGACCATTCTTAATCCTCATTTTACCTAGGTTGAATACGCACTCAGATGGATTGAAGAAACTTTTTGCAGCCTAAATGAAGCCTAGTGAAAAATTAGGGTCAGGTTAGGATTAGTTTTGGTTATTAAACATTAATATCAATTGATCAATAACAGAAATGTAAATAATAAAAAGAACTGTGTTAGTGATGAGCATGTTCGTCGTTGTAGTGTAGTGGTGAAGACCCAGTGACACAGTACCACAGATCTGGAGGGTGCGAGTTTGAGTACCGGTAAGTGCATAGTATACTTCTTTGTTCCCTTTCTATATTGTAATCTTGAGACTGAATGAATACAGAAACCGATAAAATGATACCAAACAATTAAGATGTGTTGAGACGCCTAACACAGAGCTTGAAGACGTACAGTATGGGTGTTTTCAATCCTTTTTGAGGGTGTTTAAGCTAGGTAGAGTGCATAATTCAACTGAGGCAAAATGCGGATCACGGATTTAACCTAGCTAAAAACGGATTCAACCAGAGAACGGATTTTACCTATTGTTTCGTTTCTCCTAAACTTTCAGTAGTTCAAATTTTACAAAGAATATGTGGAATTTACAATTCAAAGCGATATTCTTT
This sequence comes from Montipora foliosa, assembly GCF_036669935.1. Lineage (NCBI taxonomy): Eukaryota > Metazoa > Cnidaria > Anthozoa > Scleractinia > Acroporidae > Montipora > Montipora foliosa. Next base: position 21,035,834 of record NC_090873.1, read on the forward strand.
ACTTAAGGTGGACAGTGTGTCTAATGTGTGGAAAGTCAGTTGAATGGATAGACTGGTTTCACAATC
>NC_090873.1:21043399-21050899 GCF_036669935.1 Montipora foliosa
TTTTGTTGCACCGCTTTCCTGTCGTATTTTTGCCCTGTACTATAGTGTAATATGGTGGTATATTTTGCCAGTTTAAAACAGCGCAATAGTAGAATAATAAAGTGGCATATTTTGTGCGTTCCAATGTCCTAATATGGTAAGGGGGATAACTTAGCTCTTATTAACCCTAGCTAAGTCGGTCTGTCTGGGAGAATATTGCCCGAGATTGTATGTACAGACCGAACACAGGGATTCCCCCATGCAGACCGACTTAGCTCGGTTAACAAAATGTTTATTATATGGCAAAAGCAAGAAGAATTTAATGGGTTTGTACTAACGTTTTGACTGCGAATGGCGATGAGCCGAATTTAATTCTTCCACAATTTGCTCCTGTTCTATACCTTTTTTCTCATCAGCTTTTTGGCACTTCTAGAAATAGATATTGTTATACTAAAATAGTCAATGATTTTGCGTTTTAGTTTGCAACATTTTGACTGCAAAACATTACACAATCTAGATGACGGTCTAGAAGGGAAAATCTAGACTGCAGTCAATATCGATTTCAGCCAATAATTTCGTGAATTTTGTAGTTCCCAGTCCTTGTGAGACAGGGCCATATAATAATTGGAATAATAATGTTATTTTCTCCATCAGGAATAATTACGGGGACAAATCTGGAGGGAATTCATGACAGATATGAAGGGGTTGTCGAAATTTTCAAGAAGGAGAACTGCTCTCTTGCACAAGCCATGAGAGACTTTGCTGTCCCCAGAAATAGGGTCCGTGATTATATCGGTATGTACGAATTAAAAATAATCGACGTTGAAAAGTACCACTCGGTGGTACAGCAGGAAAGAGGAAGAAAAGGAAAGGTACCAATAAAAAAAATAGAATTATGTTGCCGGGAAGCCTTAAGCGGGTACAGGGCCCAGGCCCCAGGCAAACAAACTGAAAGAAGAAGGGAAACTGCTTCCCTTCTATCCAAATGAAAATTTCTATGCTGGAAAGTAACTTCTTATCTAGTTTTTACGTACTTTACTTACTTTGCATTTTTTACGTTGTCATAAGACGTTATGTTATGTTGTTATAATTTTATTACTCTTTTCGAGATGAAAACAAGTAAAATAAAAATAATATGTCTTCTTTTCTGTACACCATTAGCTAAAATTCATGATTTAAATTAAAATACATTTACATTTGTAATGTTATAGTATTGACATTTAGAGGGAAGTGCTATGTACAAAAGTTGAAATTGTGAAATGTAACAGTTATTATAATAAAGTGTTAAATATTAAACGTACTAAGTGAAATTTACCTCAAATTTTATACCTTTTTGCATGCTTACTGCACACACCACTCATGTCGCCACGTCATATACATCAAGCGCACGCGCTTAGCCAGAGAAATATTAGGGAGTATACGTAAGGCTTGCTACCGCTTGTGTTAACATCACATGCAGTTTACTCGCTTAAAGAAGCATTGTCACAAGTTATAGGTCATTTTTTTTCAATGTGCAGAATCACCTTTAAATTGCTAAGTTAGAAAAACGATACGAGGATGATTAAGGATGGCGAAGATTAACACGATTACAAATGACTAAATTGAAAAATTTAGGCTTTTTTTGTCAAGAAGCACAGCCTGTGACGTACCTCCTTTAAATTGTTGTTAACCCCTCTTTTCCTTTCATGGATCATTTAAATTTCCTATCCTGATGTTCTCCAGAAAAAAAAAAGAAACACTCTGTTCGTGAGAACGTACAAATATTTTCCCCTTTTCTACTCTCCTGCGACCGAAGTTTTCCTCGATTGTGAAAGGGCAAGACTAGTATGTATTATTTTTCAAGGCGTTTTTTACCGCAAGGAACAACATCAGCTGCAAAAGTTTACGTTTGCGCTGAGAGTATACTATGGGTCATAACCACAGCAAAATGCCCAATGAAATCAGCATATTCTTATCGTATTAAACACTATCGACCGATGTCCCGACCGATATATCGACAGATATATTGGTGAAGCATCGGTGAAGTATCGGTGAACGCCAACTATATCGACCGATAGGAGTGTCGGTCGATATATCGGGCGACACCTAACTGATATATCGACCGATACTATACCGACACTCGACCGTGTGTCGGTCGAGATGTCGACCGATATAGCGATCGATACATCTGTCAAGTTCATTGAACTTGGCTGTACAATTGCAGCCATTTTGCCTTGAGGAGTGTACATTGTATGTTTTGCGAAAAGAAATAAAAAGTAGTTGAAATTTATAATCCAATATGACTGACAATTGACACCTAGCCTTCTTCGCGGCAGTGTTTAGGCTCGCTTCGTCCCTCCCCACAAACCGAACTGAGCCTAAACACTGCTGCAAAGGAGCCTGTTTGACACCCAACTACAATGCATAACAAAAACGTTTTTCTCCTGCCCCTAATACAAAATTTGATTTAGACATACGTAATTACTAACTAAATAACAATTAAGGTGACAAAAGTTGTTAATTATCAGTTGATAAGTTTGTAATCGTACAAATATAAATTCAAATTTTGTATTAGCCATCAATTCTGAGGACCTATTAAGAAGCATACGAAACGACAAGCAAAAAAATACCTTGCTTGTCACCGCTGTTTGTGTATTGTTCCTGATAATCGATTCACTTTCTTTCTTTCTTTTTATCTAACCGAAATGCTTAATCCAAAAGTGTCCAACCAGCCGTTTTATTTCCCCTGAAACATGTTTAAGAATTAAGAAAACTCCACTCCCTCACCCTCTTGTATGGGAAGTGTAAACCCTTAAGGTTTCTCTGTCAGGAAAGCCGCTTATTCAATTATGCGGCAATTAACTAGGATTTTTGTTCCCTCCGAAACCGCTGATGGTAGTATAAGGCCATGGCCTCTCTGCTCCTTTAACTTGATGTGACCCCGGCTGATGTACACTCTCTTGGCATCGTTTCTTTTCTTTTGGATGAAAAACCTGGAAGGAATAGATAATGTGTGGAGAAGGCTATTTAACTCCCACTTTACTTACAAAGTTAAGCTGGAAACGATACTTTCACGTGGGCATTTTTTTGCATCATCTAATTTAGAAACAACGCTTTAAAAAAATGCTTAGAACTGCGAGGTCATTGTGAGATTAACAACTAGGATCATGTTAATAAAAATGATAAATAAGTTCTGTAATAAATTTTAATTAGTTAAGTCCGGCGTAACAGAAGAATTATTGAAACCTTTTGAGAAAATTTCACTGGCAACTCCATGTGTTTATAGATATACGTTACAAAATGTAAAGTAAGCCATAAATACCTAACAAACAGCATGATTAAGGTACAAGTCTATCATGTAAGACTGAATGAAAATATGATGTAACCTTTCAACTATCAGACTTTTTTCATTTTCCAATTTATTATCAGTTTTGTTGGCAATTGATTACTTTTAACTGAGATCGAGGTCAACATTGATAGAACATCCTTCAGCGGGGCACAAGATAAAAGTACCGCAAAGCTTTGCCATATTTTATAACCTATGATAGATCACCCCTTGGTATATTACTTAATGGCATTGCATTACACATACGCTATAGCAACTCGTATAATTTCAGTTCCCCTAAAATACTGCAGCCACAATCTTCCTCTCGTCAGAACAATTCTCCACTGCCCATTAAATGCTTGAATTGGAGGTGAAGCTACGGGCCATTTCCAGTCAACGGGGACCACCCAAGTCAAAAAGACATCACTTCTGCTTACTATTTCCGTGCAAGCTATGGCCTAATAGAAAATAAAAATAAAAAACAGTGGAAATAATTGAGCCCATGCATAAAGAAAGAAATTCTGATAAGTTAAATCGCTTTGAGATGTGCTTCCGTTGGAACACTGAATTTCATTGTTCCTTACGTTCATTGCAACTTCCTCCTACAGATAGAGTTATGAGTTGTGACTATGAACTTTTTAAACTTTCTAGTTCACAAAAGTGGTTACTGACAAATCGCAAATCGCTTTCCATTTTTCTTTTAAAATTCTCATGAGCTACACAATAAACTGTCAAGATACCTGCTTTATTTGCTCTTCACACTAGTAAATTAATTCATGATCATCAGAAATCCATTTTATTCTTACTTCCTTCAAAGACCAAGCTTTCCTCTGCTCTTCCATGGCATATAATTCCAAATGTTTGGCCACATTTTTTCGCTTATGTGGCACCATTTACGAATGTCGGGTCTCTTCATTGCAGCCAGGCACAAAAATTTGCACTTCAACACACGCATTGGGCAATTTATCATGTGGAATGGAATATATTTTCTGTTAAAAAGCAATGGAGACGTTCTTTTTCAGACTGACATATGAAAACATCGAAATAAATTAAAGAGCTTCAAAGTAAGAAGTAAGTGCAGACTCGGGGATTAAAAAATCTAAGAAATGCAACTGTGCACTACTAGCCATTCACAATTGATTTACAATGTTAGAACCCAACCCAAATTAATAGCGGATGGCTCTCCACAAATGTTGATTTTAAAACTTTAAAGTAGACTTAACAGGGCTGTACAACAAGAACAACAAACAGAATATAAAATGTTACCTTGCAAGATCCAATCCACACGCTAAAGGACAAGGAGCTGGAAGACAAAGATAGTGCTGTTCTTGGTGACGCTCCATTTCCTTTCTCCTCACACTGGCTCCACAGGAGCAATTTACTATTTCATTGGGACAAACATGGTCTTTCATGTGTTTCCTTGCAATCTTTTCAGTACAAGTACTGCATTGCAGAGGAATCTCACCACATTCCTGTTCGTGAATTGCAATATCCTCAGCTACGAGTTGTCGTTTGCAAAGTTGAGCTCTTGCTGCATTTCTGAGAGCTATGTTTGGAATGTAAGAAAGGAGGGTTCTGTTGCACACAGGACACCTTGTAGCGTACTGGTCTGCCTGTCTACTCTGGCACGTGCCACAAATTGAATGCCCGCAATTTGACACCTGGTAGCAAGTCAGCATCAGGTCATAACTGCAAACAATTTTAAAAATAACGTCTTTTATTCTAAGCACTGACAGCATATGTAGCAGTGATTTTCAACATAATACGTCACACTACTTCACACAGTCCAATTTTCACTCCATTCATAGCCTTTTTTTTACATTGGATGCTCGTGGCAGACCACCGCCACATGCTTGTGATAATTAGCCCTTTTAGCTGGGGTCGTTCTACTGCGTGATCGCAAAGAATTCCAATCCCTGTTAACTTGTGCATACTGCTCTATGAAAACTGTGCCGTTAGGTTATCGGCTACAATTTATTACTCCAGAACATAACCAAATTTCCTGTGAATTCGAAATGCCTATAAAGCCGACTTAAGAAGAACGTGTTTTTAAAAGTTTATATTATTGCCTGGAAAGCTCTTTTTCAAACCTTTAAACATGCGCTTTTGGTTTTTGCCGTCTTTGTATTTGACAGGAGGAGGACGCTTTCGAAAATTGTCAACACCTAATTTGCATCTGTTATGTTGCGTTCTGATTCTAAAGGGGGAATTTCAGAGCCATTTCTGAAATTTTTTTGGGCAAAGTAATTATTCCAAAATCAAGCCTTGTAAACATAAGGTTCCAATAAAATATTTCAGAAATTGATCGATCAAGGGGAAAAAATCAAGAAACAGAAATGAATTATACGAATACAAGGCACCTATGTTTACTTTACCATCAACTGTGAGAAATTAAAGCACAGAAAACTTTCCCTGCTATAAAGCACACTTTAGAAAAACAAAAATTTGAAGGCCTCAATCCTGGTTAAGCATAGCAACTCCCAAAAAAGAAAGTACATATTTCAACTGACTTGATTTTCAAAGCAATTTGGGTTTTTGACAGCAAGAGAACGCATTGGAAATATTGGCCAGGCTGGATTGCATCAGGGACAGACGGGTAATTGCAGATAGTAGTCCTGAATCTTGTATCGGCATCGTTTGATAAAACGAGTCCGAAATATACATATTAGTGGCCGGGTATTCTGCAATTTTGCTCAATTCTTATTAACGGTTATCAACAGATCGAAAGTACATGTATCATGAAACAGAATTTATCGTCACGAGTCAATTCACCTTAATAAGCGCCAACTTTAGACTACTTCAATCGTGACATAAGGTAAAATCAAATTTTCCTGTGCTAAAAAGGTTGTTGTGCGTTATTTAATACTGGGCATTGCAATTGATCGGGAACGGGGTTGTTGTAATTCACAATGCTTTCCATCACAGTTGTTGCTTACTCAAATCCTCCGATTTTTTTTGGAACCTCTACTCGATAGTCGCCAGAGATGTTTGCAGTTGTGAGAAGTAAATATCAGGGTTAGTTAAGAAGGGCTTAAGTTGATGAGTCAATCGCTGAGGGACAAATAAACCAGGTGTCAAATGTCATACTGCTGCTCTTTGTTTGTAGCCATGATTGATCTTTTTTTGCCATAGTTCAAAAGCCAATAATATACAACAGACAATTATTCGGCATGATGACGTCGAGAAAGATCTCGTGAATTAAAAAAGACCTCTAATTCACATGAATTCAGGCACCACAAAAACCGGCCAACTCAATAAATGCTACATAAGCTGTTCGTGTGATACATGTTTAACACTGTTCAAATGACAACTTGGAGCGAGGGAGTGAGAATGGTGAGGGGATTACAACCTGGAATGAACTTGTGAATTTTGGTTGCAGAACCCACAAAAATAACGGAAATGAAATGAAACAACTTGTCTTGTTCGCTACTTTAAAATGAAATTTGGATTTTTTTGAAAAAGTGTCACCTAAGCTTCATCCGTTTACGCCCAAATTGGCAGCACCAATTGCATTTCCGATTAGTCACTTCTTTTGTCTTTATCGACAATATGCTGTCCAGATATTCTACTGAGTATGCGCCCAAATTATTCTGCGCAGTGCAACAGCAAGTTGGGAGTTCAAATATAAGAAACAATCCACTCAACGAGGATGAAGTAGCATCCCAGGCCCCAGCTCTGCAGCAAACGTGGTGAGAAAATGTGGACAGAAGTATGTCTGCCACAAGGACTTTTGTTCACTTGCGACAAGAGGGATCCAGGACGGTAGAGTGAAGGACATCGAATTCTCTACCAGGCATACAACTGGTCAGATTGTGAACCTACTGTCCATGAACATGCCAATGCTCAAATGAGACAAAGGAGACTGTTTCATCAATAGCTAACGTGTTCGCAAGATCTGGATGGAGAATATTTCGCCAACCCAGCTAAAACTTCAAGAGTGTGTGTTTCATTATTTTGCAAAATTTACTTATATTTGTTTGATAATTGTAGCATCACCATACTCAAATCAACGAATGGGGGATCTGAAATGACGTTAGCCCGGCTAACAAACGGATATAACATCCACAATGCGTTCAGGCAGAGATCAAAGAAAGTGTTCATCGACTCTGGAAGTAAGTTTGTTGAGTATTTTGATAACAGAGTATGCAGTAAGATAAGAATGAATTGAGTAAATTTTGAAAGGGGCGACGGTTTAATAGGGTCCAAACGCATTCCAG
>NC_090873.1:21058399-21080899 GCF_036669935.1 Montipora foliosa
GTTATCACAATAAGACAAAAAGTAGACACATGGGTACTGAGTAACATCAATGGTAAAATAGATTGCAAAAGTCAAATTTTGAAAAAAAGAATTAAGAAACCAGGAATTTCTAAATTAAACCTTGGTGAATCATACTTGTCCACAGCACTTACCTGAGTCACATATGCATGGCCAATGTTTTTTTGGCTCACTGCACAGGCCACGCGATAGTCATTGCTCTCACTGCCACCATAATGCCTGACCTTTGGGGCTTTGCTGCCGATCGTATTATTCAGTGCTTCATTGGCTTGGCTGGATCCAAGTGGAGCTAGCTTTTCTGCATTCTGACAGTAAACCTCTATGATTTCTTGCAGGTCCTTCTTCAAATCGTCCCCCTTGAGGTCTTTACCATGTGGTAAAGTGCTGTGATGGTAATTGACTGGGTCTTGGAGACATTTACACCAAGAGGTGGAGCAAGTGGAATGATCCCCAAATGCGTGTGGAATTATTGCTTTTAGGCTTTTTCTGATCCCATCAGAGTCAATTTTGTTTTGTGCTATGGCGTAGCTGAAGCATTTTTGTAAATAATCAATCACTTTACCAGACAAATTTTTATGTGTTTTCTGTAGATTGTACATTGAGCTTCCAAAAGCTCTCTTTGCATGAACAATGTCTGACCATTTGTCCACATTGTGATTCACACTTTCTCTCACTTTTTTGATGGTGGAGGAATCATCATCTCCCACAAGAATAGCCACTTGAGCTTTGTGAGACTCTCTGCATGCCTTCACAAGTTGAGCGCATACATCTGCTTCCATGGCCTTAGACGACCCGTCCCAGTTACATCTACAGTCATGTGCCCTGGCTGTTCTTCCAGCTCTGGTCGCTGCTTCACAAGTTGCACACCTCTTTGATGTTGTCGCAAATGCAATAACTTTTCCAGTTTTTATTCCAATCATAGAACCAGCTCCTGATACATAAAAGGTCTTACTTTAAAGGTATGTTACTCAGGTTTGGATGTAGTTTCCTGTAAATTTTGGACACTTGTCTAGATGATACATGTAAATCATAACCAGCAATACATGGTGTCAGCAAACCAACTGCCCAAACTAGATAATAAAAGTGCTCAAAAATAAATAAATAGAAATATAAATAAATAAACAAAGAAATTATCTTATCAAGCTGACATGTTTCAGTACTGTCCCACTTTTTTGTCTTCTGTTCATCTTTTGGGATTATTCTTTACAAACTTTGAAGGCCAAGCAGATTTTATTTTCATGTAATTGGATCCTTATCAGGGATACCCTTTAAGCTCCTTTACTGGCAAACCTCAATACAAGTGTCAATGTACAGTATTTTTTGCTCATCAACCAATCCCTCCCTTGAAAAAGTAATTGCGGAAAGATAAGTCACTTATTTTCAGTGGCTGGAGTATCATTTCATTTACCATTTACAGATTTTTTGTGTTTGTTTTTAAAGCCCCTTTTATAATACACATCAGCAATACAACTTAGGTATATAATTTTTAGTTGTGTCACAATGGAGCCATTTTTCAACTGCATTTCCGCTTACTGTCAACAACCTTTGTAAATTATTTTCAGTACCTGTTAGACTATAATGACCCTTCCCTCTCTTCTGCCACCCCATGTCATAGGACGCCCCAATTGGCACTGCTTGATCTTGGATGCACCCCCACTCCATCTTTTCTTCCTCCATCTCTAGGTCACAGGACTTGTTTGCAATATTTTCTATGGCGGGGCCGATTTCACGTTCTCTTGCTTTCAGTGTGGTCACACAAAGAGTCGGGATATTAAGGGAAGATAACAGTGCATTGACATGTGTTGGTCCCATTCCTGCATGTAGCATGCCTAGGGTAGCGAATCATCAGATAAATTGTTGGGCAAACTATTAGTCCCATCTTGGATGTCGCAATGTTATGCGCAGTAGAAGATGCGCAGTGCAAAACCAGGAAATCACCTTAAAGAGGAAAATACCGATTAAAATAAGGATGTCTTTTTGAAATCAAGGCTTAAAACTTGGGGCACTCCCTGTTAAGTTAAAATAGTTTTGAAATCCAATCAAAAATAAAAATTGATTTCTTTTGTAGTTTGTTTATTAACACCAATTGCAGCCCAAAGGCTGGATTACAGGTACAGCGCAACTTGTGGTCATAGCAGCACTTTAAGTTGTATTTTTAAGGTGCATGGACACATCAATCTACATACACTGAATCCAAGCATTTGATATTGTTTTATTTGATGTTAAATTCAACTTGTTCATTGTTTACATGGTGGCAATTTAAACAGCTCATAGGCTTAACGTCTGTAGGGATCTTACTGGTTCTCTGGCTCATGACTAGAGAAGCAGGCCATCAGCTCTGGGAGCTCTTGTAGCCTGGAAAAACAATGTAAAATTGTGTAATAAACAAAGAAAAAACAACTAAAGAAAACAAAACTAGTAAAAAATGGTGTAGGCACAGAGATGCTTTTTAAGTTTCCAACTTCAGACAGGGTTAACAATTTCATATCTCAAATTTGTTGAAAAATTTTGTTCCAATGTTAGCATTGTTAAATGCACATACATCAACTGTGATGTCAACAGTGGCATCGTCCGTGACGACTGCTGTGTTTTAATGTCACTGAGAATTCATCAACATCATCCTCAATGACGCTGACACCAATACCACTAACTTCGTCATCAACAACAACAAATCAAGTGGTAAATTATTTATCAGGGACACCACCAAGAACCCCTGGAAGCAGTGCTGGAGGTAGATATGTTATTATTGTTACGACAAATTGTAGTACACTTCATGTGATTGAACATTAGCAATTATTTTAACTAATATGTGCATTCGATAACTTTCAATCTTCAAAAACTTCAAAACAGGGAAAGCATTAAATGCACTGTTGCAGGCCACTTAAAGGTCCACAACAGATATTCCATGAATACATGTAAGGACAGGACCAAAAAGGCCTTGTCTTCTTGACAAGTCACTAAGATGAGACATTAATAAACACATTGCAGGAATCAGTGGTCCCCCACCCCTGCAACAAAAAGGAAATAAAAAAAGAAATAATAAAATGAATTATAAAACAAGTTATTGATGCAAAGGGCATGAATTGTTGAAAAACGTTTGATTTAATGCAATCAATATGACAGACATTAAAGGGGCACTGTCATGCTACATTTACTGCTTTTAGGTAAAAAATGGGGAAAAATATAAATTAGTACTTTAGCTCACACAGACCACATTACTCATAACCAGGTGCGTAGCTTCCTATACGCATATACGCATGTGCGTACAAGGATATGATGGTGCTAGTGTGATGAGTGGGCACGTGAGTGGTGTGCAAACACGGATTCGTCAAGTAAATCCAAATGCTGTTTATGTCAATTGTCAACCTCACGTCTTAAACCTCTGTATTATCCATGCATCAAAGCTTCCACTTGTGAGAAACATCATGGATACCATGCAAGAAGTTACGTTGGCCTTTAAGTTCTCTGCAAAACGTTTATTGGTATTTAAGGAACAACTTGGAGACAATCCTGTTGCTAGAGAAGAAATGGGAAGACGCTCAAAGCTGAAGCTGCTTTGTGAAACGCGCTGGGCCTCCAGAGCAGATTGTCTGTCAGTTTTCATCGACACTTTCAAGGTATTAATTGATATTCATAATCTGAATGATAGCCCATCTTCTATGAGCTAAATACAATGGAACATTTTTCTTATCCATCAATGTTCATTTTTAGGTTATAATCGACACGTTAGACCAGCTAAGCGGTCCACAAGTCTATTCTGAAATGGGACTTCAGTATTACTCTTGTTGTGCTCCAGCATATTTTTGAATATACTGACAAGCTGTCGGTATACCTTCAAGTGAGTAATCAAATGATATCATAGTATATCCTTGATTTTTACATTTACCACATTACTAAGAGTCAAAACCATTTTTGTGTACCCAGAGCCCTAATCTCGACTTGATTCAAGCCTCTGAAGAAGCAAAAACCTGCTCCTCTGTTCTGAATGCCGAGAAAAATGACGATGCCGTTTGGGAGGCCTTGATGGAAAAGGCTATTGAAATCGCCTCGGATTACGGCATTGATCCATCATCGCCAAGAATGGCTGGAAGGCAACAACATCGCAACAACGTTCCAGCAAATATTCCATCAGCATATTGGAAAATGGCAATGTATTTGCCATTTCTAGATCACCTTGTCGCAGAGATCAATGAAAAGCTCGTGGTGCCAGTACCAGGCTTCCAGGCTCAGCTCCTTATCCCAGGTAAAATAAAATGATATTGCATTGGCTACAACAATTTTGTGGATCATGTTCATTTGACCACTCAGTGGTTTAGCACATAGATCTCAGATTACTGTTCTTGCTTATAGGAAAGCTTGGCCAGTTGACGGCGGAAAAATTGAAGTCGATCCATGAGCACTACAGTGTTGACATGGCCATCGATTTAGAAGAGTTCAAACTTGAAGTGAACAGATGGAGGCACCGCTGGTCTATCAGGGAGCCAACCGATCCTCTCCCGCAGACGTTGGTAGAAATTCTAGATGTAGCTAATCCTGCATTCTACCCAGCAATCTATGTAGCAGTAAAAACGCTCTTGACGTATCCTGTGTCAGCATGCGCTGCTGAGTGCAGCTTTAGTTCGATGAAAAGGTTGAAGACTCCACTACGAAACACGATGACTGACGATCGCCTTTCATCGTTAGCAATATTGCACATCCACAAAGAAAAAGAAATCAATGTTGAGAGTGTGCTCGACCAGTTTGCACAGCACAAAGAAAGATGCCTCACTCTTTGCTTATAAATGATAACTGTACTATAAAACGAAAAACGCTGCTGAGCGCATGCTTGAGGATGATGGGATCCACAACCAAAACAATGTTTTCTTGCGCCAAGTTTGCTCAAAATAAGGGCAAGACGCTTTGTTCTTTGATTGTATTCACACAACTATTTCGAACAAGAAATAAAGAACGCAGTATTTTCGCTCAGTTTACTCAGCTTTCTAGATCATGTACTTGTGCGTACTTAAAAAAATGACCACGCTACGCGCCTGATAACCCAACCACAAGATATGGCACAAAGAGCTATTTGCACTTAATTTTCTGTCTTGAGCTTTCTGAATACACTGTCTCCTAAGTTGAAAAAATTGGCCAGTTTTTCAAGTTTCAATCCATTTCCATCCTCCACCCTTGGCTGCAAAGAACAAAGAATAGCTTCAGTGTGCTTCAATGGTCACTGGCAACAAAACTACAGGCGGCTTTTTTGGTTTTCCTTGATGCAAGGACATCTGTTAGTCTTTTCAAGTTTGACTTAAATGGCTTGACACTGCCCCTTTAAATGTACACAAAATGCAATTCCTTAAAAGGTATCAAATTGGCATTTTTAAAGTATTATTATTATTAATAATTAATGTTAACAGGAATGGATATAAATTTTGCCCATCACGTAAATTCACAAGAACTGGAAATAGTGTCTGTGAGGTCATCAAACCAACTCTCAGGTATGGTTATTGGGCTTTTTTTTCTTCTACTATTTAGGTGACTGTACATCAATCTTAAAAAAGTATGAAAGACTGATTTAAGAAATGGAAGGTACCTTTACTGCTTTAGGCCGACAGTGGCGAGCAGACAGGTGTATTAAAGAAGTGTTTTTCTTTTTTTTTCATCCAGTCATTTTGCCCTATAACTTGTGACTGTTCATTGTATGTAAGAATATGCACTGCTTATATCATAAATAGTCCAAGACATTGTATGATGATGTGAAGCTTTCCTGTCTTCCCAGAACCATTCTTAAAATTGTACTGAATTAGCTCATAGCACAAGTTTACATCTTTGTTAATAACTTAAACAACTATTAAAGGGCTGTTGGATAAGAGCTATGGTATGAGTTGTTCAACCAAAGTCTCACTACAAGTACCTTTTGAAATTACTACTTAAATATTCCTAATAAAATTGACCATTTTCAACTTGCCAGAAATATGATTGTCCAATATTCCCTGCTGACAGAGGTCTCTTTTCTTTTTGCTTTCACTGGGCTGACAATAAGTGAAAGGTGACTCCTGCATTGGGTCGAAACTCGTGTTGAGTATGTGCGGTGGTTACTTAGCGACCAAAACCTTTCACACAACCTGCATTTTTGTATGCTTTCTTCACTGACTGTTAATAATACATCTACCTAGAATGATGTATAAAGGTCATTGTGTGATTCGTTGGCAAGATTAGTTATATTAATCACACACTGGTGTCACCAGCACAATCTTTTTTAATAATAATCTTTAAATTAATTTTTCTACTATGGCATACATGTACGGCACGTCTTGGTTGGCAACTGTTAATCAGGGCCGGACATAGCGGGGGGCAGGGGGGACAGTTGCCCCCGCCAGGAAAACTATTTTTTTTTCCTAACATAGTGTTTGATTTTGTTGGGCTATTTCTTGTAGATATATTGGTTCGAAATCTCAAGAAAACCGACTAATTGACTGAAAAATCGTCCTTTATTGTAAATTCCAAATAATTATTTTGGAAAATCTTTCGAGGCAAAAGCCAGTACGAGTTATGACAATAATGATTATGTAGTTTGGGCTGCCTGTGGTTTAGTATTTGGCGGGAAACAGTTCACGCATGTTTCTTGCCAATGTTTCCAAAACGTTTCTCTCTCAAATCCACTGGGAAAATGTCGGGAAGAAAGCGCCTGGCTTCCGCTCGACAAGTTATAATGGACTTCTTTCACGCCAAAAAAGGGTGAGTATCAAACTACAACGTGTTTTATTTAATACTTCTAATAGTTGCCTTGGTTACTGTCTTCATTCTTAGCTCGTTGTAGTATGAGCCACTTCACAGTTTTGTAGATTGGACAAAACAACATGGCAATTTAACCGTGCAGTGATTGAATACTCTATGAAATTGAGCTTAACTTTTCAAAATTTGATAGCTGCAATGATGAGAACCAAACAAGTGAGGAATCGACTAGCACAGAAGGTACGTTTAATACAATTGAAAGAATTTATCATTTGACTTTAGATTCGGTCTTCACAAACCATCGGCAACAATGTGCGAAATAGGGTCAACGGTACTCGGATTTTTGGAGGACTTATTGATATGATTGACTGAAGAAGCTAAGTTGCATAATCTATTGTAATGGTTACGTAGCGAGTAATTTTCTTTTACATGTATAAGTATTTTCATAATAATGATCAGTGGTAGCAAAATTTCATTTTATCGTTTTATTGCTACAACGCTGTTTTGTATGGTCGAAGAATGACCACACTCATCAGGCAATAACGAATGACTGTTAAATTACTGGCAATTAAAAGCGAACTTAAGGTAGCTATGAGATATAAAAACAAATGCTACATGAAATAAAAAACTTATCATACAAAGCATGTGTTACAAAAGAATGCGTTACTTTATAACAAAGTTCTTGAGTAGGTATCTGTTTCTGTGGGGGCACGAACTTATTAGTTCGTTTCGTTTGTTTACACTGCACAATTTCTTCTTATAGATGTGACCTCTCACGCGAAAACGTTCCTTACAGTAAGTCGTTTTTCACGGGTAGTCGTTCAAAGCTCTACGTAAGCCGTGAGAACGACCTGACATGTCGTTTACATGACTCAACTTCCCGTGCAAAAATAAAAGTCGGTCGTTCAAACTCTCGGGGTATCCGTTTAAAAATACTCGCCACCCGTGAGCATGGCTCGTATATCCGTGCAAAAAATCGCAGGAAGTTGTACCAACGATAATTTTGAGCCGTTTGAATAACTTGAGCTTTCCTATATCCATGCAAAAAATCGGCAGAAGTAACAACGAAAATCTTCAGCCCTTCGAATAACTCAAGCTTTCGTATATCCATGCTGAACATCGGCAGAAGTACGCAGGAAAATCTTGAGCCGATTGAATAACTCGTCCTTTTCGGAGCGGGTGAGCTTTCTAAACTCCTGAGAGTGTTAATATTATGGTTGCCAAGGCCCTAATGACACGGTGCTTTTTTCAGAATCTTTCTGCCTTTGCTGTCAACATTTCGATGATCGATATGCTTTTTAAAAGAGAGTCGAGTTTAACACAAAAACTTTCCCAAAAACGGTGGAATAGTTTACAGTATGCGGTCCAACACTGTCCGCACGACTCAACCAAGTCACGCGTGACCATGCGTGACCCGTATCTACTATGCATGTTTTATGTTATTCATAAAATTCCCATAAGTTATTAAAAGAAACCAAATACTGTGAACCTTAACCTCAAATCCTTCTTCGTCTGAGATTTGTTATTTGTCCTTTCCCTGCCTAATTTGTCGGAGGCGAGAGATTGTCCATCTTGTGAAAGGGCGTATGAACTCGCTCCTCGCGAGTCACCGGCCGTACCTTGAAGAATATACGTGAAATCAGGCGGCTTAGCAGATTTGGGATCTGGGGTTATCTAACTGAACTGGAACGGAACTGCTGGGTTCCGCGTGTATGTTCCAATAATTTGTATGCGGCATTTGAAAAGTAGAAGCTATTTATAACGCATAGTTTTATTGTTTTCTCGATGTTATTGATTTTCGCATAGATTGACTCCAGGTCAATCTGCCAAGAGGATGCTACAGTAGCATTGACTTCGAAGGCACAGCCACATAGTTCATCATGGATAATATCAGAAACCCATAAGGGTTGAAACGTGTAACGCGCGTTCACAGCTTCCGAATATTCAGTGTGAACTGATTGATTGAATGTTTCAGTGGTAAGTACCATATTTGGAAACCCCTCGCTCTTGTTGTTTCAAATATTGTACTTAGCAAATTGAATTTTCCGAAGCTTGTTTCCCAGCACACAAGGGGCCGTTACACATTTCAACCTTTATGGGTTTCTGATAATATATTACATTGAAGTAAGCAAACCTCTCAGGAATGATTGGTCAATCATGCATTAAATTTCCCTGACCACTTACAATATCTTATGAGTGATTCATATGTTAAGTGAAAAACGAAAACGTTTTGTTTTGTCCAATTAAAATGATGGATTTTCGATCCAACGAAACGTATAAAATGATTAGAGGTAACCATCAAAATCATCAAACTCGTCTTGCTAAAGCTTGCGATATCAGTTGCTATCTAGTGTCATTCCTGGGTTTATATTCAGTAATCATGTCTATCAGACTTCTGTGCCAACGAACTGGCAACAAGCGTCCATCAAATGCGTTATTTTACTTCCGTGAAGAGGAAAAAACTGGGATCGCACCAACTCGTGTCATCATTGAAAAACAACTGGACTTCAGTGTGGGAATGGTAGTCACTGTGAACTGGAATGGAGAAAAAGTAGACGCAGAAATCCTGGCCTTGGACGGTAAGTCAAAGAGCAACTTTGTTTACAAGTTATCTTTTATCTTCTTTTTTTTTTGAGCAAGTTATCTTGATCTGGACGAAAATCATCGCTACAGGACAGGACTAAACTATTTTTGCCTTATATTATCAGTAAAATGTTTAGTGGAATGAGCTTTTTGTGGATTCAAAGCGCTAGTCACAGTGTTATTTGTTTGGAGCACGCAATGATTTGTCACGAACCAAAGACAACGCGGGATTGATCTGTTTTTAAAACAACAACAAATAACATGATATCTTTCCCTTTTTTTATTTCGTTATTTCATATACGGGGGAAAAACACCCATAACTTAAATATATTTTAGCCAAGCAGGTGCAGCCGCGAAAAAAAAGTCAATTGCACCGCTTCACCGGGTGAGTAACAACTCTTTTTTGAAACTATAACCAAGAAATGCCAAACTCCACGTTCCAAATTTAATGCTATTTTTGAGGAAGAATCGAAATTCTTGCAGCAGCCAGCCGGCCAAGTTTGTCCCAGACGAATGATGCGTCTCTAGTATAAAAACGGCCATTCTTGGGTTCACACAAAAGTCAATTGCACCGCTTCGCCGGCCGCGCTTTACCGCTGTCAGAGCAGAATAATTTTTCTCATTCGCCCGAAACCACGTTCCTAATCACGTTTTGTCTGAACAGATCGAGTAAACAACCACTGCCAGTGACCAGTTATTGTGCCAATTGGTTTATGACAATTTCTAAATATTCGTTTTCTATCCGAGTGCGCGCATAACTTGAACGGAAGTCGACTTCATTTTTGAAAACCGTGTGCAAACGTGTAATCCGCAATTTATAAATTTTATTACTGTTGTATGATCAACATATTACTGGATTCAGCTTGTGTTTAAAAGCACAGTGCGATTGCTCTGTAACATCCGTGCAAAAATCTTCCATACTAGCGCAACTGACTATTGGTCAACTTGTCTTAAACACTCCGAAGTGAAACTAAATTGATGCTTGTTTACTTGAACGAACCAAACTATTATCTCATCATGAACGTTGTCTTTGCAGATGACGTGAAGGTTCTCAGCGCGAAAGACTTGGAATGGTCGAAGAAAAACCTACCTGCTGTAGCTGAGCAGAAGGAGGCCACAAAACTTATCGAAACTCCGAAAAAGAAAGTGGCGCGCTCCAAAAAGGTTGGTATAGCTTGTGTTTGCATTTGTGCGAGTTCAGTTTACCCATGAATTTCCTCAGCGCCAAAATGTTCCAATACAACGTAAAATAGAGGACGGTCTAACTGTTTCAAATTTCCTGTTTTCAGCCTATCGAAGTAAACAGTACCAATCCTTACGAGGACTTTCTAACCGAACAGAAGAAGCGGGAGCTCGAATGGAAATTGAATCGTGAAGCAAAGAGAACCAAAGTACTGGACTTAGAGTCATTGAGCCCAAACGGGAAGTCAGATAAGGCCACAAGGAAGGAAAACATTGCGCTGCCTATTGACCCTCCAATATCGGAAGTGGCGCCTGCCAAAACGGTTAGTACTATTATATATTGGAGATAACAAGTGACATCATGATCGCACATCGCGAAATTTACATTCTCTCAATCAATACATAGCCCATTCGTTAGAAAGCAAAGTCCGGAATTTTCTTAGTTTGTGATAAATAACCGTTGTATTTAGCACATGGAAACGATTGAAAGCTCCTCAATGAAAGCATGTGAAGTCTTTCGATCATTTTATAATTATTTGATTTTTCTTTCTTTTAGTCTGTTGAAGTTAGCGGTGACTGTACCCGCCACCAAGAGGACCTTGTCAATCTTCTGCACCAGGAGCTGGCAGCCAAATCAGAAGAGTGCCATGACCTGAGAAGCAAGTTGGAAAGGATCGAGGCACTCAACGTTCAGATCCTAGACAAGTAGGTGGAAATGCAAGAAAAATTTGACAAGGTAATGTATCCTAAGGTCTTATTTTGCTTTAGCTTTAGCGGGGTTTTCGTTTGTTGGCCTTTTTTTTTTCTTTTTGGACTTGGGTATGTCAGTAACAACTTATGCACTAAATCCTCAAACTAACTAAAAGTCATATCGCCTTATTTTGCTCACGAAACGGAATAATTGATCCGCTGGCATTTCAGTCACGGAATAAGCCTTAGTTTTTACCCCCCCCCCTCCATTCTCAAGAATGTAAATGTCGGCCGTGCTACGCCCTTGAGTGGAACGGAAAAAAAGAGATCTAGCTGCCGACCCAATAAAAAGACGAGAACCCAAACGTACTCTGATGAACTCTATTTTCCTCTGACCTACTATTGCTTTATTGTTGCAGCTTCTGGAGAAGCTACAGACCTCTGTCTCAAGAATTGAGGAGGGCATCGCGAGAAATTCGAGTGCTTCAGACCTTGAAAGGCGTCTTAATGTACTGGAAGGGCAAATTGTTTTCAGCCAGTGTAACCCGGTAAGAACTCAAAAATAATGTTTTCTTGTGTTCGAACGCATCTTTGAGAACGAAAATATCTCGACTGGTAAGCAATTTTCGCGGCAGTATTTGGCACAGACACAGACAGTCGCCATTGCTAGTTTTTTCAATTAATTTTTTATGAAGGCAAAATCAATTCAAAGTGCCGCACTGCACGAAAAACATTGTTAACAGCATACATTGTATTCAATTTCGTTTATATCTTTAGTCTGGAAAATGTTATATATTTTTATAGTCAACTGTTCACTTAGCCTTTTTACTAATATTAAGCTTTCTTGTTGATCACCTGTGGAAATTGGGTAAAGCTAAACAATGGGAATCATGTCGGTAACTGTCAACGCTTGTCAATGAAATGTGATTGATTTGCAACAAAACTCAGCCACGACCATTCCCTACCCCAAGGTATTAACGTAGACTTCCAGTTGCACTCTTCAACAATTTTCGCGGCAGTATTTGACACAAACACAGTCGCCATTGCTAGTTTTTTCAATTAATTTTCTCTGTTTGTTGATATTTTCACCAGCTCGAATCCACAGTCATTCGTGAATGGGATGATGAAATCGCAGACACGACAGACCCACCAGCAGCCGAGAGTGCAGAACTAACCACCATAGATCATCTCACCTTGAACGAACTACGTGAGGAGTATCAGCCTACTACTGATAAGGATAATTCTGGTGCCAAACAAGGAAGCCTTCCCCAAGAAGTCGGTGAAGAAATAATAAGCACTTGTGTTACACCAAAAAGGATGAAAACCATAAGGCAGGCCCTATTAAAGTCAGAGACCGAAAGGCACTTGTGTTCCTTAAAGCTGTTGCCACATTTTTTTACGAAAGAAGAACTGGCCGAAAGCAACACTGATGGCAGTTACGACAAAAAGCATCTCGACTCTGCTAAATTAAACTCCCTCAAAGTTTTAGCGTTCAGTAAATTTCCTGTGAGCACGAACGAGGAGAAAGAGAAAGCCTGGAGGTTCGTAAAAGGCAAAATCAATTCAAAGTGCCGCACTGCGCGAAAAACGTTGTTAGCAGCCTCTCCATCTGCACGTACCTTGTAGTCAATTTCGTTTATATCTTTAGTCTGGAAAATGTTATTTTTATAGTCAACTGTTCATTTAGCCTTTTTACAAATATTATAAGCTTTCTTATTGAACAAATGTTCAAGAGTCTCGTAAAATGTGTTATCACGCGTGGAAATTAGGTAAAGCCATCAATAAAGCCTTTATTTGTCAAGAAATACATTCGAATTGTCGTTGTTGACAGACGCCATTTTGGATTTGATTACATGCCCACTATTCTTGGTTTTCAAGTCACGCAAGTATCACGCAAAGAAAAAAGAAACATTCAACAAATTAAGTCAAGAAATTGAGATATTGTAGGAGGGTAATAAATAAATAGCGTGTAAAAGTTTTAAGCCGCGGCTACACGTTCAAAATGTCACTTCAATTCTAATTGAAATCTTTCATACACGACCATTCCCGTAAACGAAGAGAGAAGGTTCCACTTTTTAATAGGTGCATTCCCGAACGTTATCTTTTCGAGTGTCAAGTCTTTATGAGTCAATGAGTCAGCAAGTTAGTGCAGTTAATTAAACCATAAAATGAAAGCTAAAATTTCAGAGAGTGCCTAGGCCTAATCACTGAAACGAGGGCTTAGGTTTAATCAACAAATTACTGCTATATTGACTGTGAGTCTCATTGACTCATTTGACTCATAAAACATGCGTTCTCACTTCTACCATCAATAATAATTTTAAAATCCTAGAGACTTTTCCTGAAAGCTCTCGTATTCCCGGGGTGGTCTCTTATGAGGGCTCCGCCGGAACCTTTTTCGAACGTTAACTTAAATGTAAATGCAAATGCTCACTGCAAACTTTTGATAAGCACTCGAAATTTCGCTATATCGCAACGAAATTTCGCTATGTCACAACGAAATTTCGCTCGAAAATTCGCGCGTTTCGTCTCACGCACACTGGCCATCGTGTTGGTTTGGTGTGTTATAATTATTCTATTCACAGTGAAAGAGGAAGAGAAGGACTTCATACAATAATTATCTTTCAGTTTACTGTTAACGACGCATTTCTCATCTTTACCCCCCGTACAGTTAAAAAGGTTTTTTTTTTTTTGCGACTGCGAATGACATGCAAAGCCACCGCACACTAGCGGACTTTCTGTCGACAGACAACAAAAATCTTCACTTGTCGGCTTCTGACAAGTTTGCGGCAAGAATGGGTCTTGTGGGGCGATAGCAAACAGTGCAGTTAGAGGATCATAACTTGACGCATTCAAATCTCACAGCTTGCAAATTCAAAGTAAACTCATAGCGAAACTCCTTTGAATTTATTGCAACTGAAATTTAGCACTGTATTTCAAACGGTCGGCTCTGTTTTGCTACGTTTTGCTTCACAGCTGTTGTCTTACATAATTAAAGGTCTTGTTCACGCTAGGAGTTCTGATTATTACGGTGGCGGTGTAGTTTAAAGAATAAATACCGTACTTAGAGCCAAAACTGAGGAATTAAATTGCAAAATATTAGGACCCAAATTTCGAAGTGGCTAAACAACAATAATTCTTGGGTTTCTAAACAATATTTTTTAGTTCTTTTGACATTAATACGTTCATGGAGCTGGTGCAACCAGATCCTCTGTTCCAGGCTTGCAAAACTGTCGGATTTCTCGATAAAGATACTGCTTGCGTTCTTGGCTCAGCCCTGTAGGATTTATTTTGGCTGGAAGCTGTGAGGCTGGGGGAAGGACGGTTCGATTCTTTAACAGCATTAAAGATTCTTCAGGAGAGGAGCTGCTCTGTTTAACATAAACTTTACCAGGCTCGTCTTTGGAGAATCGAAAGTGGTGGTAACTTTTGATATTCGGTAACCTTTTGAAGAACCGTTCGCTCTTTTCTTCCTCCGGAAGATTAGCCGCTCTAAGTAATTTAGAAGTGTTCTGCTGACAAGTGAAGCATAGGTCGGTCATAGGCTTAGCCACGACTAGGTTTGGATGAAATTGCTTCCACAGGTTGATAAATTTCGTATAGCTGACAGCTTGCTTGGTTGACTCTTTACAAATTCTCGTAAACGCGTTCCATACATGCATTTTAGTGTCACTCGATGAGAGAAGCCGAATGTCCTCAACTTTAAAACGAGGGATTCTTCCTGGAAGCAGAACAGCATTTTCGTCAGCGAAGTTGCTCAGAAAGTTTTTAACATCTTCGACAACGGCATTTGGTAGTGTGTTGTGTGGTAGCCTCCGGCTGTTTCCATGCATCCGCACAGAAACACCATGATTATTATAATGATCAACAAGCCTCTGAAAACGTGATTTACTGATGCCATAGAGGTTGAGAAACATCTCCTTGCAAATGGGTCGAGACCGATAAAGAAAGCTGTAGGGCGGATTTCTTTTTGTTTTTTCGCCGGTTGCTTCGGCTGCCGTAAAAGCTTGAACATGTGCTAAGATGACCAAATCCAACTCTGTGTGAGATAATTCCAGGCAGTTGTATACATTATTTAGGACGGTTTCTTGTGAAAAATCATTGCAACACTGACCACCTGTTAATCCTCGATGACATCCACACCCTTCTTGCAGAAACGTTCGCACTTTAGCAATGATAGTTTCCGTACTTTCAGTCTGATTGCAGTCCACCTCATCTCTTGCTAATTCCTCCATTTTGTGATTGTGTGATTTTAGATGGACGAAATGACGACCAAAGCAGTTACCAAGACAACACTTCTTTTCAGTTGCTGAAAAATTATTCAAATTTCTAAAATCATGACTTTTTTGCCGTCTCGGTTTGCAAAAATTGAAATCTTTCTACTTTTGTGTCACGTTTGACAATGCAATTTCCTACGCTTGGATATATTAATGTGTTTGTATTGAACATTGAGTATTTGCTATGCTGTTTTTTTTTCAATCGAAAAGAATCGCTGAAGCGTTATAGTGATAAATTAAAATTAATTTTACTGATGCCCATTTTATGCAAATTTCTGTCGGGAGTCGTGGGATGTTGGTTTCCGGATTGTCGTGTTCCGCTGGACTGGACAAAATTTGATGAACTACTACGCACTTGGGCCAATAAATAAATGTCTTATAACGATCTCTATCTAAATCACCACCAAATATTTTATATAAAATGGTGTAACAACGTACTATTGAGACGAAAGGGCTTTATACGGAACATTTACGGCGAGTTTCAGATTGCAATACACGGTTGCAATGTTTTTACAACTCCTCCTTTGGATGTACATGTAAGCTTATCGAAATTAATAATGATCTGTTCAAGATGTCTTCACAAATATTGTCTCTTTTAGTACCGAAAATAAATGTAGTGGAAAATTATCACTATCTGCAAACGGCAATGTTTCTATTATGACGAAGATGTTTAAGTACTGTATTGCGATATGCCTCATCCAAGTATTAAGTCTTATGAAATTAACCACAGTGATAGTAACCGCAATTTAACGTGTAACACAGACGAAAGTCTGGTTTTCAGCGGTTGTTTTTCCCCAAAGGAAACACTTCCTTTTCTTCAATCAAAAGAGATTAGTGATTTACAACGCAATATTGACCATATTCCTTATTTTTCTATTCGGATTTCACACGTAAAATTAACCAATTCATCTTATTGTTGTTAATTGCGCGTCCTGCAATGTTTTCGATTGTTATTTCAATAACCCGGTGTGTCGTTCGTAATGTTCAATGCCATTTAACCTCATTCGTCGCCAAAACTTGCTCGGCTGTTCAGTCGTGCAACCTTACCGTTTTTAAGTTTTCTTCAGTCGTTCAGTCGTGCGGTTCATCCGTGCAAAATTTTCTCTGGTCGTTCGATCGTTCACACCACCCGTGAGAACGACTTTCCTACCCGTTTTTATCTGTCCACTTGCCGCGCGTTTGGCCGTTTGCACGGATACTGCAAGGAACGTTTTCGCGTGAGAGGTCACAGATGATTACAAATTTCTCAAAAAGACATAAATTGCATTTGTTACTAACGTTGCTATAAGGTCTGCACTACTTAATAATTCTCCACTTGATGGTGAAAGGTTTATCGCTGTCTTTGAGTGTCCAAATGTGTTTTGACAGTTCAGTTTCGTTTCTCTTGTTTTGATGTCGAAAGGATGCTGTGTGGTTTCTGTAACGCTCTTCAAAATCTGTGGCGAGGCCGACGTATTTCTGATGAAGATTGCGTGGAGACTGTTGCTTGGTAAACTACATTTTGTGTAAGGCATTTTCCGTCCAGTGGGCATTGATCTTTCTTTCTGCAGTTGCATTCTTTGTCGTTTGTTTCTTTGTGCTTTGTATGATAAGTCTTTTATTTCATGTAGCATTTGTTTTTACATCTCATAGCAACTGTTTTAGTTTTTATATCTCATAGCAACCTTAAGTTAGCTTTTAATTGCCAGTTCTTGTAATTAAACGGTCATTCGTTATTGCCTGGTGAGTGTGGTCATTCTTCGACCATACGAAACAGCGTTGTAGCAATAAAACGATGAACTGAAATTTTGCTACCATTGATCATTATTATCACTGCTCCTCTCAGAGTTGAGCACTCTCTAAATTTATTCTATTCAAGTTCAAGAAATAAGTATTTTCATAATTATTTTCCTTTTAGGTGGAATAATGATAGAAGATAGCTGGCCCATTGAAGTTCTGGTGGAAAATTTTAAGTGGTTCTCAATAGATGAACGACTTAAGCAACTGGCACCAGTGTGCAAACTCTTTCACCAAGCCGTCCACACACCAAAGTTTTGGAAGATAGTTGATACTAATTCAGAATTTACACTTTCTTAATTTCATTCTGTTTTTGGGCACGCTAAACATATAACACATCTCAGTTTTCGTTATTCTCAACGACAATTAGGGTGCAGAAATCTGATAGAAAATGCTCTGAACGATTGTGTTAACCTTGTCCACTTAGACCTGGCGTACAATACGTCAATTTTCACTTTGTTTTTTATACAAAGCATGCCATTTTTAAGATACCTTGACATAACAAGCTGCCAAAATGTGAAGGAAAGTAGTTTAACACTATCCCTTAAGAACAAGAGAGGGCTGCAGGTGTTAACAATGGGGAATTGTTTTGAGATAGAAGGAAATTCACTCGTTTCCACCATGCTGGGGGCCTCCTAACTTGTGGGAAGAATTTGTACAAGATTTTAAACATGTAGAGTTTGGGGAGGATCTGTTAGATCACGTCAAACGAGTAAACCTCCCGGAATTTTTGTATGATGATGAAGTAGAATGAGCAGAGACTCATGTGTAATAGGTTCTATGAGAAATGGAGTAGTAATGGCTGAACAAAGAAAGTGTTAATGAAAAAATATATATATGACAGCTCTTGTTTTTAATAAACAGTCAGTTGCAGCTCGCGTTTATTTTAGCGTTTGCAGACCCAAGTCCATGTGTTAGAGATCCGAATGACCCAGCGAATTTATACCGGTAAAACGTTATCAGACGACCAAAAGCTTGAGCTTCTAACTGTAAAGTTTAGCTTTCCGCACGGATTCAAGTTTCCGACAACAGCCGGAAGCCGTTTCCAACTATCATGGATGGAGAAGTGGCCATGGCTGCGTTACAGCATTAGAAATGACACAGCTCACTGTATCTATTGTATATGTTTTTCCAACAATACTGTTCCAAATGAATCGCCATTTATCTCAAAAGGCTTCAAAACCTGGAAGAAAGCAGGTGATGAGCGCCTTGACACCCATGCGCGCAGTGAAGAACACCAACTTTCTGAGGAAAAGATGACTAACTTCCTTAAGACAAGCCGCCCAGGCAATGACATCAGTGCAAGACTACAAAGACAGTCAGCCAAGCAACAGCATCGCACAATGAAAGGCGTTGTGTCTATTATTGATGTAGTCATGGCATTAGGACAGAGGGGCATTCCATTAAGAGGTAATTGGGATCCCTCTAAAAGAAATGAAGATGGGAATTCCTCTTTCTTTGTTGACTGGAAATCCAAATATGATCCAGAACTCAAAGACCATTTGGATCATGCTTCCAGTAATGCTAAGTACACGTCTCCGAGGATTCAGAACGAAATAATCAATTTGTGCGACAGTTTCATTAGCAACCGTGTCCGAGCATCACTACCAAAGTATTGGAGTGTAATGGCTGAAGAAACGCAAGATTGTTCTACAACTGAACAACTCCGTTTATGTGTGCAATATCTGAGCAGTAAAAAAGAAGTCTGTGAAGAATTTATTGGATTCGTAAGCCTGGAAAACTTGGATGCACAGACCATTGCGGGTACCTTGTTACATGCACTACAAGAATGGGGCTTTAATATGTCCGGGCTAGTTGGCCAAGGATATGACGGAGCAAGTGTCATGAGTTCAAGTAGGAATGGGGTGCAAGCTAAAGTTGCAGAGAAGTACCCTAATGCCACGTACGTTCACTGCAGATCCCACGTTTTGAACCTTGCAATCTCGAGTGGTTGCAAAGCTGTGCGATCCATTCATCTGTTTGATAACGTCAGCAAACTTACATGGTTTCTTAGTGACAGCGCCAAAAGGAAAGAAATATTTCTTCAGACGGCTGCAGCCTTCGATGACAGTGAACTGTTGAGCGCTCTAGTTGCATGTGCTGATGAAGACGAAGAAGATGAATCTGCCAAAACATTGGAGGAAGGAAGCAAGGGACAGACTGTACCGAAATTCTGTGCTACTCGTTGGAGTGCAAAAGTCACTACCGGCTCTGTACTTCTAGCTCTGGATGAAATTTCGTCATCAAGCAGTGGCGATGCTAAACGTGATACTTGAGCTTATTCACGTCTTCTCCAAGACTCTGAATTCATAGTCCCTTTGACAGTATCTCAGTTTGTTCTGTCATTTTTAGCCCAAGTAACAAACTCCCTACAAGCTAAGAGCTGTAACCTTGGCGATGCATACCAAAGCGTAACTCTCGCCAAAGAATGCTTTAAATCAGCAAGAGGAGATGAATCCTGGCAGAAGGTGTGGAGTCGAATCAGCCAGGTAGCTGACTCTATCAATGTCACCCTGATAAAGCCTCGTACGACTGTTCAACGCCATCGAGCAAACGCCGCACACAACAATCAGCCATCAGACTACTACAGGATTAATGTGTTCTATCCATTTATAGATCATGTTGTCGGTGAACTTGAAACAAGATTTTCAGTCCAGCAAGAAGGTCTGATTACCGCTCAAAACCTGTTCCCTTTGTACTTGCCCAAGTTAACAGACAGGCACATCGAGAAGATCAAGAACTACTTCAGCAAGCATCTAGATTTCTCGGAGAAGTCTAAGTTTGACACAGAGCTGGCAAGGTGGAGGATGAAAAACGCGATGGAGCCAGAGTCAGAACAAGAGGGAGCAATGCCTGATTGCAGTCTGCAAGAATTTCCTGCCATTCACAAGGTGCTGTCGATCTTTCTAACCATGCCTGTCGGAAGCGTCAGTTGTGAACGCTCCTTCTCAGCCCTACGCTGTCTAAAGTTGTGGACTCGGTCATCAATGACAGAAAATCGATTAAGTGGCCTTGCTATGCTGTTAATTCATCGCGGAACGGACTTCATTCCCACTCCAAAAGATATCTATCTAGAACAGCCTAATATAGACTCGTTTTTGAGACTTGGTATTCTGATACCGAAACCTGCAATTTTAGCTCAGTTCCTTCAAGCCAATCTCTGTTCAAACTAACGAAGGCTTTCAACCCATTTTTGAAACCATCCATACAAAGTGTTAAACTTCTGTTAACAGTATAGCTTGAGTTAAAGATGGTATATAAATCATCATTGTGTAGCAGAGACCTCGGGGGCAATTTCAAACCAAACAAGGTGTTTATGCCGTAATAAATCATGACAATTAAAAAAACAAGTATCAGTGTGGTTTGTTTCCTTAAAGGTCTTAGAGGCAACCCTCTGTGTAGGGGTGGAAATAAAAGGTCCGACTAGAAACCCTGTCTGTATACGGGAGATCCCTGTCAAGGTTTGTGGAGTTTGCCATAGCAGACAAAAAATCCTAGGTACGGCCCTGTTAATTGAATTAGTTTGTGCAAAATTGGACCGAGGATTAAATTATAAAAATCTGTAAATATTTTGGCTTCCAGGCATCACCAATTAGGGCTTTTGGGTAATACTATACTTTATGATGCCAGGCAAAACGCTACACAGCATTCAAGGAGACAAACTTGGGATGCAGAAGCCATATCAGTCCTTTGGGTCTATGTAATGCCATATCTCTGTGGTACAAAAAAATGTGGTGCAACATTTCTCAAAACTGAACTGGACAGAAACAACAAACTCTTAACAAGTCAATTTATCCTTGCTTGGCTACAACAATCACCACGTTTAAATATAGATGTTGCTATTTTCATCAATTAATTACTTAATATCTACATTTTTATTAATGTAACAAATGTTTCATTGGAACGACAATATTAACTTTGATTTATGTCATGTTACTGTTTATCGTCGTGGTCTATTTCTACTTTCGTTGGATTTAATAATCAAAAAAATAGATTTTTACCTTGTATATTATGAGGGCCAAGAACTTACTAGTACTAGAAATCACTGATAATATATGATAATTGAAGTAACAAGTCTGCTTTTTTTTGCTTACCATTACAGACATAATCTCTACAAAGGACACAAAACCAGGAAGTTAGTGAAAACATCCAGTCTGGTACGGTGACACAACATACACTGTAGAAAATGTTTTCTCTCTTCCTTGACATCTTAACTTGAGTTTGACCCATGCCATCCTAATTTGTAACAGCTAGAAAACTGTATGGCAATGTAGGATTTGGAATTAATATTCATAGACCCTCTCATCCCTTGAATGGATAAAAGTTCATTGGGGAATCAAACCCACATAAAATTAGCCACTCATCATATCTATTCCTACTCTTTAATTGATGCTCTGACAGATTGAAGTGTCTTAAAAAACCAAGGATCCACCAATGACCTCAAACCCAAATGGCAAACACAGGACTTTATAACGAGCAAAACTTTCAACACTTACGTCCTCAAAACAACTAAAAGATACACATGAAAGTCCAAAAACATGGTAAAGTGAATGATAAAAAGAAATATTTGGAAAAGGATACTAACATAAAACTTGGACCAAAGAACCAACCTCAAAATGTTGCAAATAATGAAAAGCACTAGTCTTGTCTACTTATTATTTTTTTCATGCATGGTCACCTGCTAACTTTAACTTGAAGGTGATAAAATAAGCTGTTGTCTTAATTAGGCTCATCAAGTTTTTTCCTATTTGTGGAAAATATTATTACAGGTGAGTGATACCTATTAATAGCCTAAATTGATAAGCTTTTTCTTATCATGACAGGAGGAGAAGTAAGCTGCAGAGAAAGCATGGAGGGTGCAGAAGTCTTTGGTGAGTGAATATTAACCCATTCACCCCTAAAGAAGCCTAAACCGGCCATACGTAGTATTTTACTGTCTAATGCCAGGAAAGTTTACTCGTCAATGGGGAACCCCCAGGAGTCAATGGGTTCAATATTTAAAAAAATGTTAGATCTGATCTGAGAGTAAAATGAAGGCAAACAGAATGTCACCGAACATTTAGTTTTTATACCTTTTTTTAAAATTAAAGATTTTAATCATGAACACTGCTACAATTTACTGAATATTATTGATTTCAGAACTGGAAGGGCTCCTACAACAGGTCCAACTGCTAAACCTTCTCCTGGGAAGGTCTATGATGTTCACTCCTTGTCCATTCAGATTCCACCAGGCAAGTTCTCACCATGCTGCCCTATTGTT
>NC_090873.1:21090899-21093399 GCF_036669935.1 Montipora foliosa
AATCTCACCATATGTTGAGGACTAGCTGGACTGACATTTCTTACAGACACAACAACAACGCTATATCTCCGTGAAGCTCGTCAAACTATCTGGAAGTATGGTAATACTGACGGTCGCTGAAACAAGATGCATTGGGGTGAGTTAGTAAATGACCAAGGCCCCTTTAACACCTGCACAAAATGGCACTCTCATAGAACCTGTGTCACAATAACATTAATGCTACTTTGAAGGGGGTTTCTGCATGTTACCTAAAAAAATTTAACGAAACGTGAAGGGAACAATTAACCTTTTCTATCCTTGCAAAGTGTGAAAACTTCTGAAGTCTAAAGTTTCCTCTATCCAACACTGACGCCTCATAAGTGCTACAACGTTATTAAATTTCATCTCTTTTCATATTGTGACACTGCTGGTTCCGCTGTGCGACTATCATATTGGAACGTTTCAGATAAGAGTACCGATATCAATAATATTATAACTTTACCTATTCAGTGTGGCTGCCCCAGGATAACATCTCTATAATTGGTTTTGGTTGTTTTTTTAAATTATATTAGTTACTTAATTCGCACACCCTTGTGCTTCCCTCTTTCAGTACTGTACACTGTAGCAGCTCTCGTAACCTCGGGTGCTATTGTTTGGTATTGAAAGCAGCTTAGCCATTTTTGCGAGAAAGCTTCAAGTGCCCATATCAACCGCAAAAAAATTTGTATGGCACTGAGTGCAATGACACAAAGGTTTTAAGTGTTGGTTAAAACTTCGATTTTCCATGGCGAAAAATGGAGATGTGAACCACAGAAATTTGTAGAAAAGGTCAGGCCTGGGTCAAGAAAAGGTCGGCAAAAAGCGTGTGCGTTTAACTAGGTCGCACTTGTTGATAGCACGTGCGGCACATCAATTTGCAACTTACCAATCTTTGCCTTTCCTGTACAGTTATATGGTTTCTGGTACTTTCTTCCACAGTAGCTCTTTCTCCACTTTTCTTTCTTCTTCATAAAGTTCTAGCCACGACGGTTCGTCCTTGTAGGCCTCCTGGGCAAACTCTCCACTTCTGAAGATTCATATTCTTCATTATGTGAGATTTTAAGAGCCCGAACTCGCGTAGAGAATTACGTACATGAACACATGGGAAAGTGAACGTTGTCAACACATTATACATCTGGGTGTTATGTCACTCGCCTCAGACTTCTCACAATCGCTCATGGTTGAATGGGTTTTAACCAAAATAAAGGCCAGTACACACAAGGCGATTAGTCCATGCGACTAGTCCCTGGAACAAGTCCTACTGTGTGAAGTAGCCATTTCTAGCATGAAATATAGTCGCAGGAATTTGGTCCCTGCTACTAGTCCCACGAATTCAAACTGGTTTGAATTTTTGTGACAAGTACCTGCGGCCTGTTCCTCAAAACACCTCGTGTAAACTGCTCGTTGCTCGTTGCTGGTTGCTCGTCGTCCCTGCGACCAAATTACAATAAACCAATCACAGATCGGTATCACATCTTACAAACTAAGATGGGGGATCACAAGGAAGATGATTGAACCAGTTTTGAAATATTGTACATGAATACTGGGAATCTTGATAGAATTTTCGCCCCCCTTTTTTTCTGTATTGGCTACATCTCATCGGTAACAAAGCGCTTCAACTTATTTTCCGCATATATCCGGACTGAATCGGAAAAAATTCAAACACTCAATAATTTCGTAATTTTTTACTGAATTGAATTATTTCAATGCTACATTGCTATTTTAATAATTTTGGTTTCTTAAGAAAGCTGCAGAGTGAAAGAATGATACCATTTGCCCCCAGTTTTTGCTACTTTCCTGTGCAATTGGACCCCGCGTGTAAACACTACAAGGGACTAGTTCCTGGGACCAGTCCCTTCGTGTAACTAGGGAATAGTTGCAGGTACTAATCGCAGGGACTATTCTCCCCGTGTGTGCCGACCTTAAATAATTCTTGACACTGTTGCTCTGTACTCGGTGACAGTTAAAGATTTATTTGGACTAAAATAATTTTTGGCGTTCCTAGACACTAATCCAGCAGGATGATTGCAGCTTCAAATAATGGGAATTTTCAGAGCTACATAGAAATGATTTTACATTTCCTTTGCAGAGCATACTAACATCTTACGAAAGAGACACTGGTGTAAAGATGCGTGTATACAGAGGAGAGAACATCTCCGTTGTAGTCCCAACCAGCACAATATTCAAAGATATTGCTGGAAATGACAAGCAAATCCTCCTGAGGCTGGAGAGAGAGTAGAGAAAAATGTGGCAAGAATGGAGGCTAGCGGCACATGCTCTACACGCTTTTAAGTTGTTTTTGGAACTGAAAATACCTCAGCTTTAAAAAAAGTTATCATTTGGCATCAAACATAAAGCTGCCAGTATAAGGTGTTAGGTGTTATGCCCATTGTGCTAGCTTCACGGTATTCTTTGATTGCACTCGCGTGATAAGACCGCCATGTTGGAGCCAAAAAAAAAAGCAAAATGTAGCTTAATAGAG
>NC_090873.1:21100899-21105899 GCF_036669935.1 Montipora foliosa
TGTAGTCAATTCTTTTTGTCTTTGAGCTATGGTGATAATAGCTTGACTACAATGGATTTTTTGTAGTTTCCAGCACATTTCTGATTTGCTAGAATATTAATTTACAGGAGCAGGATATTATAACCTTGTTTCTTGTGTTCCATGTGTGCACTAGTCCTTCTATTTCTCAAATTCAAGCATTAGGCATGAGATGTATAATTCCAATTTCAATACTGTTTAGAGGCTAATCAAAGCCTATTTGCATCATATACATGTAATATTTCTATGTGAGTGCTACAGTGTATGTGAATGCAATTTTGCTATGGATCCTCAATTTCAGTTAGGTAGATTCTATTCACACTGTACGTAAGTGCTATGAAATAGTTATCTTCGTCCTATTTCTGTGTTTTATTACAGCTATGTAGAGGCTATTTGTAGCCTATTTACACTCTATGTTATCACCATGTTTGGATTACGGTCACATCGCCCACAGGTTAACTCGCCTACACCGAAGTTAACTCGCCTACACATTCGAAGTTACTGTTGATGTTATAAGATAAAGCAGGTGGCCTCATGGTTAGTGCGCTCGACTCCGGATCGAGTGGTCCGGGTTCGGGGCCTGGCCGGGGACATTGCGTTGTGCTCTTGGGCAAGACACTTTAATTACTCTCTATAATTGGGTACCGGCGCCATTCATTTCAATAAATTTCCTCACAACCTTTTGGACTTCAATTTCATTGTCATTGAGAAGATAATGAACACTGATGGAGATTTAGATAACACTTTATTAAAGTGGGAGGGTTATTGGGCAGCACAATTGTGCACACTGCAGCCTTTTGGCCTCAATAAGCGCTGTGAATTCCGTTCAAAAAAATGGATCAATTTCAATGTTCCATAAAAAGCTTTTTTGTTTCAATTATAGTCCCATCTACTTTCTAGTCGGTATTACATAAATAGTTTGAATTACTTGCATAACTCTAGATTTTATTATTACATCATTACTTTTGTTTTGGTGATCAAGCTTCAGTTTTGGCTTGTATTGTACCATACAATTTACTACTTAATTGTATTCCATTACAATAGCCATTGTTAGTCTTTCAGAGACTATATAGTCTCCACTGCCGTAATAATTAGGCCATTTTATCCTTGGATTTTTAACTTGTACTCTATTTTAAACAATTTTTAACTGACGAAGGCCGAAGGGCCGAAACGTTTTTATTAAATTTCCTGGACGTTCGAGAAGTTTTGTTTTCCTCTCCAGTTTATATGCAACTTTAAATACTAACTGAGGAGACAACGTGCATCCTTTTGGATCCTTCTGTTGGGAGTTTATCGTTTGGTCAACCACTACAGATATTCAAGCTATATATATATATATATATATATCTATATCTTTATATGGACTTTTTAATATATTTACTGTTTATTGTGAGCACACTCAAACTGTGAACACCTAGGACTTTTTTTCGGCTTTTTCTTGTCATTGTCCAAACAAAAACTCAGCATTATGAGAATAGGTTCTGTGTTTTTATACCATTATCCAATCACATAAAAAGTACCACGCCTCGATTTGAAGTCAGCCCCTGATTGGCTTCCATAAAAAAGTGTAGAGAAAAAATCCTAGGTGTTCACGGTTCAAGTGTCCTCACTATGAAGGATTAAATATTTCGTTTGTAGATGATATATGAGAACTTTATAAGTAACTGCTATCATTTTGTGATGTAGATTAATTTTAATATATTTACCGTTGCAGTTCTTTATGGGCAAACATTTACCATAGATGGCATGTGCCCCAGTCTATATTTCACTGTTACAAAACTTGTATCTTGTTTTAAGATGTTTATATTTTTAAATGATCCATTTTAAGATATGAAAAACGTCTTTGTTAAGATAAAAATTCAAAGCCCTTTAATTCAAATGATTACAGCTAATTTTCAAAGCTTTAACAATAAATAAATCAAAATGAATAACTTGCTGTCTTTTGTCCTGTATAGGGTCGTGTGCAAAAACCCGTGAAATAATTACTAAATTAAGTTTAACTCTAATTCTATTGTTTTCCTTTTGTAGTTATCATCTTTTTATAGTAAATAGTATTGATTGTTTCACGGGTTTTGCAAGCTACTTTACTTCGTGAAATAGATATTTGTAACTAAGGACGTCCTTGTTTTCTTTTCGTGGTCCACCCAAAACCATTCTATGTCGTTTTAAATGTATTATTTAGATTATTGGGATTCAGTAAGTTAACAGACAGTCCTTCATCAGTTAAAAATAGGTCCGCAATGCGTACTTGTTTGGGATTTCAGTCAAATAAACGTTGATGATTAGTATTACAGTAAATGCAATATATTGCGTCGTGTTATAGTGATAAATGCGAAGTAAAAATTGCGTAGAATCCCCAAGCTGCAGACAAGAAAACGGTTAGGAGAGAAACATGTTTGGACTTCTAGTTTCAAGGAAATTAGGGGTGCTTACCATTTGTCAGAATAAACCAGTTGGGATGACCGGTGAATAATGGTAACAGTTTTTCCTAAATCAGCAAACCAGCCCAACGAGATGGAACTTACCATTTGCAATTGTTTTCGGCTGGTGAGAGACTGGAAACTGGAAAATTTAGCAAATGGTAAGGAAATTTCCACTGTTTCATTTACTGTGGTTTGTGTATTTCCCAGTCAGCAGACAAAGCTGGACGAGGCCCAAGTTATCACAGGGGAAGGAGGGGGGGGGATGATTGACAGAGTTAAGAGTCACTGAAGAAAACATATTGCAGGTTAGGGCTTGTAACGCATTACAATTGGGTGCATTTGAGCATATGAATTTCTCAGCCACCAAATATTTTGCAATTAACTGCCAAAATGTGTTAGAGTCAAGGTGGTAGACAAAACACTGACCCCCAGTCCATGGAATACCCTAAAATGGACTAACTCTTAAAAATACCATTTCTAATGAGTGCTATTAAAAGAACTGAATTGATTACAATACTTACATTGCACATACCTTGATAATTTTCATCCATATGGCCATGGTTTCACCTCACATGTACTTGCTGTACATGAAGTAATCAGCCATCACAACAATAATCAAAAGCTAACCGTTTTAAAATGGGCGCTTAGACTTAATTACTGTTGAACAACGCTGTTTAAAATGGGTGTTGAGGCTTAAGTAAGCACTATTTGAGAAATTTTTGACAGGAAGTTTGAAGGCATTACTTTTTTAACTTGTGAATCTACAGAAACTGGCGCTGTCACACAACGTGTCAGCAAATCGTAGTTTAAAGAGGAAACTCAAATTATTAATTGTAACTACTGTTGTCATTATGTCACATCTGTCCGATATAAAATTGAAGGCATGACGCCTTGCAATATAGCTCGAAAAACTCGCTTAATACAAACGTCTGAAAGGAAGACGACTTCCCTTACCTGGTAAATTAACTGCACCAAGAAAACAAGTCGAAATTTGACAAACGACAACATCCCAGAAGAGTAATCAGAGTAATGGCCGCCACACACGAACACTCATTCTCGTTTCCAGGGTCCTCTCTCTTCCTAATAGAGACCACGTGACAAACACTTGGCTCATGTATACAAATAAAGCCAGCCGCACCGCCAGTGCTGACAAAGTGTGGGGAAATCCCACACAAAAATTGAAGGGATCTTTGCAGGCCTTCTTTTTTCATTGCATTGGAGTTCTTTACTTCATTACTCTGTAGAGCAATTAAGTGAAAAGCAGAGTAAAGATATCTCAGACACTAAAGTAAGTTATTTATGCCCTGTCAAATTTTAATTTAATTTTGAATGTACAAATGTAAATACCAACCTGGACCAGCTGGGAATCTACAATTTTGTTTTGCCCTAAATCCATGAGAGAATAACTGCCATACTTGGCGGAATGCCCTGGTCTGTCACAGCGACCATCCAATCCCAAGATCAGCTCCTTCCTCTCAGCTTTGATGCTATCCAGTACTGAGGACTGTTGTTCTCTGTATGTTCTCTCCACTGCTGCATGTAAATATTTTTTCTGATGCTTCATAAATGTGGAGTATACCCAATGGTCACTACATTCATGTGGCCCATTATTTTAAGCACCTTTTCTGGACTCCCCTCACCAATTAGAATTCCTGATGCCATCATAATGTTGCGAAGAGGGGTGTCCCCACTGGATGACTGAGAATCCCAACTTCTGGTGAATGAGCAAGAGAGACATTTTTGTATCACTGTTATTCTGGTACCAATCCTGGAGTTGACTCGCCTGTCACATTCTGTCCGACACATGGCAAAACTCACATAAACTCAACAGTGACGATTCTGCCACAAGAAACAACTTCTGTTCGCAAGCAGGTGTATTGCCAGGAGGTTTTCTGTAAAGATAAGACTTCAAGTGTTTATTCCAGTGAGATCTGTTCACCAGGTAAATGCAAGGTTTGTACTCATTGGAATGTGTCTGGTTCATTAAATCAATTTAAATGCTTTCTCTAGCATAATTTTTCAACACACTGCATTCACGTAAAACAGTAAGTTATATAATGTAAGGATTAGAATTTTAGATTAAGGATGTTAGGCATTTCATTGTACCTGATAATTTTTACAGCGTGTAACTAATGATTACAAAAAGATAATGAAAGAAAGCATGTGCATATCAAAGTTTAACGATCAATAGGCAAGTCTAAGTGCGAAGTTTTTCTGATGGTAATTAGTTCTACTTTACATATGAATGAAAACTAATGTTCATAAGAAAAACTTTGCACATAGACTCGCTTTGAAGAGGAGGCAGGCATGAACTCGGAAATGGCCTATTGTTTTTGTGAAACTTACACGTACAAACAATCGTCAAAATCAGCAAAATCCTCATCTTTGTCTCTCTCCTCATCAGGGTCGGGAACATATAAGGGGTTGTTTGTAAGCAAACGTTTTTTCGGAGGACCATATTTATTTTGAATACACAACACAGTTATAAAAACTTGCCTTTTGCAGTACTTTTAGTTGGAAATTGCACAGAAACATTTTCGCTGTTAGACTGTGTCTGTG
>NC_090873.1:21110899-21113399 GCF_036669935.1 Montipora foliosa
TTATGGCCTGTATCTTTTGAAGTCTTCTTGCATCCATGCATTTCATATTGCTTTTCTGAACAATCTGACTGACAGTTATCCCCTCTTTGCTAAACTTTGAGCACACTTTACCTGAAAGCAGAATATTGTTGAACAAGTTAGTTTCATGTCTACTTGGGGTTTATTTCTTAAATCAAAAGGGACAATCGACACTAGATTGCTTCAAAGCGAATTTCAGTTACAGTAAGATTTTTTTCCTAAAATTGTTTCAACCTCGAACCCAGGCTCTCTCTCTTCTCCTCCCTTGTCGTCGAGAGAGAGACCCTGGTTCAACCTGGTCACGTGACCACCCAAAATCTGGGTAGTAAAAAAATCGGTCAGCAGGGAAGGGTGACAAAGTTGCGAGACTGTCATCATGACAAATTGACTGAGTTAGGGAGGTAAGGTAAAAGAAAAAGTCACTGCCATTGAACAAATAAATTATGGCTGCGCCTCAGCGAATGGGCACGCCAAAAAAGTTTCTTCACAGTGGTTTTTCTTCACTATCAAGCAGCTGGAGGCTGTGTAGCAGAACCTAGCTCTTCTCACATTTGAGGAGATAAACGGCAAGTCACTACCTCGAGAAGATTTTCCACACTTGGTGTGTAGGCCGTGTGTTCGAAGGGTTTCCAGGAAATGATAAGAGGTAGTCAAGTCGAATTAAAAAAAAAAAGGTAATGCTTGAAAGATGCATTGCAATATCACTATCTGCCCCACAGACCATCACAAGTTCTAAGAGCAAAGACACAACATCAAGCCCGCAAGGGATGGACATTTCATCGTCTTCATCAAATCCCGAGTCTTTGAATATCGTAAGTTTCATTTTCAAGTTTACCACTCTTACATTCAATATGAGAATTCGATCGAAATGCCAAATAAATTTCGTGTTTACGGTATCGCACGTGACAATTGGAAAATTAACTAACAATTATTCGACTGAGTATGTCTTGAAAATAAAAATATAGCTTTATTTATAAGGAGATAATATAGTGTTGTGGTGTGTTTCCCATTTAGGGAGAAACCTATTCTGGCATTAGCCAGAGTAAAATCTCTAAGAGTTGCTCATAGTAGTAAAACAAATGAAAATGAAATCTGTTTTGGTGCTGTCACTATGACGATGCTCAAATGGGAAGTGCCAGGGAAGATCTTCTAAAAGGCATCAGATCTGAAAATTCAGTTTTAAGAAAGTGCGATTATGATGGCTTAAGCAGTTTTTCATGGAAAGAAATATTTGTGGGAATGGAAAAGAACTGTCCCACTACAATGCGGTTTCTGGTGACACTTGCAAATGAAAATGTGGACCATCTAGATGAAAAGAGAATGCCCCTGATATGCCTACTGTATGCGCTGCCAATGTTTTTTTGAGAGTACAGAAACATCCTGTTTGCAGAGACTAACTACCATCCTCCTTGCTTCTACTTTTTTTTCAAATGATAAACTTCATATAGGTCTTGCCTTGCAAGTCACAATTATTTGGGATCATGTTAAAGGACCCAATTACACTGTTTGCAAGAAGAAGGGAATGTAGGTCTACATATGTCCCCATTTTACCAGAATAGTATATTAGTTGGGGGTACTAGCACTTAACACAAATTGGAATAAAAATAATTACAGCCTCTATTTTGCGTTGAATTTGACCTTGGGATTCACAATGAGTTCAAACAAAAATTACAACACAAAATTTTTTCTATATATTTTTCAAAAAAAACAAACAAAGAAACAAATAATAGATCCCATACTGCAAGCCAATATGTTTAAATATTTGCATAATCAAATTGAAGAATCACCATAACGTGAAATTCTCGGAAATAAATAAAGGGGGTTTTCCTGTGATTTTTAACCAGCCACAAGCTTCACATTTTTACTTCACAATTGTGAATTTTTCAGTGAAACTTTTCAAATTTGTGAAATTACTTTGTGAAGTTGCATGCATGAAGTTTGTTTAAATATTTGCATAAGTAAATGAACAGGAAATAATCACCATAGCATGTCATTTGATAAACTTTATGAGTAAACTTTATTAGTAAACTTTATTTGTGAACTTTGTCATCAAGATTGTTTTAGTGTGCTGATTTTATAATACCCGTAAGTGTAACTTGTTATGCCATTTTCGTGGATATATTGCTTGTCATCAAAGCATGACACTTTATTCAGATCATAGCTTCCAAGTTGATGATTGTTGCTTCGAATGGTTTTCATTGTATGATACATTTGTCTGTTATTAAATAAAGTTAGTTTATAATCTTCATGTTTGATGTTTTTTTGTGTAACAATTTTTTTTTTCCTTTGTGGTTTTGTTGTTTTGATCATTGTCTTTGATATATGAATACATTTCAGATCGCAAGCCGATGAACTCAGTGATTGGCATGCCTAAAGTTTCATCTTTGAACTTTCCTATAACTTTCTTATTAGTTTTATCATAGAATGGACTGTTTTCAGGATATTCACTGTTATCATATTATTGTTTTCGATTTCATAAGTC
>NC_090873.1:21120899-21125899 GCF_036669935.1 Montipora foliosa
TGTACCATACAATTGTACTACTTAATTGTATTCCATTACAATAGCCATTGTTAGTCTTTCAGAGACTATATAGTCTCCACTGCCGTAATAATTAGGCCATTTTATCCTTGGATTTTTAACTTGTACTCTATTTTAAACAATTTTTAACTGACGAAGGCCGAAGGGCCGAAACGTTTTTATTAAATTTCCTGGACGTTCGAGAAGTTTTGTTTTCCTCTCCAGTTTATATGCAACTTTAAATACTAACTGAGGAGACAACGTGCATCCTTTTGGATCCTTCTGTTGGGAGTTTATCGTTTGGTCAACCACTACAGATATTCAGCTATATATATATATATATATATATATATCTATATCTTTATATGGACTTTTTAATATATTTACTGTTTATTGTGAGCACACTCAAACTGTGAACACCTAGGACTTTTTTTCGGCTTTTTCTTGTCATTGTCCAAACAAACCTCAGCATTAATGAGAATAGGTTCTGTGTTTTTATACCATTATCCAATCACATAAAAAGTACCACGCATCGATTTGAAGTCAGCCCCTGATTGGCTTCCATAAAAAAGTGTAGAGAAAAAATCCTAGGTGTTCACGGTTCAAGTGTCCTCACTATGAAGGATTAAATATTTCGTTTGTAGATGATATATGAGAACTTTATAAGTAACTGCTATCATTTTGTGATGTAGATTAATTTTAATATATTTACCGTTGCAGTTCTTTATGGGCAAACATTTACCATAGATGGCATGTGCCCCAGTCTATATTTCACTGTTACAAAACTTGTATCTTGTTTTAAGATGTTTATATTTTTAAATGATCCATTTTAAGATATGAAAAACGTCTTTGTTAAGATAAAAATTCAAAGCCCTTTAATTCAAATGATTACAGCTAATTTTCAAAGCTTTAACATAAATAAATCAAAATGAATAACTTGCTGTCTTTTGTCCTGTATAGGGTCGTGTGCAAAAACCCGTGAAATAATTACTAAATTAAGTTTAACTCTAATTCTATTGTTTTCCTTTTGTAGTTATCATCTTTTTATAGTAAATAGTATTGATTGTTTCACGGGTTTTGCAAGCTACTTTACTTCGTGAAATAGATATTTGTAACTAAGGACGTCCTTGTTTTCTTTTCGTGGTCCACCCAAAACCATTCTATGTCGTTTTAAATGTATTATTTAGATTATTGGGATTCAGTAAGTTAACAGACAGTCCTTCATCAGTTAAAAATAGGTCCGCAATGCGTACTTGTTTGGGATTTCAGTCAAATAAACGTTGATGATTAGTATTACAGTAAAGGCAATATATTGCGTCGTGTTTATAGTGATAAATGCGAAGTAAAAATTGCGTAGAATCCCCAAGCTGCAGACAAGAAAACGGTTAGGAGAGAAACATGTTTGGACTTCTAGTTTCAAGGAAATTAGGGGTGCTTACCATTTGTCAGAATAAAACCAGTTGGGATGACCGGTGAATAAGGTAACAGTTTTTCCTAAATCAGCAAACCAGCCCAACGAGATGGAACTTACCATTTGCAATTGTTTTCGGCTGGTGAGAGACGGAAACTGGAAAATTTAGCAAATGGTAAGGAAATTTCCACTGTTTCATTTACTGTGGTTTGTGTATTTCCCAGTCAGCAGACAAAGCTGGACGAGGCCCAAGTTATCACAGGGGAAGGAGGGGGGGGATGATTGACAGAGTTAAGAGTCACTGAAGAAAACATATTGCAGGTTAGGGCTTGTAACGCATTACAATTGGGTGCATTTGAGCATATGAATTTCTCAGCCACCAAATATTTTGCAATTAACTGCCAAAATGTGTTAGAGTCAAGGTGGTAGACAAACACTGACCCCCAGTCCATGGAATACCCTAAAATGGACTAACTCTTAAAAATACCATTTCTAATGAGTGCTATTAAAAGAACTGAATTGATTACAATACTTACATTGCACATACCTTGATAATTTTCATCCATATGGCCATGGTTTCACCTCACATGTACTTGCTGTACATGAAGTAATCAGCCATCACAACAATAATCAAAAGCTAACCGTTTTAAAATGGGCGCTTAGACTTAATTACTGTTGAACAACGCTGTTTAAAATGGGTGTTGAGGCTTAAGTAAGCACTATTTGAGAAATTTTTGACAGGAAGTTTGAAGGCATTACTTTTTTAACTTGTGAATCTACAGAAACTGGCGCTGTCACACAACGTGTCAGCAAATCGTAGTTTAAAGAGGAAACTCAAATTATTAATTGTAACTACTGTTGTCATTATGTCACATCTGTCCGATATAAAATTGAAGGCATGACGCCTTGCAATATAGCTCGAAAAACTCGCTTAATACAAACGTCTGAAAGGAAGACGACTTCCCTTACCTGGTAAATTAACTGCACCAAGAAAACAAGTCGAAATTTGACAAACGACAACATCCCAGAAGAGTAATCAGAGTAATGGCCGCCACACACGAACACTCATTCTCGTTTCCAGGGTCCTCTCTCTTCCTAATAGAGACCACGTGACAAACACTTGGCTCATGTATACAAATAAAGCCAGCCGCACCGCCAGTGCTGACAAAGTGTGGGGAAATCCCACACAAAAATTGAAGGGATCTTTGCAGGCCTTCTTTTTTCATTGCATTGGAGTTCTTTACTTCATTACTCTGTAGAGCAATTAAGTGAAAAGCAGAGTAAAGATATCTCAGACACTAAAGTAAGTTATTTATGCCCTGTCAAATTTTAATTTAATTTTGAATGTACAAATGTAAATACCAACCTGGACCAGCTGGGAATCTACAATTTTGTTTTGCCCTAAATCCATGAGAGAATAACTGCCATACTTGGCGGAATGCCCTGGTCTGTCACAGCGACCATCCAATCCCAAGATCAGCTCCTTCCTCTCAGCTTTGATGCTATCCAGTACTGAGGACTGTTGTTCTCTGTATGTTCTCTCCACTGCTGCATGTAAATATTTTTTCTGATGCTTCATAAATGTGGAGTATACCCAATGGTCACTACATTCATGTGGCCCATTATTTTAAGCACCTTTTCTGGACTCCCCTCACCAATTAGAATTCCTGATG
Source organism: Montipora foliosa (assembly GCF_036669935.1). NCBI lineage: Eukaryota > Metazoa > Cnidaria > Anthozoa > Scleractinia > Acroporidae > Montipora > Montipora foliosa. The sequence goes on from NC_090873.1 coordinate 21,123,981, forward strand.
CCATCATAATGTTGCGAAGAGGGGTGTCCCCACTGGATGACTGAGAATCCCAACTTCTGGTGAATGAGCAAGAGAGACATTTTTGTATCACTGTTATTCTGGTACCAATCCTGGAGTTGACTCGCCTGTCACATTCTGTCCGACACATGGCAAAACTCACATAAACTCAACAGTGACGATTCTGCCACAAGAAACAACTTCTGTTCGCAAGCAGGTGTATTGCCAGGAGGTTTTCTGTAAAGATAAGACTTCAAGTGTTTATTCCAGTGAGATCTGTTCACCAGGTAAATGCAAGGTTTGTACTCATTGGAATGTGTCTGGTTCATTAAATCAATTTAAATGCTTTCTCTAGCATAATTTTTCAACACACTGCATTCACGTAAAACAGTAAGTTATATAATGTAAGGATTAGAATTTTAGATTAAGGATGTTAGGCATTTCATTGTACCTGATAATTTTTACAGCGTGTAACTAATGATTACAAAAAGATAATGAAAGAAAGCATGTGCATATCAAAGTTTAACGATCAATAGGCAAGTCTAAGTGCGAAGTTTTTCTGATGGTAATTAGTTCTACTTTACATATGAATGAAAACTAATGTTCATAAGAAAAACTTTGCACATAGACTCGCTTTGAAGAGGAGGCAGGCATGAACTCGGAAATGGCCTATTGTTTTTGTGAAACTTACACGTACAAACAATCGTCAAAATCAGCAAAATCCTCATCTTTGTCTCTCTCCTCATCAGGGTCGGGAACATATAAGGGGTTGTTTGTAAGCAAACGTTTTTTCGGAGGACCATATTTATTTTGAATACACAACACAGTTATAAAAACTTGCCTTTTGCAGTACTTTTAGTTGGAAATTGCACAGAAACATTTTCGCTGTTAGACTGTGTCTGTGTGGCTGCCTCCTGTACCCAAGGTAACGATTCAGCTCCACTCACTGTTTCATGCCCTTTGATACTGTCTTCAGAGGATGCCGTAGAATTGTCGCTTGTTGTTCGGCAACGATCTTTGAAAAAAACAAGATAAGTTTACATTAGTTATTTGTGGGTTACATTTATGTTGCAATGTCAGTTTTAAATAATCTGCAATACATACCCTGGCAGCTTCTCTTTTTCTATGGGCTCTCCTGTCCCCTTGGGCTGCTTCTGAAACTGCTGAGAACGAGACCCGGACGCTGGTGAAGAGGACTCTTCCTTGCGGTCTGTGCTATTGTCCAGTCTTTGCCTTTTTTGTGGCGGACAGTTGTTAAATATGGTCAGAACAGCGCCGGGGTTTAAAATTTTTTCGTGTTTAAGCCTAACGAATGAGCAATCACTGACCGTGTTTCAAATGAATCGTCTACTGCAAAGTTTGCTTGAGGCCGTCTGGTTAAAATTTGCTCGCGTGTTTCTCACAGCATTCGTCCATTGACGAGCAAGTTGAGCATTTCAAGGCCAGCCATGGAAACTCACTCAGTCTTTTGCAGTGTTTGACACCCACCAGCTATACAGCGATGTGGCATGATATAGTTAGAAGGTTCTTTTAGAAGCAAAAAATTTACATGATCTTGGTATCTTCACAACGATCTCAAAACATTTTAAGCCAGAGTGAGCTGCAAGTTCTCGTATCTACGTCATTTCCGGTTTTGACCAAACGTGCCGATTTCGAATAGCATGTTCCGAAACTTCTTTCTCGTGACTAAAGTAAAGAGATTATTTGTCTGACAAATAGAAGTTTTATGGTTTTCTCCTGGGCCTTTGGTAGCTTAACATTAGCATATAATGGCAGTCTTGCATGAAATCTGTCATGTACCAATGTTGTTATGTAATACCAGAAGGCATGTCGCCGTCACTGGGCAGTGGTACGGGAGATTTCATTTTATTGAACCCCAACTAACTTGCGTCACGTTCATGAATTGTTACGTTACTTTTAAG
>NC_090873.1:21130899-21133399 GCF_036669935.1 Montipora foliosa
TTCCCATTTAGGGAGAAACCTATTCTGGCATTAGCCAGAGTAAAATCTCTAAGAGTTGCTCATAGTAGTAAAACAAATGAAAATGAAATCTGTTTTGGTGCTGTCACTATGACGATGCTCAAATGGGAAGTGCCAGGGAAGATCTTCTAAAAGGCATCAGATCTGAAAATTCAGTTTTAAGAAAGTGCGATTATGATGGCTTAAGCAGTTTTTCATGGAAAGAAATATTTGTGGGAATGGAAAAGAACTGTCCCACTACAATGCGGTTTCTGGTGACACTTGCAAATGAAAATGTGGACCATCTAGATGAAAAGAGAATGCCCCTGATATGCCTACTGTATGCGCTGCCAATGTTTTTTTGAGAGTACAGAAACATCCTGTTTGCAGAGACTAACTACCATCCTCCTTGCTTCTACTTTTTTTTCAAATGATAAACTTCATATAGGTCTTGCCTTGCAAGTCACAATTATTTGGGATCATGTTAAAGGACCCAATTACACTGTTTGCAAGAAGAAGGGAATGTAGGTCTACATATGTCCCCATTTTACCAGAATAGTATATTAGTTGGGGGTACTAGCACTTAACACAAATTGGAATAAAAATAATTACAGCCTCTATTTTGCGTTGAATTTGACCTTGGGATTCACAATGAGTTCAAACAAAAATTACAACACAAAATTTTTTCTATATATTTTTCAAAAAAAACAAACAAAGAAACAAATAATAGATCCCATACTGCAAGCCAATATGTTTAAATATTTGCATAATCAAATTGAAGAATCACCATAACGTGAAATTCTCGGAAATAAATAAAGGGGGTTTTCCTGTGATTTTTAACCAGCCACAAGCTTCACATTTTTACTTCACAATTGTGAATTTTTTCAGTGAAACTTTTCAAATTTGTGAAATTACTTTGTGAAGTTGCATGCATGAAGTTTGTTTAAATATTTGCATAAGTAAATGAACAGGAAATAATCACCATAGCATGTCATTTGATAAACTTTATGAGTAAACTTTATTAGTAAACTTTATTTGTGAACTTTGTCATCAAGATTGTTTTAGTGTGCTGATTTTATAATACCCGTAAGTGTAACTTGTTATGCCATTTTCGTGGATATATTGCTTGTCATCAAAGCATGACACTTTATTCAGATCATAGCTTCCAAGTTGATGATTGTTGCTTCGAATGGTTTTCATTGTATGATACATTTGTCTGTTATTAAATAAAGTTAGTTTATAATCTTCATGTTTGATGTTTTTTTGTGTAACAATTTTTTTTTTCCTTTTGTGGTTTTGTTGTTTTGATCATTGTCTTTGATATATGAATACATTTCAGATCGCAAGCCGATGAACTCAGTGATTGGCATGCCTAAAGTTTCATCTTTGAACTTTCCTATAACTTTCTTATTAGTTTTATCATAGAATGGACTGTTTTCAGGATATTCACTGTTATCATATTATTGTTTTCGATTTCATAAGTCAGTGAGTCTGTATCTGTAAATAAAAGCTTAGTTTTGTTTCCAAATTTATTTTTGATGTAATTATAATGGAAATCATACATGAGTGTTTTGCTTAGATCTAAAATACACATGCCTACTTATGCTGGTCTGTTGAGGGTTAGTGTTTGTTTAATTTTATGCACAGCTACAAGATTTTTGTTGAATATTTTACTGCTTACGTAAGTAGGTTTTGATGTTAATTTTAACAGTTTTTTCTCATCCGTGAGGAGTCTAACATCAATACGCTTACGTAAATTTTCCATCGTTTTACCAAATACGGAATTATTCATAAGTTTGCAAAGATCTTTTTTCGAAAGCATTTTTTGCATTAGTTCTTTTCTGAGTATTAAAGTCAATATACTCCTTCATCCACGGTGACTGATCAAACTCAAGTACTCTGTGAACTTTAGTGACTTTTAATCCAAGATCAGTGTATAATTGAAGGTTTCTATAATGAAGAACATATTTCTTTATTTTTTAGGGTTGGAATCAGTTTGTGAACAAGACCAGTTGATACATTGAATTTATTGGATATTTCTTGACAATAATTAGAAAGCATATCTTCGTTAACTTTTATGGATAATCAGTATGTGAATTATGTAATTCTTTCGGATACTCAAGATCAGCTTCCAATATCAATCCTTTAGTGCTGTCTTCTTTATACTTTGCTAAATCTAAATGATTAATTTGTCATCCATTTAAAGCCACCTGTTGGTAAATATTGGCTCATAGCCCAACCATATAAATTATTAGCATGTAAATACATAATACATTTTGAAGGCGCCTTCTCATCATATGTTTCCATGTATTTATTGTTTGCTTTTCCATATCGGTTTGCAATGTAACTAATTCCACCTCGCATACCTTTTTCAATAAATTGAAACATATCAATGTCAGTCATTAGCTCCAATTTAATGTCAGTCATTTTTAACATACTATCCCAACTAAGACTAGGACTACTAATGTAATGACAAGGATCTGTGCGGACGTGTTTCCTTGAG
>NC_090873.1:21138399-21148399 GCF_036669935.1 Montipora foliosa
AGATTTTTTAACAAAGAGAGGGATTCAGGTGGGTGATCAAGGATGCAGTAAACGTAAAGCTGAACTGGTGGCTCTCGCGGTGAAGGCACATGAAATGAAGTTACAACAGATCGATGAAGACGACGAAGACCCCTCAGACTTGATAACTAGTAAACTGAACACTGAAAAGGGCGCAATACCTCGCCTGGAAAATATCCAGAGCTGGAGCTACGATTTTTCTAAGATACCTCCAGTTACTTTCGCTGATTTGTATATGTACTTGATTGACTCTGGGGAGTACACCCCCGAGAATCTCAAGTCCTTTAAGAGTCTTCTTGGATACAAGTTATTTTCAGATGGTCATGTTCAAGATTGCATGATGCATTGTGTCCACGACATGAGCTACACTTTATTCAAGTTCAAGGTGTTACCAACGGAGAGGTCCAAAACTGACGATAATAAACAAACTTCCAATGGCTTTATAATCATGGAAGACTCTGGTGTAGTTAAAGGAACAGTGTCACGGCTGAGCATGCACGATGGCACACATGATTTAGTCCCAGAGTTTTCATCGGTCCGCCATCTTGAATTTGGTTCGTTAATACGTTCTCGGCCAATATTCTGTATAATACTCGTTGAACCTGTAGCTTTTTTGCACTTTTTGGAGTTGGTTTTGTTTTTCCGTGCCATAAACCTCTGTGTTTGTGTGGTATTTCTTGTGATGGACGATCAAGTCAGTAGAGAGTCATCAACCGAGACTGAACGCGTGGTAAGTAGTTCTTTGCGAAATTTCATAGGTTGAAGTTCGGCAATTTGTTTTCGTTATTGTGGATATATTGAATCAACGACATCTTCAATTTATAGGAAAGTAGAATTTCGTGCTCATGTATGAGCACATGTTCCACGAAAAGGACAAGTGGATCTAATCGTGGTTGCCCTTGCAAGGGCCAAGGTGTTCAATGTGGCGCCAGATGCACATGTGGTTCGACAGCTAAACCTTGCAGAAATAAGGTGTGTTTGCTGTGTTATTAGTGTATGCTTTATTTTTTTTCTGGACGGCTAAACACTATTTATTTGTTACTTCATACCAATAGATTATCGTGTTTCGATCGAAATTGACAATGATACCTGTGTATTATGCATTTGTGACAGCACATTTGTGACACTTGTGTATTATGCAAATTGGTTCGTTGTCCTTCTTCACATTTGGCAGCGAAATGGGGATCAAAGGAAAAAAAGAAATGATTTGTTTCTCTTCGGAATTTTCCGGGAGGCACCCAGTTTTGAAATAAGTGTAAGCTTGTATGGGAATAATATTTCTGTGATAAACAATATTATTGAAGTTGTCTTGTTTGTCCATCTTAGCCTGGTACAAGTAATTCTGCTCAAGCTGCCCGCCCTGTTCAGAGAGCAAATCAGCCTTACAATGTTGCTTCAAATAGGCCCAGTGAAGAGGAAGAGAGGGTGAAAGAAAACAATGCTGTGAAGGTAGGAAGACTGTGTTTACATTACTGAAAATCTCAGATAAATTTATCCCTGGACAACACATACCATCTTGTTCCCTTTTATGTTTTTGACTGTTTTCTTACTTTTACTTCCATTTTGATTTCTGGAATGACATTACATTTCAGGAGTTTATTTCAACACTGGCTTAGCCCATGGTGAGAAAGGTGTGCATCCGAAGTTTGCGACGGGGAGTCGGAGGCATGGACTATATCCATGGTCTTCTCATTGCAGAAGATGATCTAGATGATGTGGAGGATGACGAAGGAGGAGGAGCCACTGCAGCTGCTGCTTATGTGTACCTCTTTCATGCCTAAAGTTCAAATAAGGACGCAGACGATGGTTTAATCCCTAAAAGCCCTACTGTTCATGTTGAGTTTTCCCGAGTTTTTCAATCTGTACCCAGAGTCCTCAGGCTTTTTGGTCAGCAGATAGGCGCCAGGAGAGAATCTAAAGAATTCGCAAAAATTAAACTTTTTGGTTGCCTGCTCTGTATAAGCTCTGTGACAGCTTCAATTGTTTTACCACAGAAATCCTGCAGTACCTCCTGGCAACCAACCGCTGGCCAAAGAGCCTGAGGACTTTTCACTAATCTGTACGTTGCGCCCGCAGTAAATACGGCATACATAATCCATTTCACAATTCAACGACCTTTGGTTTTCAACAAAATTATCGTTGATGTTTCCAAAAACTTATAGAAAGGTAATATTGAAAAAAGTTGGGATATTGTCCTTAGTTTTCGTTGGTATGGCTTTCAAATCTAGTTTTCCTTGCAAGAAAAAGTTCCCTGGATGGCAGTGGTGGCTTGTCTGCAATTGTTGGTGCCAATAAAGCTGGGTCGCTCTCATTCAAAGGGACATTATGAGTGACTTCATTGGCATCTTCTTTCCGTAACTTGAGGACCTTGGCCATAAGTACAGGGATGTACTCGTACTGCTTTTTCACTTTTACCACCTTGGAGTTCCATTCCTTGGTCCTTTGGTGATACTTTCTGGATACCACAACATCCCCTGCTTTAGTGGTTGCAGCTGCATCGTTGACATGGAAATTCCAATCAATGGCAGCTAATTGCTTTCTAGCTTTGTAACTTCTGTAACTACAAACAAAAAAAAACATAATATCACCAGTGTCACTCTCTTTTGCCCTGAATACATCCCTAGTGTGCTTTCAAATAAAAGGTGAGGCCAACAGGGATTAACAATAATATTGGTCTTTCCTTACTCCTGCAATTTCATTGGAGTCTACTACCTGACAGTCATAATTAATTATTTTGGTTTTGAAGTTTCTCTTTTATGGAGAAAGGCTAAAAGCTCTACCAGGTGTACAAAAGAAGTTTATTACAAGTACAAATGTGTATAAAAAGGACAAGTGTAGTCACAAACCTGTAAGAACATATTTGCGCATTCAATACTTCCAGTGTGCCTGAAGGAAGAAAGTAAAATGTGTTAAACACAGATTTATATAAATCGAAATGTACCTGTTCCACCATACAAAACAGGTTCTGACCTTGCTGCAATGAAATAAATCAGTACCTGTAAGAGGGGTGGAGACGGTTGTGGGGCTAATAACTGAAGCCCTCATTTGTTTATGACTAGATAGGATTATAAGCAAGGTGGCCACCGGGAGAAAGCCTTGCAGTTGATGTCCACCGAAAATTATCAACAGTAGTAGAGAAAATTTATTTACCTGAAACGGACATAATATTTAAAACTTGCAAGAAGCTGTGGGTCAAGGATGATTTTCTGTAGGGCTTCAAAATCTTTATCCCTTCGGTCAAACCATGGAAGGTCATGATCTTCCAATTGCCCATGGTCACACTTGCCTCCAGACCAATCATGCTCATCACATACATGGTGGAGTAAACCAGTCCACTTGCTCTGTTGTAAAAAGAATAATAGCACCTAAAAATTATCATTTAGCCAAAAGATCAGTTCTACAATACAGCAGTCAAATTCAAGGGATGAAGGGACTTCACAGATACACCCTGTACCTTCATTTGCTCCAGGGCTTCCTCGTCGCTTGTTGTTTCAGAGGACTTACACATGTTGGCACAATGCCAGAAGTGTAAAACGACATGATCAGACCAAGCTTGAATCTTTTCCATATTTTTTAGTTTGCATACAAACAGTAAAACAATAATTACGTAGAATTAGATTTTAGTCACTAAAAGAAAAGTTACAGATATTATTCCAGAATACCGCTACTAACATAAAGATGACTTTCTCTGTAAGGAAATAAGTATCAGATGAGTGTTGTAAACATCACCTTTGCCAAACACTTCCTTATGCTTTTTGACTTGTGCCACACATCCAAGCTGAAACTGAAGCAAAATGATCGGCTGCAAGACAAAAACAATAAAGAAATGTGTAGTCATGAACAAAGTTCCCTCAACCCAACCTTTAACTATTGCTTGTGCTACCTAGCACTGATATCATTAGTTCTCATTTTTAATTAATTTATTTATTATTATTTTTTTACACCACCTCATACAGTATGTAAGATTACAGTAGTTACAATGTTAGTTGAACAAGAAAAGAACAAGAATAGTTCAACAAAATAAATAAACTAAATAATATAGAACATTCCAAAAGACAGTGAGTGGTGAGGAGACCTCAGAAAGCCAAAGCCTGGCACAAGGAGGTCCCCCCATGATTTGGTCATTGAGTAAAAATTAATAATTTATGACAAGGGGGCAGAAGGATAAAATAAACATCCTTATGCTTTTTGAAGGCGGCATCATCATGTTCACCCCCTTTCACCAGGCCCTTGAATTGTTATGTGATACATCAAGGATCTCAAAAATCAATCCATTTGAAACTGTCATTGTTTATTTTGCTATTACATACAAAACATAACAGTGTGATATTAGAATTCTTACGAAGCAACTTCTTGATTGAAGTAGAGGCATCAGTCACAACCTCGACAACATTTAATGATGTCTGCAACCTCTGGAGGGCATTTTGAAGAGCTTGTTTTTCCATGTTCGCTGAGGTCAAACCAACATGCCGTTTATCCCTGACCTCAACCTCTAGGATGTAGCCACTCACAAGTTCCATTAAAAAATAGCAAAGATTCTTGGCAGTGTGTCCCGGGGAGTCACACTGCCCATCACCACAAACAATAACTGCCTTATCCAGAAATTCCTGTACAAGCTGCTCTCTTTGCCAACTCCGCCACTCATCAATTGCTGGAATAAAATACAATCTCTGCATCCTATAAAAAGTGGAATCGGAAATGAATGACAAGCCAAGAAAATTTGCCATTTTCTCCACTTTTACAAAATTGTTCCCTGATACCATAATGCTTGCAGCCAGTTGGAGGTTGTTACCGTAAATGCCATTTAAGTCCCTAGATGACGAAAATGTTCCTTTGTGACCCATGCAACAACTCCACTTTATAACCACTGTAGGGCCATTCAGATATTTCTTTTTGATGACTGCATCCTTTGTGCAACCAGGATGCTGGCATCTCTTGAACAGATCAAGAAGTAGATCTAAGGAGCAGATTACTTTAGTCTGCCCTACAAGGGATAGCTCCTCTTTCAGCATATTTCTCTCCTCATACCTGCTCAACTTTGGGTATTTTTGATGGTGCAGTTGCTGAAGTTACTGTTTGAGCAGATGTGACAGGAACTGACAGTAGATTTGATGACACACCAGAACCTTGCACAGGAACAGAAAATGGGGCACAAGCAGGCTGTAGGAGCGATGATACAGCACTAGTTGACACAGAGGTGGATGCTGCTGAGGAAACAGGAAGTGCAACAGAAGTTGAAGCACCACTAGAAAGGGGTACAGATAATGCACTAGCATAAGTGTGTCCTGAAGAGGTTGTTGTAGAGGAAGCTGTAAATGAGACAGATGACATAGTAGTAACTGGAAGTGGAACAGATGAAGATGAAGTAGGTAGTGCAGAGATGCTTGCACTTGTAGAACACTGGGGAGTGCTTGATGGTGAGGATGGGCTTGCGTCTATCCACTCACTGTCTGTTTCAAGGTCACTGAACATCTGATCCTCTGCTAATAACTCACTTCCACTTTCATTCTCTTCCAAAGACATGGTCTGCCTATAAACAAATTAACTTATAGCTAAGTTGTATTACCAAATATGAGTAGTAACCTTGCGTTGTAATTAAAATTTTCACATTGAGTCACTGGAAAGTATGAGAATGTTGTCTCGACATTATAATGTACGGTATTTTGTAGAATGACCAACCTAAATTAAAACCATTTGTTCACCTACTATTTATGTAGTAATTCTAACACACAAAACCTGCTCAATACTTAAGGTGCACTTCTCATTGCAACTGAAGACAGCTCAAACACAGTTTAACATTTGTTATGAGAAGAAAATACATCTTACAAAAAACAGTGATGGGAAGCCTAGAGTTAGAGTTCCTGGGAGCTTCCGAAGGTGTACTTTTGACAAAGCTATGAATAACTTAACATTTTTAGCAGAGGTGACAAACTATGAACATTAAAATTATTTCTGGGATTTTTATTGTGTTAGAGAAAAGAACGAATCAGGTACGAGAAGTATAAACCATAAACTACGACAATAAATAATTTTCTGGTTTATGTTTTTTATTTATATTATGGTTTGATATCGTATCCAGTTGGTTTCAGAGCAATGAACATTTCAAAATAATTTGTAATATTCCGGTTTTCCCAAGTTCACTGTTATAATAGGAAATGCATGCATCTATGAGGCAAAATTAATTATCTTGAATAGTTATTACAATGCCAAAAACAATAAAACTGCACAAACCACACTGAATTATACTTACATCAGAAAACTATAATTACCCTACATGTAATTGGAACAAATTATGCAAGGTACTTACTCCAAATCATCTATATCCGTGCCTTCACTTGAATTATAATAATAATAATAATAATAATTAAAGTTCTTAAAAACGCATTCTACATATAAAATGTCTCGATGCTTTTTACAACTCAAAAAAAAGAGCTCTCACGAAACAAGTACGTTTTCATAGCCCTTTTAAAACTATCAACACTGTCGCTTTGTCTAATGGCAAGCGGTAGCTGATTCCATAACTTTGGAGCAATAGCCGCAAAAGATCTATCTCTGTAGGTAATTGTAGTAGTCTTCAGGATAGCAAGGAAATTGGAATCACTGGAACGGAGAGAACGGAAAATAGGCCATTGGTTGTGAGATAACCCTCAATCTGGGAAGCCACTATTCTCTCTAACGTCGGAAATGGGCCGATAGTTGGCAAAGACGTCAGCATCAAGGTTATCCTTTTTAATCAGAGGGTGAACCAATGACTTCTTGAAAAGAGAGGGAAAAATGCCCTGATCCAAAGACGCGTTCATGATATCAGTTAGAATAGGTAACAGAACATCAATACAGTCCTTTAACAACCAAGTAGGTATTGGATCAAGAGCACAACTTTTACTTTTTGATGACTGAATGATAGTCTTGAGACCATTAGTAGAGACGCAATCAAACTGACTGAAGGAGGTAGAGCATGATGCGTTAGTCCCACATTTGGGCCAAGAGAATAGTTGTTGAGAAAGAGAACATCTGATATTGGTGATTTAAGATTCGAAGAAGTCGCTAAAACTCTCCACCAAGTGATCAAGAGAATCATGTGTCGGTAAAATTGGAGCAGACTTTACGCTGAACATACCATCGACGAGCTTGAATAGTTGCTTCATGTCAGACGTACTAAATTTATCCTTCAAGTACTTGGATTTCAAAACCTCTAGCAGGTGATTATAATTGGGGCAGGCTTGATAATAAATTTGCTTGTCAATTGTTAACTTGGTGGATTGAAATTTTCTTTCACAGCGCCTTTTGATACGTTTTAATTCTCGAAGCTCATCTGAGAACCAGGGCGCATGTGGCCTTGGGGTTATATTCCTTGTTTTTTCTGGGGCATACTTGTTAAGTAGAAGGCGCAGTGTGTCATCAAACACAGTTATCACGCCGTCCAAGTCATCAACTGAAATCTTAGAGAAGACAGAGCAAATGTCCTTCTGAAAAGCATCAAGATCAATGTCACGAGTCTTGCGATGCGTAACAGTTATACGAGTGGCAGGAGGCCGCGGTAAATGTATGAAGCACACGACCACTTGATGGTCAGAGAGAGGATCTGGTAGAATTCCTATATGAGAAATTAAAGTATCCATCTCGCGAGTGATCAGAAGATCCAGAGTATGACCCATTAACATGCTGTTTCAGATCAGCAGAAAAAAGAAGATCGTGGAATTGTTTGGCGTATGCGTTTCCATTATCGTCAACGTGGAAGTTAAAATCACCACAAAGAAGGAATTGATAGGATGTAACAGTTAACCCCTCTAAGAACGAAGAGAATTCAGAGAAAAACCTTTCTACTGTAAAACCATTTTTTCTGGACGGTGGAGGTCGATATACTGTCACAAGGCGAAAAACCTTGTTACCAGAGGTGATAGTTAAATCGAAGTGTTCGAACGTAGAAAACATGCAGCCTTCATTTTCCGTAACTTGACACCCTTTACGTGCGATGACAGCTAGTCCACCTCCCCTGCGAGTGGATCGTGGCAAATGATAAACAGCGTAGTCTTTTAGTGAATTCGTAAGGTCGGCGATGGTGATGCTATCGTTCACGGCAAGCCACGATTCAGTCACAGATAAAAGGTCAAGACGATGAGATAGCATAAGATCACATAATGATGATACTTTGTTTTTCAGTGAGCGAGCATTCCAAACACTGAAACGAAGTGGTGGACTGCAGCATTGCCCAGATGATATCAGCAGAATACGAACAAGATTGTTTTCATTACCTCCTGAGTGAAATGCAAATTGGTGACAAAGACGAAGTGTCATGGCAGGTTGAATATTGAAAACCTTCATTGCTTCACGTGCCCTGGCCGCTCTTTCACTCTGGCATACACGATAAGGCCGCTTCCATATAGATCTTGAAGATGAAGAAGTTGGTCCAGGATTTAGTTCAACGTCCATGTGGACTGTCAAGTCAATTTTAACAGGGAGAGAAAAACAAAGATATCCATGCTTCGTCCATAAGCACACCGGCCACGATACAAACAGCTTTCGCTTCAAGCGAAGCAACTTGCTTTGGTAAACGCTAAAAGTCGCTTTTTCTAAGTGAGGGACTTCGTAAAGACGCGAAAAGTCAGCGAAAATAGATGCCAACATAAGAAGCACAAGAAATATGAAAGAAAAATAACGAGGATAAATACACATTGCAGCCATTGTTCGGCGCATACATTAACATTATAGCTCTCCTCCTCACCATAATCTTCATCAAGTTCATGTAAAGCCTCTGTCAGGACATCTGCCATAGCCCTATGATGAGGGATAAAAATTAAATATTCCTGTTACATGTGAATACAGGTGCACGACAGTGATGTTCCATTTATGACTACCAGCCTTCAGATTGGATCTACTGCTCCTCTATTATTGTTTGATGGTCACATTTTTATGTATGTTAGCATTTGTCTTCATGTGTATGGTGTATCCATTGTTGAAGTGGAACCTTTGCTACAGTCAATCATCTCTACATACACATACCTTTCTGTTTTCTCTTTATGATCATCTGAATCACCTTCACCATCTGAGTCACTGTCTGACAATGGGTTATCAGAATCTTGATATTTCCCTGAATCACTTTGTAAAATAACGGAATCATTGGCAACCTGATAAGAGCTGTTATTGACCGAGAACTGTGAAATCCCTGTTACATCCAAATCACTGTTAAAAAAGAAAAATATATTACATGAGCACTATGCCTTCATCAGGTAACACAATGACAAGAAAAGAAAATTGCCAAGAAATTTTACACATAATATTAAAGCTGACAAGACACGATTATTGAGGTACATGTAAAGCCAGTTCATAAAAGGACACTTTTATGCTATAAATTGAAAATTCTACATACCCAGTGGCATAGACAGCATCTAATGACAAGGCGGGGGACTGCACAGTAATCGTAACTGGTTTCACAGGGGTCGAGGTTGACAGTGGATGTCCTGTGTGCCAAAAAAGACGATGCACAAATGTATCACTTGTTTCCAATTATTCAACACCGTTACTTGAAAACTGGCTTACCCATAAATATACCTAACATCGAAATTACTTATGCTAGAAGAAATTCATGAAAGTGAAAGAGAGATTTCGAGGCAATGAAAGGCATAGACTACATTACAGAGATTAACACAGACTAACACATATCGTGCATTTTACCTTTCGACACACCCATCCGAAAAATTGGTTTTTGCCCTGAGCGGGACTCGAACCCACGTCTCCCTGATTACTAGTCGGGCATGCTAAGCCACTACACCATCAAGGCCACCACGCTGGCAACGCAGCAGATTAATGGGGCGACTTAGCAGCGTGGGGATCCCTAGGGCCCAACTTTTCTTCACTTGAGTGTATATCCTCGCCTCTATAACCCCAGACAGGGCTTAGAACACATGAAAGTGAAAGAGAGATTTCGAGGCAATGAAAGGCATAGACTACATTACAGAGATTAACACAGACTAACACATATCGT
>NC_090873.1:21163399-21165899 GCF_036669935.1 Montipora foliosa
TTTTCATAGCTACAGCTTACTGTTAAAAATCATGTACCGTAACTCAACTGAAAACAATTATTTATATTCTCAAGCTACCACTGTTTGTTTTCAGTTCATTTAAATCATAGGCTTTTAAATGATTAAAATAATAGTTGCTGTTGTCAAAAAAATAATATTCAATATGATAATACATATTATAAATTATGACAGTCGATATATTGTATCCTGAATGGTTTAAATAGTATCCAGTTTTCAGTATAGTGCGTCTGCTATTATAGTGGTCTTAAAATTACAGGATAATGAATACAAATCCTCCTTTCTAGTCTATTAGTCGTGTAGAAAAATATACATCGTCTGTCGTACTCATTTTGGTGCCTAGAATGCTGGGCCCCTTCATTGTAACAGCCGCCTACTACTCTTCTACCATCCGCCTACTTCAAATTTTATCGAAAACCCTGTTATTATGGTACATTCAGTGTCAAAATAAAAAAGCTGTTGAGAAGTTTTCTTGTTACCCTGGAACTGTTTTAGCATATTTGTTATAACTAAAAGAGCATAATTTTTCTTAAATTTGTTAACACCTATTATCCTATTTTTAATCTAATTTTTTCGTGCGACCCCCCCCCCTTCATTTTTTTCGGCTGGTCTCCCCCTTTGGAAAGAAAACTAGAATGGAAGTTGCAATGTTCTTTTTGGATTTTCAGTATATTTATAATCTTTTTTTTTAATTTTTAATGTATAGACAATTGGACAAAATAACTTTTTTCTAGCTGTAAACTGTGTTGAATTGGTAAGCATTTCTTTTACGTAAATTTAAGTGTAATATAATTCCAATGTCACCAAAATTCCACATTCACCTCTCATTCGAGAAGCCTCTTCGATAAACTGTAGCAGCCACATCCTGGTTTACACTTCTTTATCATTAAGGTCTTCATCACAGAATACCAATTTTCTCTTGAACAATGCCACGTCTACTGCTGCTTCCTCCTTAGTGGGCAACACATAACTTACCACCCTTGGGTATTTGCGGAACAAATCCCCTAAGCCATGCACATTCAGCCCTTTAAAAAATGAATCCAAAGAGAGAGTCCTTGTTATTAACACTTCAGCTATTAGTAGATCCTTGAGTACTTTGGCTTTGTTTACATCTGTGAGAGGCACAACATCTGTCAAGCCATGTTCACTAACATATCCTCCAGTTTTCCTTTGAGATTGCTGTCCATGTTCTTTATCTTTGTTTCTTCTTCGAACTGTGTTATAAGTGAAAACATAAGGCAAAAGTGTGAGATAACAGTGTCATAACAGGAAATTAATCCAACTCTTTTAGCAGATTTTGGTTTTGTTACTCCACCTAGCTTTCCCCAGGAATTAAAAGTAAATTTTCATGAGCACTTAAAGGAATAAAGCGTGAATTAATAATTAGAAAACAAAAATTTAAGTAACAAAATGTACAGTATAGTGCATGTACCTATTAAACTGTATGCTGCTTGCAATTACTCTTTTAATAGTATACACCAACTGATTTCATACCTTTGTTTTTAGAATTTCTTGCAGCTCTGGGTCATACAGGTCATCTATTGAGACAAGCTCCTTAGCCTCGTCGATTGATCACTGATTGATCCTGTGACTAAATATTTGATCACAACTGGGCTCAATCCTCCCATCCCAAGCCCTCCATAAAGTACACTATGGGCAACAAGCTTGCCAGCCATTTCGAAGCAACCTGAAGTGATTGCATCAACCCCATACAAGGGAAGTAAATGGCCTTCTTGCCCACCAAACAGCTGAATATTATAGAGAGTGTCTACCTTGCTTAAGATTGATATTGCTTCGCGGAAATATTCTTTTGTTGGTCCACCAACATCAGCTCCATGTTCACCGACAAAGTTCACATTAAGAGGTTTAGTCAGATCTAGTCTTGGGTCTTTATAAATGCGCATCAGCTGCATGACCAGTGATATTTGCATCCTGTTTACTGAAATAAACTGACCGCTGCTTTGGTGGGCAACCACTTCATCATGACAAGAATTGAAGATCTCAGCTGCACTCATATCTGTGCTGCCTTTGGTTTCCTGTTCAGGGCCTGTACAACAAGAAATAGAAATGTTTCACCTTTACTGCCTGCTCTTGGCTCAACCCATGTTTTTTTTTACTCATCCAGTTGTTGCAGAAAAGAACCATGCTCCACGCATAGACGTTCTTTTGGTACCAATCTTCCAACCCCTCCTTCCCCCGCCCCAAAAAAAACATTTTCTACTAAAAATGCCTGGTTATCCCTCCCCCTCAGAATCTCTACCGACCCTATTGGAAAAAGGGTGTTGCTACTGCAACATGTACTTCTAGAGTCACAGATTAGAAAAAAAATCAAAGTAAACATTTTGTAATAACCATTTTGCTTCTCCTCCGAAAACCCTGCAATCATAGGTTGCTCTTTGTCACCTTCTACGCGATCTTGAAGTGAAAAGAGGAGAACATATGAGAAATATTCCAAAAGCTTTCTCCCAATTTCATTTTCCCC
>NC_090873.1:21178399-21180899 GCF_036669935.1 Montipora foliosa
GATTTTTTTTGTTAATTTATTTCTGTCTAAGATTATATTAATAAGTTCTTGTTTTGAAAATTCATTATAATTTGCGTCAATATTCATTTTATTAATATTAGATTTGATAAAACCATTTATACCAATCCATAAATATTTTTATGTTTTAACTTTTGTTTTTCAGAGTTAAAATAATTTTCAGTTCATTGTATTTTTTATTTAATTTATCAGTTTGCCTTTTTATAATAACTAAATCATTTTTGTATTGTTTGATTAAATCGTCATATTCATTAATTTTGTTTTTCTTTTAACTTTTGTTCTTTTTTAATTTTAACTATGGCATTAACTTTTTCATACATACGATTCCTTGAAATTTTAATACATTGTTTACAATTTTTTTTATTAATTTCAATTTTAAGAACCTCTTTATAATCATTCAATAATTTAATAGTGTAACGATCTAAATTATTTAAAAAGTCATTAGCTTCATTATCATTTAAAAGTGTATGTCCACTTAAAATAAGTTCAAATAGATTTTCATAATCTCTTAATTTGCTTTCATTAATTTCATTTTTATATTGTTTATTTGAATTATCAGTCGTTGGTTTCAATAAATTTTTAGTGTTAAATTTGTTACTGTAACGTCTGACATTACACAAATCACTTGACTCTGAAGATGACTTCCGCTCAGGTTGTCGAAACGTCAGTCAATGTCATTTCAAACAGTCCTTCTCAGGACTACACTCACCCGGAGGATCGTTCTTTACTTAATGATTATTATATTACTATATATTTAAGTAAAGAAAATTATTTTATCATTTAATATAATTTTCTAATTGTATCAATGATAACAAGGTTAATTGATAGAAACTTCTTTTGAAAAAATGTCAATTAATTTTTTTTAATATTGTTTTTTAAATCATTGATTAAATTTTCTGCTCTTTGTGTAGCATTTTTTTTGCTTTCAGAATTTTTAATGTGTTTTTTAGTGCTTAGATGCAACCATTTTCCATTAATTTTGTATTGGTCTTCCCTTTTTGTTTTTTGGTGTGATGTTAAAAAAATCATTTCTTAAATTTTCGTCATTTTTGTAACCTTCATAATCTGAATCATTTTCATTGCTATTGTCTTGTGTTTTTGTATGATTGCTGTCATTACTATCAGTGTTACCATCAATAATGTTCTCATCATTGTTATCAATAAATTTTTGACATCAATGTAAACAAGAATTTAAGGAGGCTCGAAAGGGTTTTCAGCTAAGCGCGCGCGTAAGCCACACACGCAATTCTAAAAGCTGCTCACGCCAGCTCATTATTCAAAATGGGTCACTAGAAATAAACAAATACTGCTAATTTCGCTCACCTTTCTTCTAAATCCTATATATATGAAATATAAACATACATCCCCCATTCACGAAAACAATGAAAATTGTACACACACGGTTTAATGGTCACAAATCCCTTTGTGTTTGCCTGTAGCTCCACTAGCCTGTGCACTCGAATGAGCAAGTGACGCATGGGTAAATGCCGATCTTGTAACCCCCTCACTTTTCCTGATTTTGCAACTTTACTCGTTTATATATCTGCTTGTTTATTTGTTTGAAAAAAGGAGAAACTATTTCGAGCCTCCTTAAATTAAATTTATCTTCTTCATCTTCAAAAAGTTAATGTAATAAAAGCAAAAATTTATTATTTAAAATATCTTTTTTTTAACATTTTATATACTAAATAAAGAAAATATGTTTAAATATATTTCAAACATTAAGGTCGTGGGTTCAATTCCCACCCTGATCAGAGTTTTTCTCTGTCCTTGTGTGGGCCCAATTCCATTTGCAGGGCTAATGCTCACATGGTTCATATGGGGTACCAACCTAGCACTTCACTTTACACTCTAATCAGTTAAGTCTGTTGAAATATAAGTGCTACACGGCTAGTGTTTGTAAAAAGGTAACCCTTCACATGAATAAATTCAACCTTTTTTCTAAATGTAACTTTTTTCTTTTTGTTTCTTTTTGAAACATGAGTATAAGCTAAGCAACAATTATTTAATACACCAATGATTTGATTTAAATTTTTCATTTATATATTAACATTAGATTTTTATATTTCTTGAGAGGATGCTGTTTCAGTTTCATAAGTATTATCTGAATTAACATCAAAACTACATTGAGAATCATTAAGAAAGCTGTCATTTAAATCATATTGATCTAATTGACTATTGCTTTGATAATCACTTTCAAATTGAGGTGAATATAAATCAATACTTGAAGATTGTGAATCCATTTATATTATATTATATTATATTATTAGATAACAATTTTGTATGATATTTGAGATAATGATCTTATTTTTTCATTGAGATCAAATATTGAACCACTACTTTGAATAAGAATATCATAATTTTTAACGTCATCAATTTCTTTTTCTGAAATATGGTTATCATCATCCTTTGACCAGTCTATTAAGTTTAATTTAAAGACCATTATGTTTTTTAAGAAGATCTGCTTCATTTTGAAAACAAA
>NC_090873.1:21185899-21200899 GCF_036669935.1 Montipora foliosa
GGAGAATTTGCCTGTTGACATTTGGACTTAGAGTTGAAATATTGTGGAATCGTAAATAAGGTGTCATATATTTGCATTACCTGGGGTCTGTTAGAATTGAAGTTATGGTCAAGGGCTGCCAACATAGTACCAGCCTTCATAACATCATAAGTGAAGTGCGTCAGTTTGGGAAGATACTTTAGGTATAACGAATGGTACACCTCCAGGGCTGTGGTATGTACACATTCTACAAGGTGAACAATATCCTTGAGCAGGTGCTTGTCCTTCACAATGTTCAGTAGTGCAGTGTGGGCAGTGCTTCCAGGCTTGAGCCATTTCTTTCTTCGCTGTTCCTCAGTCGTGAGCCTTCCGTGTTCACACTTGTGGAAGTGCCTGTTTCCTGGCCACTCGTGTCTGTTGGTCACGTGATGAATGACTGACAACCACCTCTCTTTCAGCACCTCTGGATATTTGCCACAGCTTTCTGCAGACCACCACAGATGGTTGACAATGGATGGGATCCATGGTGCCAACTCTGAACAGCCTGATTTCTTTGATGCAGCAGACAATTTCTTGCTGACAGACTTAGCAATGTGCCATGGATCAAACTTGTGATCTATGTTGGGATGGTTGACCCTCAATTCCTTTTTAATCTGAGGATGTCGATCAGTGGATATCACACCCTCTTTGATGCCATTTGCTTCAATATTTGACAATGTGTCCACAAAACCTTTCTTTTCCATGCAATTGGAATTTGCTACCTCTGAAACAACTACAACTTTGAAGTCCACAACCTTTTGACTCTCTACGTCAAGAAGCGTATAAGTACAGTACTTTGCACAATGGCCCGGTGAGTCGCAGCGGCCATCCCCAGCCAAAACAGCTTCAGTTTCCCGTGACTTTAAATCAGCAAAAATCTCTGCCTGTTGTTCTTTCCAAGTTGTTGTCACAACTGGAAATACATACTATTCTCGTAGATTATAGTATGTTCCCTGTCCAATGCACTTCAAGTTAATCAGCCTTGAAAAGGACTGAAACTTGGAGAAGGGAATGCCACAGAAAAAAATTCCTGCAGATACCAGCAGATTTCCTGCCCCTTTAATGTCACACAAGGGAGGCTGTGACTGCCATTTGAAGTTGCAGTTATTCAAACAGTTCAGTTTCAATGTGAGTTGTGTGCCTTCATTCTGCACTTCTTCAATGCTTTCTGGAACAATGAATGCGCCACATCTTGGACAAAACCGCAACAGCTCCTTCAGGTTTTCTCCATAAATAAGGAACACACGCCGTTTTCCAAAGCTGCTTTCCACCATCTCCTCTTCAGATGAAGGAGCTTTACCTTGGGAGGCTGACTGGTCTCCGCTGGGCTCATACTCTGACTGGCTGGACTCCGTTTCCTGTGATATGATAACTTCCATTGGTTCATCATCAGCATTCTCATTAGGTTCAACCTCACTTAAGTCAGGAAACAAATCAAGTTGAGAACCCTGGGAGGCATTATAAGCATGCATTTCCTCCACTTCTTCAAGTAGGTCTAAATCTGGTGCAGTTTCTCCCACTTCTAATTGAGGTGCTTTCTTGTCACAATATGTGTGATCCACAAGATCAGTTTCGCAAACATCAAGCGGAAATTGACACTCTGCATTGCAGGTTGTTGGGGAGTGAACTGTTGTTGGCATTTCACACTGTGTTGAATCGTCTACCATTGATACCAGAGTTGTTACAGATGGGCACTCTGTCTGTGTCCCCATATCACACATGGTCTGGGAAATACTCTCTGACAACATCTCCGGCAAATAGTCGTCTTGCCCCTCTGCTAAAGCCAGTTGATTTTCATCCCGATAAGTTGAAGTACCTGGGTTGTCTTCCAGTAAGACAGCAAGAGTCTAAAGAGCAAATAGACAAGAAAAGACTATTGTAAATAAACATCAATATAAATTTATATATTTTCCGAGCTCAATTTCTTGTGAAAAAACTTTGAATATTTTTCCCGAGAAAGTTTGAGCTGGGGAAGAGTTACATGTAAATTCTTCCGGGAATCTGGAGAATTTACCAGGAATCGCATTAAAGTAAGCTTAACAAAATAATACAAACCTCGAGCTTTTGTCGCTTCTCTGCGTGTTTCACACTGGAAAGACGTACAGGGGCTGCGGGTCTGTGTGAAAATAACGTTGGAACAGCATCTGGCTTGAGAGGATTCAACATACGGCTTGATCCAAGCACTCGCAATTCCATCAGATATGACTCTTTGAAGCAATGTTGTTCGAAATGTTTGGAGCACAAACGAGGATCCTTCAGTAGAGATGTCCTCCCGATAGCATGAATCCACGCCGGGCGTAATTCTTTATCTCTTGGGAAAACGTGGAACCGAATTTTGGGATCGTTTTGTTTGTTTTTGGCCTCAACATTGCATTCAAAGGCCACGCAATGAGGCATTTTGATGTTGATATCTGCCGAGCAACCAAGTTACGTCACAAGCCCAGACTGCTTCACGCACCTATCAAGATGGCGGCCCGCAGGAAGTTCGAACCAGCGTGATGACCTTTTTTGGACGCTGAAAAAAATATATACAGGTGAGCAGACTACTTTTTTATGCAAAATATCTTCTTTTTAGCATATTTAGAGCATTTCCAGCTATATTTACTTTAAGAGTGGAGGATCCCTTTAAGGACTACGGTAAAATGTAAACTTGAGCTCACTTAAATCTTTTAAAGGTGTTTGTTTCTAATTCTAAACAGTTTTTTCCAGGATGTCCTGTTCTGTACAGTATTGTGCAAAAAGAATGCAAACGAATTTTGCGCTTTTCGGCACTTTTCGCTACTTTTCGAAGAAATATAACAAAATTTCGGGCGAAACGCATTTTCATTCGAACTTCGTCGAAATTTCGAAATGCCTATTGTTTCAATCAAAGCGAAAATTTTCAACGGCCGCGCGAATATTCCAGCGAAATTTCGTTGTAACAAGGCGAAATTTCGAGAGTGCTTATTGAAAGTTCGCAGTGAGCATTTGCCCTTTACAGTACATTTAAGTTAACGTTAGAAAAAGGCCAGTCGAAGTCCTCATAAGTGACCAAGCTGGGAATTTGTGAGGGTGGTCGCAACAAGAGCCAGTCGCTTACGTGAGCCGATTCTCCCAAGAAACTAAAATTTAAAACAATGGAGGGTGGTTGTTGCTTACCTAGAGAAGATAACGTTTGATAAAATTATTTAAGCGGGCAGATTAATCATGGTAAAGGAAGCGTTTTTACAATCCCTTTCTAATTCAGTCAATGCGTGACATCTGGATTGCTTCTAAGAAACATGTCACGAAAATGTTGATTCCCCATGTGTTTTCGAATCTGAATAACCAATATGTTAAGAGAAGTGTCTATTGCCAAATAACTCGAGTTTGGATTATTGCACAACCCTAAAACTTTGACACGCTCATGATTTATTACCTTCCTACAACATCTCAATTTCTTGACTTAATTTGTTTAATGGTTAGCGATTTTATTTTTTGTTTGCGTGGTACTTGCGTGACGTGAAAACTAAGAAGAATTGTTACGTTTGGTATGTTAAAATGGCTATGGCGATGATGTTATTTGTCGTGTTTACACTCAAGGTTGAGAGAAGAGTACTGTTGTTGATTCCACTCATTCATTAAAATGCAAAACGCTAACCAAAACCACGAAATTTCGTTTTAAGCCATGGCTACATGAGCGATTTTTTCCTCACGATGGTGATGCGATTTTTTCAAATTTTGTCGCGTCGATTGCCAGTATGCGATGAAAATCGCAAGTGTAGCCACCCTCGAACTGCCGATTTTTTCCAACGACTTTTTCTGCTGTCGCGTTGCCATTTCAAGGGTGGCTAAACTTGTAATTTTCATCGTGCGCTGGCGACGTGACAAAATTTGAAAAAATTGGATCACCGGCGCGAGATAAAAATGGCTCGTGTAGCCGCGGCTGTAGGATAACGATATTTCAATTATTAAAGTTCTTGAATTTTCGTTTCAGTACGTACGAACTCCAACCGAAATTTTGTTAGATTTACGAAGTTTCGTTTCAGTACGTACAAACTCCAACGAAATTTCATTGTTAGATTTGCGAATTTTCGTTTCAGTACGTACGAACTCCAACTGAAATTTCGTTGTTAGATTTGCGAATTTTCGTCCTGTCTTCGAATTTTCTTGTGGCTCAGCGAGATTTCTTCGAAAATTCGGCCAAAAAATCACACTTCTTGCCCCGAAATCTCGGCGAAATTTCGAGAGAACAACAAGCGAATTTCATCGAAATTCGTTTGCATTCTTTTTGCACAGTACTGTATGTGGTGCAAAAAATATTACCAGTGTAACAAATGCTTTATTCTGTGGCTCATGTGGTGCTCGATACAGTACTGGTGGACCGAGCATGGCTTCTAATAGTTTGTCATTCGAAGAATTTATGACACAAAGAGCAAGTGGAGGAGACCAAACCTTTTTTACCTGTGCTGTGAAAAAGGCAGATAAAGTGAAACAAGTGGAGAGGAAACTGGATGGAAAAAATTTCGTGATGAACAAGTTCAGGTACATGCTCATTGAGTATTTATGGCTGTCATTGCAGAGATGTTATTTATTTAGGGAAGTCATGCAGGCAATGTCGAATACTGTTCAAAAAAATTTCAATTTTTCTGCAATGAATGTGTGTAGGTATAAAACCTTGTTTGTTGCTTTTTTGGGGGCTGGGGGGGGGGGGGGGGCTGTTTTCTTAACTCCATGAAAAGTAGTGCCACGAATTCAATAATTATTGTGACTTCATTTCTCAGATAAAAGTTGAATTGGCTAATAACAGTAATGGTGAGCTTAAGCAGAAAAGGGTTTCTTCCTTGCTTATAGATGCCAAGTGTAATATTTCAGATATTACCCTGAAACGAGTTGCCTTGGACAAACATCTGGCATTCAACAAAAAACTTCAGAGGGATCATGAATTTGTGTTATTATACCCAGACTTTCAGCAAGTGCAGTATATACCTGGAACAAGCCAGCCCTTTACTCTCCGATGTTACAAAGAATGTCTAGGAAAACCTTACCAGAGAATAACTGTGTATCTTTGTGATGAAGAAGATTTTACTGGTACATGTACATGTTTGCTAGCTGACAGAATAATTCTTTCTACAGTTATTATAGTGTGTTGTGGAAAACTTTAACCTGTTAGAAAGTAAAAGAATATAACTAGTTTGATAACTAAAAAGAACAGGAAAGTAGAAGTTGAAGAATATTCCATGTGCATGTAGTATGTAATGGGTGTGTGTGTTATAGTTCAAATTTATCATTGGGCTAAATTTTATTTTCCATTGTACTTGGCAGTGGTAGTGTATGATAATGAATTGAAACAATGGAAAATACAATTTAAACGAAGGATACAGTTGAACTACAACATGTATGTTTCTCAAGATTCACTAGCTGGCACAGGAAGTCTTGATAGAATTCTGCAAAAGCATGCCGCTCAAAGATCATGACACCGCCTATTAACCCTGGTTCTGGGAGAAACTTCCGAGTCAACCAGGTCAGTTCTGGTTTCAAAGCAAAATGAACTATTATAATTAATGCAGTCCTCTTCAAAAATGACAATGCAAATTCTCATTGCATTTTTTTTTGGATTCCATATCATTGTCAAGAGTAGCTGTTTCTGAAAGAGGTAGATGTTACATATATACTACCACAGGTAAAATGAAGGCAGTAAACATTGTTTTCACCAAAATGCAGGATAATTTCAACATTATACGTAACATATGTTATTCCTTTTTTAAGCTGTCAACACTAGGTCATCAGACAGTGAAGACAATAGCCCCAAAGAAGATAACTTTATTAATACAGTGTAATACAGTGTAATTTAACATATTCCATTAAAAACCTTTTTTTGCAGGGGGGGGGGGGGGGGGGACTATGTAAAGAATAACTAAAGCTGAGGTTGTCTCATTCTGACTTGTTTTCCTTTGAGAAGACTCTAGATTCCTCAAATGAAGTCACTTTCAATCCAAAGTGGTTAGATGATTGGACAGATCCAGATGAAGATAGGCTTCTTGAGCCAGTGTTTCTCACTGAGCAAACATCATCTTGTGGAAATGAGAAGTAAATACAACAGAGTATAATGGTGTTTTTAATCCCTAGGTACATAATATTGTAAACAATGTTTGGTGGGCTTACTAGGGCCCAATTGTTTGAAAGCCGATTAACACTAATCCACGATTAATAGTTAACCAAGATTTTCATTTCCCTCATTAAAGACGATGTTAAAGTATCATTTAAAGCTAATGGTAAAGAGTCTAGGGCAATAATAAGGGACAAAAATCTTTTTGACTAATCTTTTTGGATTAGTAAATAAACTTGACTTAACGTTTACATTAACCCAGGATAAGCTTAATTGATTGGGCTTTGAACAACTTGGCCCAGGAGAAAAAAATGCCAGATTGGGAAATATGATTCACAAATTACACTGAATTCTTATGTCAAATAATAATTATTTTCAGTTGTGTAGGACTAACTGGCCGTGTGACTGTAGTACGTTAGCCTACACACAGTTCTTTCTAGCTTGGATTGTCAAACAGGCTCCAGGTGTACAGGCTTCAGAGTCGTTAGTGAAATACCAAGTTCATATAATCTTCCATTAATTACATTTACTGGTGGCTTTCCCTTTTACTAAATATGGCTGAATGTGTTTAACTTCAATTCTGCTTTTGAGCTCTGTTTTTTCTTTCTCTGTACATTATTTCTAATTTTACTGTTGAGTGTAGCTGATATTCATTTCTTATTAACAACAGTCCAGCCCAAAACCATGTGGACATAAACATGGTTGTTCAGGAAACGTGTTAAAAAAGTGCATAGGCTGAATGTGAAAAGGGATTTGATAGATATATTTAAAGACGAATCCGTTATGGGAGATGACCTTGAAGTTGTGGTCATTGACTTTCGAGGCAGACAAGAAATTAGCAAAGGTGTTGGAGTGCTGAGAGATATACTAAGTCTGTTTTGGAAAGAAGCATATGATTCTCTTTTCATTGGAGATCGAAAATGAACGAGTGCTCTTTGTAAGACATGACTATCAAAGAGAAGAATGGGCAGCTATTGGCAGAATATTGGTGAAAGGTTATCAAGGCTGTGGGTATTTCCCACAGCTATCTCTTGTTTTGGGAATCTGCTGTCACTGGCCCAATGTTGATTCAATCATTTCAAAATTATGTTTCGGCTGATGAGAAAACTTTCATCATCAAATCTATTGCCGGTGAAATTGATTATAAGGGTGATGATGATACTGACCTTTTGGAAATGTTGAGCAACTATGATTGTCGTCGTAAGGTCAATTCAGAGAATATTGTCGCTGTTATTGAAGAAATTGCTCATAAAGAGTTAATTCAAAAGCCTCAATATATTGCAGACGGTTGGAAGTGCATAATAAGCCCTCTCGTACCAATCTTTGCTAACATGACGACTTTGACTGAGAAATGTGAATCTTTGCTTCCATCCATAAGCACAATTTTGAGTTGTCTTGAGGCAAATCCAGTCAATGATCCAGAAAGGGAAAGTCTCAAGTTTCTCAAAAAGTTTGTTAAAGGTCTAGACACCTCCCAAAAGTTATCAAACTTTGTGAGGTTCGTTAGTGGGTCTGAGCTAATGCTGTTTGCTGCAATTCAAATAGAGTTAACAGATTTATCAGGGTTGGGCCGCAGGCCAGTTGCACATACATGCAATACTGTTCTACAGTTACCATCAACTTATCAGTCCTTTCCAGAATTGAGATAGGAGTTTAGCACCATCCTCTCGTCGGATAATTGGGAGATGGACATAGTGTAACGAGCAGCACAAAATGATGAGTGAACTATGTTTACTTTCCGATAAATGTTTCATTAAGTTCCATTTTTACTATGGTCCTTTTGACTGTCACAAGTCATTGAATAGAAAGCTACTGCAGGCCAATGGTGGGACCAAATATTTCTTTAGTCATGGCTTGGATTATAGTGAAAACGTGACAAATTATCGTATCTTGCCTTTGAGCAGATACTGATCTTTATGATGAACATTTCCTTTTGTTAGAAGTGGAATAATAAACTCTAGTAGTTCCTTTTTCTATTTTTATTGGCATATATGTTTTAAATATCACTACGCCCTATGGACAAAAAATGGAACAGTGGTACATGTTTTCACAGTTTTGGCAATCTTTCGAACATGAAAATGTCATTTCCTCAGTCAGGGAAATCCAAAACTTAATGCTCACCAAAACCAACATAACCAAGCATCAATTTTCTTGACGGAAACGAGTCAGAACAAGTGAGCATATCAAACGTTTTTATGTTTTTTAGCCTTTCATCCTCCTTTATTCCACTTTTATCCCTGAAACTGTACGTGTATCTGTTGCGTTTAATGGCTCATTAATTTGTAGTAAATTTTCAGTCTTTTTGAGTACCTCGTTGCTAAACTGTTTGTTTGATATGCAGTCGTAAAGTGGATAAATACTATGAGGGACATCTTGTGTTAATAAATTGTTTTAACTGATGTTTAAGTCTCTGTTTGCCTTCCTTTATTGTCTCCTTCCCTCCCTCCCTCCCTTTGTCCTTCTGTCTCTTTAAGTAATCCCCTTCCCTTCCCTACTTTTACTTCAAAGTGAACAGTCCACCAAGGAAATAGTTAATTTTTTATTAAGTGGACATACAAAACCAGAACCGAAGTACTTAATTGACTAATCTCAACAAACGAAGAAATTCAAATAAAACAATCAGATTTCGTAGCAGTTATATGTAGCTGGCGCCCAGCGCTGGAAACGCGTGCGTGCAAACCAGAACAATTCCTTTTTGTTTTTGCTTCTGATTGATTGACAAAGTGGCCCTATATTTTAGTCAATGATCATGCAAAACCTAAGCAATCACAATTACTATCGATACCGTTTGTTATGTGTTAATTAACTTACACCTATTTTCACAAAGCGATGATGCATCGAAAAGAAGTTATTAGAAAGCAATAACTTATCAAACACTAAAACTAAACTGTAATTGGATGTTGGGTGATTGTACAAGAAGATGTACTAAAATCTTTCTCAGTCATTTCTGCAGTGGAATCTGGTTTCACTCATTGCCCTATGATAACTGGTAGGTTTATAGCAAAATATTGAAATACTTAATATAAAGTTATTATCAAGAACTTGCATGACAGTGAAAGTCAAAACGTGAATGGTCATGAGCTAGCCTCAAAAGAGTCACTAAAGGCTTTTTTCCATGTACCCTTCCAAGTCATTACTTCATTTCAGCTAACGTTGTCAACCTAGAGTAAACCTCTAATGCTTTCTTCCAGTCTGCTGGCTTTTGTAAAGAATTCCTTTGCATAATGTAGTCCAAATACTCTTCAAAATCTCTGTTTCCACAACAAGAACCCTTACCGCTGTTATAAGCCTCTGCCATTTGTAACATTACACTTATTACTGCGTATTTCATGTCAGTACCACCTGCAGAGAAAAAAAAATGTTCTCAAGCAATCCGAATGTCAGACCAAGCGATCTGTCTGGATGAATTACTTAATAGTATTTGTAATAAGTCAATAACACTCATTTTAATTACTGGGCTTTGATCCTCAATTCTGCAATGAGCCAATGACTTCAAGTTTGTATTAAATTATAAATTCAAATAAATCTGGTAAAGCTTAAAGTTTGGCTTCTAATCCTTTTGTTTCACTACCAGGTTTTATCGAGCATACGGAACTCAGCCTAACACTCTACTACAGTTTTTTTAATTACCAGAATTCTGAGGGAAAAAATACATTTCGTCAGGTATGCCTGAAGGACATTCTGCCACTCTACTAGGTCTAATGTTATGACTGTTACACAGCTGTGCTACTTCATCAAGGTCCTTTTGAATGAGGTCCATGAAACAGTATTGTAGACAAAACATATGTTTCTGGTTACCACTCTGAAATGCTCCATAAGTGGCTAAATCTTTAAAAACACTGATCCACCACTCACTTTTAAATCTCTGTAAGATGGACCACCACACTTCTATCTGTTGGTTTGACGTTGAGGTCCCATACCTATGGCTTCTAAGTCCGAAAAACTGGTCTTGGTCTTGGCTACGGAAAACTGTTTTTAAGTTTACGCACATTTTTTAAAACTTGCAAGCTCTTTTGTAAGTTTGCGTGTATTTAATTAAGTTTGTAAGTTTAGTATTTTATTACGTTTGTACGTCATTTATAGAATTTGCATGCACCTTTTAGAGTTTGTGTGCATTTTATTAAGTTTGCATGCACTTTATAAAGTTTGCGTACATTTTTATTAAGTTTGCAGGTGCTTTGTCCATACCGGCCACCATAGTTTGGCCCCACTTTGGCATTTCTCCATAAGGTATCTCATCTAATGATTTTAGTGCATGTAAGATATCGTGCTGTTTGCGCCTTTTCCCGTAAGTACACCTTCATCGATTAAAAAATTAAATTGCCTTGGTATGGCTTCACAACACACTCCAAACAAATCGCATTTACGTGGGGTCTTGAAATACACTGGTCCGGGCTGATAAGGGTTGGCAGGGTAGTGAAGCTGTTGAGCATAATCATATGAATACTGGACTGTTCCTTCAAGACTACAGGGTACTCGTTTCTCGGAAAATTAAGTGTTCCACGAGGGTATCTTTCATTGTTTTGCCACAGTTTTTGTAGAAATCCCTCTCTCCTGCAGCAAGCCTCAAATGGTTTTTTTGCTGCCTTACAACTTCTGCCTTTTGAGCATCCGGTAAATTTGCTGATTTTAGAATTTGGTTGTTGTTCTTCTGGCATGTCCAGCAGAGAGCGGACGCTGGTCTCATTATAACAGTGAAGGGCAAAGTTAAGTCCACAAATCACAGAACTTTGAGTATCCAACAGATTTGTGTCCGTCAGCAGTGCACGCACCTTGGTAGCTTTTCCATAGACAAGATTTTGTCATGGAGCCTAGCAGCAGTTTCACATCAATTCTTTTGAAGCCAGGAACACGTCCTGGAAGTAAAAGGGCTTGGTCTTTGGGGACATTCCATTAAAGTCCGTTGTCTCGATAATGTTTAACGAGACTGTAGAATCTGGTCTTGTGGAGACAATGCATGCAAGGTTTTCAGGCTGATTCGGTGGCTGTGGAAATAGAACGGCATCCTGGTTTGCTGCCTCGTTTTCTCTGCTCTTCCTGAGTAGCTGACCTCGTCACAGTTTATGGTACTTTGGATCATTCCTAAAAATTACGAGATCTAGTTCAGTCGAGGAAAGTTCCCCACAGTTGTTTCAGCAATCAATGATGTCCTCAGTTTGAATAGTGGAGCTGCATGGACTTCCTTTATATCCATGTGCACATCCACATGTTTTGGTCAAAAATGCCTGCACTCTCGATCGCTCAGATATATCACACTCCGAAAAGTCGAAATCAACATCTGAGTCAATCTGGTCTGGCGCTAAAATAATGTTCTTCCAGGGATTTGAAATCTCTTTCGCCAGTAAGAAAGTATGATAAATCATTACCTTGTGATTGCACTTTGAAACTTGATAACAGACGAGTACGAAGCGTTGTGTGTTCCTTCACGCGTGTATACGTTTTTGTATTGCAAACGGCGTAACTATGGAAACCAAAAGTGAGAGAACGAACGCACAGGGTCAGGGCAGAGTTGTTCAAAAGCCGGTTAACGGTAAGCAGGGATTAAAAGTTAACCGAAGAGTTGATTTTTCAAAATGTTTTTCACTACTTAAGTCTTGTGATGTTTGAGATTATTCAAACCCAAAAGAAAAGAACAAACAATATAAACAGAAAACCTCACCGAAAAGTTACAAGATTGAAATCAAAATTCTCTCTTTTCGCTCGTCTATCGACGCCCGTGCTACTCTTGGCTTGCGGCTTCGCCTGTGACACTGGCACACACACTGGAATGTTTTGCGTTCTACAGCACGGATTTTCGAGCAAAAGAGAGACTGCTGGCAGTCAACCTACTAACTAGCGGTTTTTTCCTTTCAAAATGGCGATTTGCATAGAGTGACAAACGGCGACCATGTCAATCAGGAAACATGGAGGAAATCTGTTCCTAAAGGATTCACAAAGATATGGTACTGCTTATTCATTGCGTGAGGTGATATAGGGACGTATATTTAAAAGGTAAGAAGTTAAAAAAAAAAAAAAAATTCATGTGTTCACACTGGGTTGCTCTGGTCACTGGACCTTGTGAAACACATCGTGCTCACTGAATTCCTTGGGAAAATCCTGAGCGAAAGAGTAGCGATTTGCTGTGAATGTTTCCTTTTTTGTGAAAACTTTTGAATAGGACAGTAGGTTTTCTTCATTATTGCCGGTTTATATTCTTTACGTAATGTGCTTTACAAACACCATTCTCACAAAAAAACAAGTCACGAAGTAAGCTGTGTTGTACAAAATAAGCTAGCGTGTTAAGAATTTTATCATGTTGAGGAAACAAAGAAACTTAGCGCGTTAAAAAAAAAAAAAAACCCAGCATGTTATAAAAGCAAAGCTCTACCATGTTAACCAAATATGAACAATAGCTACGAACATGCTATCCAGTATAAATTGTCTTTATGTGCATATCTGCATGGTAAGCGTGTCATGCCATCAGCGTGCGAGCATGTTAAAATGTGCCGTGTGCGTGCGTTCACCTTATTCCCTGAAATCCTGTGGAGGGTCACATTTGTCGATCACAACCACCTTTGTTTTTACCCATCTCATAACAAATATCATGATGAGTAGCTATTTTATCTACTTTGTACATGCCATTTTGTAACCTCACCGGTGTTTTTATCATATTCTAATTGTTCGTGTAAGGGATTATATTGTTACGAAAAATAGTATTGCGTGACAAGCGTTACTGTCTCGAAGCTTCGCGAGAGTTTGTAGTTTGTTTATTTTAGGTTCATGCGTAAGCGTTTCTAAATCGGTGTGTTTTGTAATCTTTCTATAATTAGATTCATTACTATTTTAGAAAGTTCTAGAAGTTTATTGTCAGAGTATATAAGTAGACGAGTCCGAACGGAGTGTTTTTTTAACTAGTTTTTCACAAGCGAAGAGAGTTGGCGTGGGCCGTGTTTATTCAAGTGTGACAGAAGCAGTGTTTATTCAAGTTGGCGGAGGCCGTGTAAGTTTGTCAAGTACGTGTTATTTAGAGTTTACTTCGTGGAAACTACGTTCATTTTTGGAATAAATCTTCTTGTTGTTGTTCCGACAACCCTGCGTTCAGTTTAGTCTGCAAGCTACCTTTCCTCTATACATTCGAACTCGTAACATTGGGGGCCTGTCCGGGAGAGGAATTTATTTGTTTGCCGACTACAGAAACCAGGAAAGGATCACAACTTGGAAGGAAGTAGCTGCGCTGTGGAAAAAGTTGTAGCGAGTGAAAGAGCCGTGGAATTTTAGTGCTGTGAAAATGGAGAAATTTATTCAGCTTGGCGAAAAGTTTGGTCTGGAAGGAGAAAAGCTGCTTGAATTTGTGCGTGAACAAGAAGAAAAAGAATGCGAAGAGAAACGTAGAGAGGAAGAACGTGAAGAAAAACGCAGACAATTAGAACAAGAAAGAAGGAGGGAAGAGGAAGAAAAAAGAAGGGAAGAGGAAGAAAAACAAGAAAAACGAAGACAATTGGAGGAAGAAAGAGAAGAAAAAAGGAGGCGGTTTGAAGAAGAAAAGGAAGAGAAACGTCGATTACTTGAAGAAGATAAAAGAAGAGAAGACGAAGAGAGAGAAACCAGGCGACAAGAACGCGAACTAAGAAAATTGGAGATGGAAGCCGAGCTGTTGAAACAGAAAGAGGCTATTGAAGCGGCAAGAAGAGAACATGAGCTGGAAATTGCACGTTTGGCTGTGGAGAGTGCTGACGGACGTCCTGAAGTGAGAGAGGATCGGGTTAAGGCACCTAAACTCCCCTCGTTTGTTGATGGTAAGGACGATTTGGACGCGTATTTGCAGAGGTTCGAGAGATTTGCGGAGACAGCTAAGTGGAAAAAAGATGGATGGGCATCGAAGCTCAGTGCTCTGTTGTCTGGACGGGCACTAGAAGTGTATTCACGTCTATCGGAGGACGCAGCTAAGGATTATGACAGGGTAAAGATTGCGTTAATGAAGAGATATGACCTTACCGAAGACGGCTATCGTCGGAAATTTAGAGCATCCAAACCAGAAGTTGACGAAAGTCCGGAGCAGTTTATTGTGCGACTGGACAGATACCTGTTACGTTGGCTAGAGCTTTCGGATACTGCGCAATCCTTTGATGGTCTTAAGGACTTGATCGTGAAAGAACAATTTATTGACTCTTGCCCTAAGGATTTGGCAATTCACTTGCGAGAAAGGGCACCTGAGACTCTAGCAAAGATTGCGAAGATCGCTGACCAGTACTTGGAGGCTCATGGTAAACACTTGTTCAGCTCAGTGAGCAGAAAGCCAACAGTACAGCCTGAGAGGGACGAAGCCAAGAACATGCAGATTAATCCACCAGCTCTGCATTGCTTTAAGTGCAACACCCGAGGTCATAAAGCTGTCAACTGCCCAACCCTAACAAGAAAGTGTTTCCTATGTGGTAAGCAGGGACATGAAGCTAGAAACTGTCGATCAGGTGGACGCAGATCAGGAGGACAAAGTAGGGATGGTAACCCTGTGCAGCGTGGTCAAGTGAGTGCCAGTTGTTTAGTTCAACCACCTGAGGATAAACCTACTGATGAAGAAGTTAAGGCCTGTATTAAAGATGATAAGCTGCTGTTAGCCTGTGGTAAGAAGATTCCATTGTTGAGTAGTGCTTGTATTGAACCGTTGACTGGAGTGAGAAGTAAAATGCCTGTCGTGAAAGGTAGAGTTGGAGAGAAGCCTGTTGATGTCCTGAGAGATACTGGTTGTAGTGGAATTGTAGTAAAGAGGGACCTTGTGTCAGAGGATCAGTTTACTGGCGAATTTAATGTTATGCTGCTCATTGACAATACGGCAAGGAAGGTTCCCATCGCAAAGATTGATGTTGATACACCTTATCTCAAGGGCCAAGTGGAAGCGCAGTGTCTTCCCGATGCTGTTTATGATTTAATTATTGGTA
>NC_090873.1:21205899-21208399 GCF_036669935.1 Montipora foliosa
TTGGTTACAAACCAGCAATGATTTCATTAGATCCAGATAAAAGATTCACAACTAGTGCATTAAATTTTATTGATAATCTCGGGTTTTCTGAACCATCAACGATATGGAAAAGATACAGTGATAAAAATTAGATGTTGATGATTATGATAAAGAAATGGGATTAAAATGAAAAGAAATGGGGCAAAGAAAAGGAGTTCTTTCAAAATCAAAAGCACAAAGGATAAAAAATTTCGATGAAGTAAATAAATTGTCAGATGAAATTGAATCAATTTAAGATTATAGAAAAAGAATTAAACTTTTTAAAGAAGCCGGAAAAACAATAGGTCAAGGAATTCGTAAATACAAACAATCAAAAAGAAATGCTTATAAAATCCACAATGATTCATATGGTGGTTTAATGATCAAAATTGATGAATGAGATGGTATTACAAGCAATAAAAGGAGGGCAAATCGTTTATGAAGATAAAGCTGATAAAAGTCTTATTGATTTATTAACAAAAACATTTAATCCAAAACGAGCATATTCATCAAAAGCGAAAGAAATGTTTAACAATCTGAATTTATTGGCAAATATGCCCGTCATCGTTTGTTGGAAAAAGCAAACTTGGAGGAGCAATTTATAGCAACCCAGATGATGATGACGTCTAAACGTCTAACTTTGCATACAGGATCGCATCAAGCTGGTAATACATCATTAGCTTTAAGAAACGAAGTAAGGGAAATAATTGATCACTTGTTAAAAACAGGTATTATAACAAAAAACACTGCATGATCAATATATGCAACAACATTTAATCTAATTAATAATATATGAATCAACCAATATACATCAATAGTCAAGATGGCATTCTTAATTCAAAATCACATGATTTTATTATCAATTTTCTACCAGAAATATATCTGGATAAAAAAAAAAAATTTTAATCACTCTTGATTCAATAGATATGCGTTATTCTTGGTATAATGTCTCGCGTGAATATAAAAATAACACTTTTAAATTTAGTAAAGATGAAGGAGTTACATGGATAACAGTTACACTTCCAAATGGTAATTACAGTTATGTTGAGATAACAAGCAATGAGGGTTGCAACAAATACAAAAATTTCTCTGGAATTTGTATCATCAAGCTTCAGAGTATTGATAAAATTTGATAGAACAAGTGTAGCAGAAAATGATTTACATCAACTTGATTTAAGAACAGGAAATTTTGCTGAGCTTATTGGTTTCAATAAGGTTATTGTTAAAAATGATGGATTAGGTCCAAATTTGCCCGACATAAAAGATCAATTGATAATTTATATGTTCCTTATGATATAATTTCAGAATCCATTGTATCAGGTAGACCAACTGATGTTTTGTATGGTTTTAGTACAGATGGCCTTCCATTATCATTTCCATTTCGAAAGGAAGGAAGACGACTTTTATGGAGTAAAAGTAACACATTTATTGAGACAAATCAGAATATATATAACAGATGCTTTAAACAGACCTGTTAATTTAAATGGCATACCGGTCCATTTGACATTGTTGTTAAAAAAATATGAAAATAATATACCATAACACATACATGTGTCGTACTAGACAAAAAATTGACACAAAAACAGGTGTAAAAGTGCTTTGCAATATTGATACACAACAAATAAATAATAATCAAAGCTTTAAACAAGGAGAAGGAATTTTTAGCAGCTTAGGATCAGTTGCAAAATCAATTGGTAAAAAATTAACAGGATAAGTTGCAAAGGATCTTGTTACCAAAGCTGCTTCAAAAGCCATTGAAAAAGGATCAGAGCAAATTGGTACAAAGGTGGGTCAAGTTACAAAAAACGATTGAACAACCACATGATAAAGATGATGAAATTATGCAATTGTTGAAACAACATCCTGATAACAAAAAATATCAAAATGATGACATAAAACTCACAATCAACATTATAGAACCAATTTGATCAGTTATTGATTATGTAAATAACCATTCTATCTAAACCCTGTCATATAAGCAAACTGTGTTGAACTCAGATGTTGTGCGACAATATCTTGTGCATGGGTGTTATACACAGATTTCTCGCATGCGCATACAATTACAGGTGTGGTCTTAATTCCTCTGAAGTCCTGCTTGCCCTTATGGATGTTGATCTTAGGGAGGGGTGTCACGTGGGCTCTTTTCCACGAGGAGGGCCACTTGCTAGTTTTCAGGGAAACATTCCAGATCTTATAAATGACACTTGAGAAGATCTCAGCATGATCCCTCCCACTCCAAAAGGGAATGATGTCCTGTCCCATAGTGGTTTTCTTCAGATGTTGTAAACAATTCCACACGTGTGGATTATGAAACGGCCATTTTAAAGTTAAACTAATAAACAACGATGTGCCAAATGAAGTGCTTGATATATTGATTAAATATATTCATTAAAATAATATATACACTGTTATAACGATAGACAAACGTAAAAACATTTTTGATTGGAACCATATATCATCAGATTTACCGAAAGACAAAATC
>NC_090873.1:21210899-21215899 GCF_036669935.1 Montipora foliosa
TCCTGCGCAACTACCAAGCATATCAGAATGACAACGCGCCCTATTCCAACTACTTAATGGAGATGTATTTTATCCAGTTCAAGTCTGGCCCAAGAAAATTTTATCAACTTTCTGGAAGAAACCCATTGGGGACAAAGACAGTTTCCAACTAATGTTATTTTTTCTGGGCAATGGATGCTCCTGTGATATCATATCAGAATGGAGCTACTCTTCACAACACTGGACAAGCCCACAGAAACTAGGCAAAAGAAAACGTCAAGTAAGCTTCATCTGCAACAACATGAACTCCAAAGGACATTCATCACAACCAATGGCTATATCTGAATGGACAAAAAGAACAAAAAATCAGAATGAATGGAATTAAGTTTTCTCATCTTTTTAGGAATAGATAGGCATCTTTATTTCAAAGAACGAATGCTTGCAAAGAACAGGGTGTCCAGCGGCATGGTTGCTCAAAAAAATAGGAAAATAGGAATTTCAGGATTGAGAAAATAGGAAAAATAGGAAACTTTGTACTAAAAAATCGGAGAAGAAAAGGAAAATCAATAGTACTTTCGTCGACAAAGATAGCCTCCCCGCACCCCACCTGCTATCCCGATTCACCACTTTAGTCGATCAACAGCAGTGAACATAAATAGGACAAAACGAGTTTTCTGGTTTGAATTTTTATTCTTTTTGATATCCCTCACTGAGATAAATCTATCAACGAATCTGTACAACATAATTTTATTTACTTTGATTTCCCTAGTTTTAAAGTAACTGAACTGCTTCACCTTCACTTTTGTTCAGAAACAAAGTTAGCTTTTCATTATGTTCATAACTTCAACATTAATCCAGCAGATGATTGCTAACACAACATCATTTTAGTCTTTACTGAGCTGGCAGAGCACCTGCTTAGAGGTGTAAAATGACAGTTAACATTTACTTTGACTTTCTTTTCATTGATGGTACAGCAGAAACATCCGCTGGTAGAGCTTTCTCCAGCAACTTCTGATTGTTTGTGTTAACCTCCTTTTGCTTCTCCCTTACTGCTTCAAGCTTCCTCTTTGCCTTTGCCTGATTCGATTTGGCCGTTTCAAGACATGCAACTTTTGCACCTTGTGAATCAACCTTGGAACCTGAAGATAGAGCAGCCTGCAACTTACTTGTGCTCTCTGACAGTAGCTCATCAGCTGTTTGCATTTCATCCATTGCCTCCTGCTCCTTCTCATCTAGCCTCTCTCCTTTGTCTCTCAACGATCTTGTCTCTTTTCTTAACTTCTCCTGGTCTCTTTTCCTTCGTTCTTCCTCTTCAGCTTTCAATTTCTCATCCGCCTCCTTTCTCTTTTTCTCGGCTTCTTCTTCATCCAGCCGCTGTCTATGATGCATGTGCGCAGATCGCACAGCACTTAGAAGACCATCTGTCAGGGCAATTTTTTCCGGTCTCAGGTTTTCAGGATCATACAACTTCACAGCATCTTTCACAGTTCTAAGGTCAACAATGGTCCTCTCCAAGAAGTGTCCTTTCTTGCGTCACAATGCGGGCATTCACTGACAGACTTCGTTCTGACTTAGCATATGTTTGCGCAAGAATAAGACCTGATTTTACTAATTTTGGAAGAGCGACATATCGAGGCTCGGTCCTATTAAGAGACTTGAGATTGAATACTTCTTGCCAAAAATGGTCAATGGATTTCTCTTTATGTAACTGCTCAACATCTTCATTGACAGCATAAACTCGCCACTCATCTTGAACAATGCTGACATCCAACTGAGGCTGCATTTTTTTAGCCAGTCTTGCAATTGCCTTCACACTACTTGCTTTTCTATCTTAACAGGATTGAGACATCCTAATGCTTTTAAGAGAGTGTGAAGAGGGAGATGAGACTGTAGAGATGTAACGGATGTGCTATAAAATGTGCGGATGCCAAGATATACAGACTTTCTACGATCTGGGTTGATCTGGGCTAAAGCCTTCTTGGTGGCCTCTTCAATTGCAATATCAGCATCGGGCAGCTGACTGTTTGCACTGCAGTCAATACTGACTAGATTACTTCCAAAGTTCTTATCATACGCATCTTTCTTTAGGAACCTACCCATAAGCTTGCACAAAGAACTCCGACATTTTATCATACAAAAGGTGAACCTGTGGGCAGCTGTTCTGAAAAATGGTGAGGAAATCTTCAAAAACAGGTGAAACATTACCCACAAATTCCAGCTGTGCCTTTGTTTTCTTTCGTTCTTCGTCATTTAACATTGCCGATACCCTCTTGTAAGCAACACTCTTAGGAGCTGTTTTGGGATCCTTTTCCAGATCCTTCACAAAGCTGCAGATGCAATCCCACTGCTCCAAAATTCTTCGCACAGAAGGACCCAAAGTAAGGCATCTCACCCCGGTATGCTTTTGGAAATTGTGCATCTACACACCCATTGCAGATTGTAAAGTGTGATAGTCTTCTCGTCTAGCTGCACTGTACTTGAAAAGGGAGCGAATGTCCACACAAAGCTGTTCAAGGTCTTTCCCGTATTCCTCTAAACCCTTGCCAAAAGGTTTGCCGAAAGGTTTAGAGACACTTACCATCAACAACTTGATTACATGTCCAGTTTTCATTTTCATTTTCAAAGATGAACATAAAAGCTAACAAGACTTCAAAATATAACATGTACAAATACTGAAATGCATGTTCAGTGGGATATTATACACAGCTTATTATTT
The DNA here is from genome assembly GCF_036669935.1 of Montipora foliosa. Classification (NCBI taxonomy): domain Eukaryota; kingdom Metazoa; phylum Cnidaria; class Anthozoa; order Scleractinia; family Acroporidae; genus Montipora; species Montipora foliosa. The sequence goes on from NC_090873.1 coordinate 21,213,595, forward strand.
AATAGTCATGAGAAATATAACACTACATACAATACATGTAGGTGCACTAGAAAATTATACAAAAAGTAACAATATAATAAAGTTCTTAACAGAACTCTAATAGGTAATAGAGGTCATAGAAAGAACAAATGTGGCTATTACTTTTACTAATATTAGAACATCAGAATCAACATACTACTTGCTTTATGATAAATCTCACTATAAAACACATTCAACTATAATTCCATTTTCAATTTTATTACAAATTTTGGCTTCACCAGCTAAAAAATAGGAAAAGTAGGAGGTTTTGGTTAAAAAATAGGAGAAAATAGGAATGGGCTCAAAAAATAGGAAAAAATAGGAACTGGACACCCTGCACCCCTTTCCGCAGACCTTCTTACGTTCACAGCAAAGTGACTGTGTTGAATGCCACCATCAATTCTCTCTTTCAAAGTCTTGAAAAAGCGTTTCATAAAGGTGTGGGAGAATATATAAGTGGTTCAGACAATACTTGAAATAAATGTGATGCAGTCGTCTCATTCATGTCTTGGAATATGAAATCCAGCAAATCATCTGTCAACCATCTATTGCTGACCACAGAGCAAAGGTCATGTACTCTGATGCTGCACTTTTCTTCGGAGCTCAAGACCACCTCATCAGAACCTCTTGTCCAAATAAGTTCTTTGAACTTCCGAACTTTGTCAATTTTCTCTTCGGGGCGTTCATCAATGAGCTTGTTTTCTGACTGCGAAAACCACCTTTCTTCTTCCATAACCATTCGTCAAACCTTCTGTATCTTGTGTTCCTTTACCATTCTTGAAATGTCATCCCGACTGAACCTTCCAGAAAATTCCCAGGAAGCAACTGCTTCAAATGAATCTCTTTCTTCGGCTGTCATGTTATCAGTATATTCCTGCAACTTAGCCCTTACTTGAATGCAAGAACTTAATGAAGGCAAACGACTCACGTCAACAATGGTGGTAGGCAAATTTGCTCTCTGCTGAGAAATTTTTGGCTCTTGGAAACCGAGTCTCGCATCGATGATGGGGCATTTCGTTGTAGATAAGATTGTCAAGACATTTTCCCGTTTGATATAAAGTAGTTGAAATAGTTCTTGTTGTTTGTTAAGTGTGATTCTTCTACAGGCCTGCCATATCAAGCCACGTGATCCTGCAAAATTTGACCTGGTATTCAGTGATAGCCACCAAGGTCAACAAGGTCAAACGCATTCTCCCTCACTCTTTTAAAGAAGAAGTTTCCTACGACATTTTCCCGGTTTATTCTAAAATTTTGAATTTAGAGTTTAGTTTTACAGTGGTAATCGGATTTTCCACAAACCAAAATGTCAAAATGATCACAGTGTGGTGGTTCTGTAGTCTGCAAACACAGACCAATTTCCGGTCTCAATTATATTACAACAATGGAGTGGCCTTGCTTGATTGCTTACACATCATTGTGTTTCTCGCTAAAACATATCACAGAATTTCCCCTGGAAATTTTAATCTTTCAAAAATTGCTTCTTTATATAATCAGAGATCAGACTTGGGAAATGGGCCCTGTTTTGTATAAATTTTTCACATTTTCTCGCTACCATCTTCTTGTTTCACGGGTTTCACATCCTGACAAAAAAATCACCGCCGAGTTACTTGATTGACTGTCGCCAAAAGGTTTTTGTGGTCCTTTGCACGGTTCGTACCTTGGATTCCAGAGGTTATTTTGTCACGCTTTTCTTAGCAAGAAAATAACCTCTGGAATCCAGGGTAACAGTTCGTCAACAAAGTGCGACGATTCTATCTGTGTTTCGCACAGTTAGTGACAGCTGTCAATCGAAGAGGCCAACAAATTGAAACGCCGGCACCCCGATGAGTCTACAAATAGAAAATAAAAAATTTCTCAATTCAACGCGTCCACGCAAAAGAAGGAAAAAAAAAACAGGGCCTGTTTTCAAGAGTTTAAAGGCAAACCACATTAGCCATGAAACAAAATGACCTTCGTGTGGCAGTGAATGCAGGAAGCAGAAAAACATCTTGCTCATACAGGATGCACTTAAATGGCCTTCACCTGAAGTAAAGGCTGCGAAGTCCGAGGTGCCGAAACAACTCATGAGTCTCGTCAAGAAATGCCCTCAATGGAAAGAAAAGATTGTGAAGCTTGTGGAATCAAATAAGAACTATGCGCAATTCACATACAAGGAAATGGAGACAGATCACACAAAGAGATATTTTAGAGAACATTTGGAAGATGCTAAAGGACAAGGCATTGACTGCATCCAAGCCCGTGCCGTCAAAGTTTTCAAAGTTACGATGACCCCTCTGTCCAAATTGAA
>NC_090873.1:21225899-21240899 GCF_036669935.1 Montipora foliosa
TACGTCCTATGAACTTGACAATGCACAAGAATCTTATCATGACAGTGAAGAGGAAAGTGCTGATGACGTGGAGGTTACTATGGTTACAACTAGTGAATCTGAACGATATCGTCCACTCAGAAATCTTGATGAACAAGATTATCAGCTTATTATGTCCCCCCACGGTTGGCTTGATGGTGCAATTATCCACAGTGCACAGGTACTTTTGCAGAAAATTAACCCTTTGATTGAAGGTTTTCAGAGTTCTACATTAGGTCCAGTGCGAAATTTTAATGTAGTTTCTGGTGAATTTGTACAGTTATTGCATACAGGACACAATCACTGGGTTTGTGTTAGTTCAATAGGATGCCTTCCTGGAACAGTCAGACTGTTTGACAGTCTATATCATGACATCGTCTCACAAGAAGTTGAAGATCAGGTCAAAGACTTAGTATTAGCAGATAGCTTCCAGAAACTCGAGTATGCACCCTGCCAACAGCAAAGAAATGCAAGTGACTGTGGGGTTTTTGCTATTGCTTTTGCGACAAGTCTTGTATTTGGATCCAATCCACAAAACCTGAATTTTGACATTACAAAAATGCGACCACATTTAGTGGCCTGTCTTCAAGCTGGTCTGATGTCTCAGTTTCCATCGTTTTAAATTTTAGTGACTTAGAACAACCGTTGCAATAATTGCAGCATTAAATTTTTTTTAGCTACCTGGACAGCTATCTCACATTGTAAACTAAATAGTTTTTGAGACACACAAAAAAGCTTCAGGTGTTATTGCTATTCATTTACAAAATAAACTGTTTCAACCAATTGGCCAACAGTAAGGTTTGACAAATTAAAATACTTCCCTTTCATTGCTTTACAAATCGTAATGCCCTTAACCCTTCACTCCCAAGATCTGAAATTCAATTCTCCTAACTGATGACCATACAAATCTTTGTTCACTGTTCTTGAGAATTTGGTGTAACATAAAGACACTTTCTCATAGTTGATAATTTTCCAAATTCTCACCACCTGTCTCCTTGACAGAGTAGTAAAATCGTTAGGAGAATTTATTTGCTAGTCATTCCTGGGAGTGAAAGGTGTAAGTAATAATTTTCTAACGTAGGCGCATGATAAAGAACTTCAACCTAATGGCTTAAAAAACTGCAGCCATTAAGGGATATAAATCTAGTGGTAAACATCTAAGTACCTTTCCTTTTTGTACAGTTATTAATGATCAATGATGAGGATATCTTTACAAGTAAACAAACTGTCTAACTGGTCATCTCTCATTTGTCTTTTTTCCCTTTTCGAAATATAATTAATTAAAACTGGCTGTTTTTGGTTTTACAAGTTGTATTTTCAAATAATTGAACTGGGAATGACATGACAGGATGAACCTCTCATTGTTATAATTAATAAATATCAACTCCTTGGGTTTAACATATAAAATAGCTTTACAACGACTCCCGGTCAATTTGTATGTTCAAATAAATCAACTGGGAATTACATGACAGGAGAAACCTCTCATTGTTATAATGAATAAATTTCTTTCAATTTCTTGGGTTTAACATAAAATTAGCTTTACAAAAGCACATTGTTACCTTTGTGGAGGGGGCGGGGGCACTCAACATATCTTTAGCTGGGGAGGTACGGCTTAGTCACTCATCTCCCAATTTTTCATAACCAGCTTGAGTCATAATACCCTGTCTCAGACAAGAATGAACATCAAAGAATATGGACATCTAAAATATCCTCTAAACGCAGGAGTTGCTTGTGGGTCAACTGTCTGGTGGTGTTTCAAAACTAATTTTCATTCTTTAATCTCCTCATTGAACCTCTTAGAATCCCATTTAATTTCAGGCGAAATCCATATTTGAGACAAAAAATCCCTAAAAACCATATTCAAATTGGCCACACAACCCCATAAGGGACTTCCCCCAGGTGGTGGTACACACATTTACAACATTTTAAAATTAAACCAACAAATTTCGAAGCAGCATGGTTTACATAAGTACAATGGAATCCCAGTTTTGTAAATCCTCTATTTTTTAAAGCTTCTGATAACTTGGACTCGGAGTCACTTCCTCTCTTAAACTATTTTTAACCATTGATTTGAACTCTCTGATTTCACAAACCAATTTACACTAGCCTTAGAGGTTAACAAAATTGGGATTCCATTGTATTTTGCACAGATTAATCTAATCAAATGGGACAATGGGGCCACATAGATTGACAAGTCCAGAGCAAACTCTGAGTATGTGGTCGATCATAGGTACCTGGATTTCAGGATTTCCAGTTGGATTACAGGTTAAAAAATCTACTGACAAGGTATTCTCAAGAATAGTGTATTTCCTGCGTAAAAGTCCTATAACTCGTTCAACGTGGATCCTAACATGTGCGATCCCCCTTGTTGTTTCAACGTCAACAGGGTCCAGTTGTTCTTTTCCTTTAGTGAATGCTGGAATTATGAGTTTTGCTTGTTTAAGGGCAACACCATCGTGAACAGTGAATCCCCCCCTGTCTGCCATAACTAGATCCCCAGGAAGCAAGTTGTTGAGCAGCCCACAATTTTCCGTGAGATACTTGTCTGAGGTGCATCCCCCCCAGGCTTCTGAGACAAAGGAGATGCAGCCTTGAGGGGTTATGCCGATGAGGACCTTGACTGTGTTGTGGTGTTTGTACGAGGTACGAGCTGAACGTTTGTGCTCTAGCCAGGAGGTTTGTCGGTTTTACACAACAAAACAGTCAATAATGACGGTTGTCTTATTTCCAAACGAAAACTTAAAACACTGGGGCATGGTCTTCCAAAGTTCTTCCCTCTCTGGCCACCTGATCAGTGGGGACAACCGCACATCCATGATGACCAGCCAGTGTGCAAATGTCCTTGATACTGTGGACATAGAGACTCCAAATCGGTAGGCCAAGTCTTGGTGTGGAACATTGAGTCTCAATTTCACCAGTACCATAACCATCTCTTGAAATAAAAAAAGGGATTGTGTTCTTCGTTTGACATGGGGTGAAACATGATTAAAAGTGGCTTCCAGTACTTCAAATGTTGGCAAACCAGTGTAGAAAGACACTTTCCCGTTATCCTCTTTGAAATAATTTTTGTCAAAAGGCTTGCTAGTCACTGACTCAGCAAACAAGTAATCAAACTCTTCTGTTTGAGTTGAGGCATCACTTCGTGGGCAGTCCTTGATGGAAAGAGATTCCACGGAGCGATATAAATAATCGAACGCCTCTGTTTGAGTAGAGCATGTGCTGTGTGTTGCTTGCTCGTTGGGATCTGATTCTTGCTGGTCTGTAGGTTGCAAGTCTAAGTTCTCCACTTGGACTTGTTCTGAACTGGTACTTGCACTTTCGATCTCAGCAGCAAAATCAGCAAGGGGAACTCCATGCTCATTTAATTTCTGCTGCTTCAGTGAACGTTCTTGTTCCTGTTGTTCCGTGTGACGTTTTTGCCTTTCCTTTGACCTCTCCGCTCAAGCCTCTCGCGATTGCGCTTGATGTTGTTCACTTTGCGTCGCTGTTTTGTCATGGCCTAAATTGAGAGTGGGAACCCAGTCAATATTGTAACCATCCCACAAAGGAGCTACAGTTCCAGAATGGAAATGTTGGTTGCAAACTGTTCAAGATTTTATCCGTAAGATCAGCACGGCTTATTGCAGAGATCCACAATCGCCGTCGCTCGATACTCAATTCCTCAACTTCTCGGCCTTGATTTGTAATAATAGCTGGAACTCGATACAATCGGACTCCCTTACCTCGACCAGTCTTTCTAGAACAGCCAACGATCAGGCACATAGGCATTTTGAGGCAGCGGAATTAGAGAAAATGGCATTTAGGTTCACGAGTTGGTGACTACGTGGTCAACACACTGGCCGCCTTATTGGTTTTGGAACCCCAACATGGCGGATGAAAATGGCAAATTGTACCGGAAGTCACGTGACTGCAAGCCAAGAATTCTTTGGATGAGCGGCAAATCAAAGAATGTGGAGGGGGCGAGCAGAGTCTACTTTCCTCTTCCCAACTTATCTAGGAAGATCGAAAGAGACTCTGCTCGCAGGGTATATTCCTTACCACCTCCTGCAAGTTAAGTGCACAACGGGCATTTTAATAGTTGGTTCTAATGTTTCCCTAATAGTCAATTTTGGGCTCAATTTTTGAAATATCTCTTTAACTTAGCATGATGTAATCTCAACAATTGTCACCCAAGCAAAACTTCAAGAAGTTTTTAAGCAGTTTTCCAAAAAATCCTTTTTTTCAAGGGCTTTTCAAGCGCCCTTGAAGTCCAAAATTAAATTCCAGGGCTTTTCAAGGACTTCAAGGAGTAGCACGAACCCTGGGAGAGTACTTATAATAAAATCCTTGGGTCTATCACAACTCGTTTTTTCAGCCTCCAACCTCAATGTTCCTCAAAAAATAACTCCAATAATTTAGACAAAAGTGTTCAACTTCCTATGGAAAAAAAAAAGAGATAAAATCAAAAGAGCTGGGCTTTATCAAGATCGAGAAAAAGGTGGCATACGTATGACAGACATCGAAACTATGGTTAAAGCTCTGAGGCTCGCTTGGATCCCAAGGCTATTGACCCCAGAAATAAGTAATTGGAAAACAATTCCAAATTATTACCTTAGCAAAATTGGAGGTTTGAACTTTCTATTGAGATGTAATTATGACGTAAAATATATAGAAAGTGGTCTCCCCCTGTTTTACAAAGATATTCTTACTTTTTTCAATGAACTAAAAAATCTCTACAGTTATGATGGTATGCAAGATATGGTCCTATTTAATAATAACGAAATTCTCGTCGGAGGAAGACCTGTTTTTATTAAAGAATGGTTTGACAACAATATTTTGTCCATCCGAGACCTACGGAACAGTAATGGTCAGCTACTGTCTTTCCAAGAATTTCATAACAAGTATATATAACTGCAATACGAATTTTCTCCAATTTTATCAAGTTACCAGGGCAATCCCAAAATACTTAGTAATCAAAGCAAGAAATGCAGAGCCTTTGACAAATGAACCTTATATAAGAAATAACTTCATGTTTGAGCTAGACGACTCTACACAAATACAATTGGAAAATGCTAAAACTAGAGACTTCTACGGTTTACTAAACCAGAAAATTCACACTGTCAGTCAGACTGGCCCAATGAAGTGGAACAGTATAATAAGACTTGATGAAAATGCCTGGAAAAAAATTTTCACCTCCCTAAAGAGCGTCTGTAAGGAGACAAAATTGAAAGAATTCCAGTTTAAATTAATTCATAGGATTGTAGTTACTAAAAAGGAGCTTCATTGATATGCTATTAAAACGGACGATGAATGTCTCTACTGTGGTGAGAAGGATTCCATTGACCATACTTTTCTTAACTGCCGATTCGTAAAGATTTTCGTAAACAACGTAATTGAATGGTTTAATGCCGCCAACAACTCAAAATTTGCTCCAACAATTGAAGAGAAACTATTTGGTATCACATCGGGCCCATATGAAAAAGAAATACTGAAGAAATTTAATTACACAATCCTATTTATGAAATACTACATGAACACCAGTAAGATGCAAAACCAAGCTATTCACCTTTCTGTCTTTGTCAATTAAGAGCAAATGTTACCATCGGTCAAACATTTTGTGGCAACAGCTCAAAATTCAATTTGGCCCATATTCTCAGGTTAGGTAGACCTTAATGTAAAACAAATCACTGTATAGTTCGTTTGGCTAAATATCGATTAGTTTTCGAGAAAATCAATAATAACCGAATCCTGAGAATTTGCCACATTTTGAGCGTACAATTTAGGTCGAAAAAGAATGCTTCGCGTAACGAAATAGCCGACTCTAGAGAAATAAAATCTACTAAATCTTGTAGAATGATACTAAAATATGTGTCAAAAGCAAATTGAGCAATTCTTTTCTTTTCACTTTGAAAATATAATTACATTTCGCTAACAATCTTTTATCAAGATGAAAAAATGCCAAAAAATAACCTTTAATATAAGTATGTGGTACTAAATGAAATACGTCGAAAAATCTGGATTTCCAAAGCCGAATAATCATTCTTTTACATATCCAAAGGATTTTTGGGGGAAATGATTTAGTGTGAAGAAATTCAATTTTAAAGTTGGATACAATGCCCTGTTTTAACCGACCTTCCAATTTACGTAGTAAACACACAGAAATACAAGTTTTCCAAACATAGCATTCAATCAAAAGCGGGATTGACGTAAAAATTTAACCAACATGTTTTAAAATCAAAGACATACATTGTATTTCTGCTGTACCTTCGTTTGATACAAATTTTAATCAAACTACAAGATAATTTGTCAAGATAACGCAGCTGTCATGTTTGTTTACACTCCAGGGTGAAGACCAGACGTGAGATGTTTTGTTGGGAAGTTTTCCCGACCAATAATCTCTGAATTCAAGATCAGAGATCAGATTTAAAAAGTTATTTTTGTTTGCCTTTTCTCCAAAATCAGTTTCGAACTAATAAACAAACCAAAGGCAAACAATTTAACAAGGTTTGTCTCAAAACATGTCTTAAATCCGTGACAATTTCGCACAAGAATCAAATATTTTGATCATAAAATTAAAGGGTCGTTTAACCTTCTTTACCAGCACATAGACATTTCTTCAATTGCCTTTTCTGTTATCAGCTCATTCCTTTCTAGTTCTTCCTCCTCACTGGATTGTTCCACACTATAAGTTTTCTTTGCTGACAAGCGAGAAAAAAATCACTTGTCGAAGATATTAGAGCCATCGCTATGCTTTACTCTTCGCATTGCCTTTGAGACGCTCATTGGATCTGCTTTTTGCCCAGTGCGTTCTCCAACTTGAAAGACTTCAGTCATAGTTTTTCTGCGCCACCGTGAGATTCTTTCTTTGTACTCCTGCTGACTTAAGAGCCCATCCCATCGGTAGCACGGAGCCATCATCCTCCACTGACTTAGATGCACCTTCATCAACTATTTCTGGTAGGACGCCAGCACCACGCTCCAGTTTCGTTGCGTACATGGTCATTGCCTTGTCGTACAGTGTTTCCTGTTCCAGGGCATACTTGTGTTTACCACAGTCCAGATGTTTTTCTAGCAATGAGTATTGAAGAAAGGACTTGACACATCCCTCTTCTGGACAGAAAAACAGATTGCTTCCTTTGTCATTACAGCTTTCATCGTCGTCGCTGTTATTTCTGTTCTGTGGGGCCTCTTCTAAAACCGGTGTTTGCTTTGGTTTACGCCTGGCTTTGGCAGTTTGGAAAGATACTTCAGCACTAGAACTCTGTTTCTGTTTGTTTAGTTGAGGAAGACTCCCAACTTGTTGGCGGAAGTTGCTCCAGGGTACAAATTTACCAGAGCCAATTCCATAAGCTCTCCAAACATGCAAACCTTCCTGGGTGTATGCAATGTTGTTAATGAAACTAATGCCCTCCCATTTTACTGGAGTGGACTTTGCAGCAGGTTGTGGCCCGCTCACCGTCACCCGGACACCAGAAATTCCGCGAGATGACTCAATGGCCGTCATCATTTGAGAGGCTGTCTCTATGTCGTGGCCAGAATTGCGATGGGTGCGCATGTGAATTTTAATTGTAGCGGCCTTACGGTCACAAGATCCTTTTCCGCCTTGGGGATCCGAAAAGCCAAAACGCTTTAGTTCAATTGCATGCTCGCTAGCAACATCATGGTAGACTGAAAGTAATGTAAACCCGCAATGATAGCATCCTGCGTTATCGCTCGGCATATAAACAGAGTCGACTTCTGGCATGATTTCCTTAAGTTGACGAAAGACGTCATCAATAATGGCGAGTACAGTGGAGCTATCCTGGTTACAGCTTTCGAAGGCATGAACGAAAGTAAACAATTCAGTTTCATCATTTGCATTCTTCCTCAATGCTACACTGATATGCCAGGGTATGCCACGTTTTCCGAACCAGTCGCTTTGACTTTCCCGAAATTTTCTCGGCAGAAACTTAATTGCCCAGTCCATCACCACTAACACTGCCTGTGGATCAAGATTTTCCAGAATTTCATGTCTTGCGGCATCCTGATTTACAGCGTGAAGGAGATGGGCCTTCCAAGCTTCAATACTCTGAATTGACTGCGAGATTTCATACTCCATCTCGTCTCGTTCTTCAGCGCTACAGTTAACACTGCCAATAACTGACTTGATTTCACGGAATAATGTTGGGAGAAGTTTGCATCTGTCGCATTTTGAGTCGTGTTCATGAATACAGACTGTGATGTAATCGTTATCTTGAGGATAGCTGAGGGCATATTTCTGACAATGATCTGCGACCTTCGATTCTTTAGATATGTGAACCTTAGAAACACAAAAAGCTATTTAGCATATATCAATAAGTGAACATGAAAGCACAATATACCAATCTGGCATTACGAAAAACGTATACACAGGTAACTTTGGCTCTACATCAAATGCTCATAGATTCTACAATATCCTTTTCTGCTTCATTTCTAACATGCTTTGCCGGGACACGACACAATATAAAAAGTAATTCTACGCATTATCTATCACAGTTTTTTCGGCCACAAATTCAAGCACCCATAGTGCCAAGAAACGCAGGGTTTCATCATCACGAATATATCAAATATGTCTATCTTTGCACAATTTTACTAGTCTCCCTTTCATGTGCACTAACCATAGAAGCAAAAACAAGAAAAGTAAAATATCTTAGACAGAAGCAATCTTACCTTATAGTCACCTTTTAAGTAGCGTTTCACTAGATGAAGTTTCTCTTTCTGCACCTTAGCCCACGTGAAACCCTTTCCATAATTATCTCCAAGCTTGTCTATCACTTCTTCTAGTTCGTCAAAAGCTTTGGCGCCGGCAGCTGAAACATGGTCCAAACCTTGCAGAGATTTCCTCGTAGATGCGGAACATACACTGAGAACTTTCAATAACGTGCTGCGACTCATTGGTACCAAGCCCACATCACTACAGTAGCTTAGATACTGAAGGACAATGTGCTCAGGGATCAAACTTCGAACAACATTGGGAACCTTTATTTCCGTATTTGTGGACAGTTTCAGAGTTTTCTCGCCAAAAGGCAAGTCTTGAATTATGTGGGTACTGGTGATGAACGACAAAAAATGATCGAGTTTCTCTGGCGCAATGTACATTCTTGTGCCTTTAACAGATTGTACGTTCGCACCTCTACCGTGGAGTAATAAATGATGTCTAGCTATGTTAAAACGATACCTGGACAAATTAGGTATCCATCTTTGCAAATCTTTGAAATTCACCTTATCCGCCATGATGGACAAAATCTGCCTTCGAGAGCTCCAATGGTCTGCGTTGTTATAACATTCGGCCAAACATTACATCAGAGAGGATAAAGTAAAGTCTCAGTTTCCCCAGGAACAATGTCATCCAAGCATGCATTAACAACTTGTAGGACCTTTCTAGTATAAAGCCTTTTTGTCTGCTCGGAAGCTTCTGCCATGGTGTTTCCAGGGAATGGCGAATTGGACTAATATCTCTTGAAATCAGGAATTTGTTCAACTTCTCCCTTGGCGTTACAGTTATCTCTTCAGCAAAAGATGGTTCATAGAGACTACTTTCTAGTATAGGACTTGTTATTGGGGTGAAAGAGATTTCACTTTCCTCTTCTTCTTCTTCGTCTTCTTCTTCTTCCAACTCCTCCCCCTCATCCTTCTCTTTCTAAACCACAAAACAAATGAAAAAGAAGAGAATAAGAAGGAAAATTTAAATGAAGGAGAAAAAATACAGCAAGGGAAAAGGGGGGAGAGATTACAATAGATTTAAACATCTATTACAATTTAATGAAGCGTGGTTAACTACAGAAACCAATCATTCGTTCCAGTCTCCTCACGGTTATCTTTCTTTCTGAGTTATAGTTTAGAGAGAGTATCCGGATTAAAACATGTCAAAATCCCATATGAACATAAAACTGACTTTAGTATTACGAAAGCCGGTAGCAGAGATTTTTTCATAGTATAATTCTCTTGTATCTAGCCTCAGCGAAAATCTGCGGGAACCAGCAGATTATTCTACGCATTTTGAGGAAACAAATTATGATGTGATTAGTCACAAGTCCCCTCTCACATTATGGAGACAAACAGATTGAATAGGGAAGACTTGCATGGTGTGTTTAGCCTGTTACTTCACAGGATGACAGAAGGCAAGCTGACTATAAATAGCGTAATGTGGATCAAAGCTTACCAGATTCAAGTTTTCCATCTGCATTAACACACTGGCGTCAGTGGAACGAGAAGTCGAACTTACTATGGCTGACGACTCTTTTTCTTCAGCTACAAGCAGCCTGAGGGTTTTCCGACAAGATGCGCAAATACCTAAGAAAATTAAAGTCAAAGGCTTAACTTAAAGTCAATATTTTTAAGGAAACGAAGAGAGGTCACTACAGTGAAACAAAGTTTGCAAAATGCAAACTTACCCGAGCCTATTTGAAGAAATACTCCAGTTTTCTTTAAAATTATTTGGGAATCAATTTTCCCAATTCCTTGGTCACATTTTGGCCACTTTTTTCCTCTTCTGTCATGATTGGACAATGCCTCTGGAACTCTACACCTCGCAGTGAATCCTCGCCTCCAGCCCAAACCAAGCTTTTTGCGATGTAATGGACAAATGGTCATAGAATTTGTATTTGCAGGTTGAGTAAATACTGCTGCTCTGCTGAGGACAAGGTCAACTTCGTCCATTGGACCGGAAAACCCCAGGCTGGCTGTGTGGTTCAAAATTGCTTTTGAACAGGCCAGTAAAGGGATAATTTGTGTTTCTTTTTTCCTGTCTCTCGTGTCAAATCCACACATTCCTCCTTCCATAGACTTAAAAAGAACAGCACACCTCCATATTCAAGCAATGAACACGCGTCGCAACTCGCTGTGTTTACAAACGTTTCACTAAAGCTGTTACAAAATGAAGATTTCTACTTTTGGACCACAAACAAATTCTCTCCGTTCCCTCAAAACAAACAAAAACTGGCACCCGTTTACTGACATTCTTAATTAAATTTATTTGATAAAAAAAGTGATAGCGACGACGTTTTTATCATTTCACAAGGTATTTCCCCAGGGAAACGCCGCAATTTTTTTTTTTGTTTCCTCAGGTAATGATTTTTCTATAGGGATCATATTTTCTATAGCGATCCTATTTGTTTTCCTTCACGAACCAAACGAGCCCTGCAGAAATACAGTTTTCTTCCTCATTGATTTGAAGACAAAAAAGTTACATTCTGTACGTTAAAATAGACCTTGACTTAATGTATTCTGCTTAACTTTTTAGGTGCTTCTGTCAAGTGTAGTGTGAGTGCAGTGTCATGTCATGTTTGGGACAAGTTGAAACACCGAAATTTATCCAACTTTAAAAATCAATTTCTGCGCTCTGAATCATTTCCCCAAAAAATCCTGTGGCACTCTAAAAGAACAACTCTTTGACTTTTAAACGCTAGGTTTTCAACGAATTATATGCAGTACCATGAGCTTAAATAATAGGCTAATTTTAGATAAGTTTTCTTCTCGATAAAAATAGGTTGGGCAAATTAAATTAGATTTTAAAAGGAAATAGCCGACAATTGATAAAAATTGCTTTAACGGAATTTTTTGACATCGGTCAACAATATGTGGTAGATTTTATTGCTCTAGAGTGTTTTACTTTGTAACGCGAGGCGTCGTTAATCGCCCTAAATTTCACATTGAAAAGGCGGCGTTTTCACAAAATTCAGTGATTATCGATTTTCTTGAAAACTAATCGATACTTAGTAAAATGAACTATGCAGTGTTTTGTTTTACATTAAGGTCAACCTAAAATGAGATTATGGGCCGAATTGATTTTTGAGCTGTTGCCACGAAATTTTGAAAATGTTTGATTTTTGGTAACATTTGCTCTTAGGTTTTATTTAAGTACAGAATACAAAGCTGTAGATATTAGCTACAATAAATGCTCCTCCCAGTTTAAGCGCAAAACCATACATGAAATTACTTAATCATGTATAAGAGAAATGTTAACGTCAGTGCTTCTGAAACCAATGTAAAGTAGATTAAGCGATATAGGTAACCGTTTTTGTAATCCATTGTAATGCAGGAAGCCAATAAAGCACATTAAACTTAAAAAAAAAAAAAACAAAACAAACAAACAAACTAGTAGTTTCTTTTCTACTCAATGCAATACATTACCAGATGATTCATAATAAAGTTCAAATCCTATACATATCCTCTATTCCATTTACCAACGGCCTACCATCCAAGCACAGTCTACCATCGCAACAGCAAGAAATATGATATCATATTCTTTTCTCAGTGAAAAGTTGTGGTAGACTGTGCAGACCGTTTCATATAAATGTCATAATGTTTACCCGGTACAAATTTGATCTCTTTTGTATCTCATTGTAAATCAAATATCGCAAAGGATTTAGCACAATCGCATGGTTTCTTTTGATCATTTTGCTCAGTCAGTCATTCCAAAGAACATGGAATTAGCCTGCACCCGACACATCACTTAGAACACTTGCTACGTTAACAATCCCTTCTCTGGAAGCAGACTAACCTGGAAGCAATAAGAAATGTTACAAATGGACCTCTATGAAAATGTATCTTTCTCTAACAATGTTTGCTAAGAATTGATTTTTCAGAAAGTGGATGTTCCCTTTAAATGGCATGCGATCGCAGTTAAAGGAGAAGTAATGTCTGTTTCTCATACATGTACGTAAACAACAGCTAATTTTGTACATGCTGTGCATGTTTTAGATGTCATATGTCGATCGAAATATACTTGTTTAAGGAAAATTATTTCGAAATCGGTTCCGGGATATTTCTAGCGTACTGCAAAAAGCGAAAGGATGGAAATCATACCTTTTCATCTACCAAATTATGTGTATTTTCGACTTGACTCACAGAAAGCACTGAAAGTTTTTTTAGAAGGCGAAGTTAAATAAAAAATTTTAAAAACGGCTTCAAATTGCATCATACATGTACCGAAACCCTGCCAAAATCCACTTTATCGCTGGCCATTTTCCATTCATAGCTGATCAGAGAATTAAACCTTTTTTTTCGAAACACCATATTAAATGCAAAATATATATGCTTTCCCGTACCAATAACCAAAGTGACAGTATGGCAATACAGAGACAACCAACTCAGACAACAAGTTGCAAAATTAATGAGACACTTTCATTAAAAAACACCTTTGCTAGCTTCCAATACCCGCCTTATCTAGAATTTAAACCTTTCCCACTTCACTTCCCCTCTCCCCGTTTCAACATTGACTGTTTAAGTTTGCAACAATTTTTTTGTCTTGATAGCAACACTGATAAGGATGAGGGGGGCGGGGGGGGGGGGGAGAAGATTGAAAAGGAAAGTAAAACCTGAGGAGCCACTACAATCCAAAAAAGCAAAAGGTCATTTTGCCTTTATTTCCTTATTTACCCTTACCTTGAAACTCCTCATCAGCATAGGAAATTCAAGGTTCAAAGAAGAAACCAATCATTCCACACATTGTTGGGGATATCACTCAAGTAAACCCTTGTGAATAGACCAATTCCTGAATTACATTTCATTTCAATAGTTCAGCTCCAAAACTTGTGTTGAAACAAAGCTGAACATCATTTTGATAAGGGACTATTGCTCATGTTAGGCTTGATCAAAGGCCATTCATTCTTTGTTAGAGCGTTAAATTGATTCTTTTTCTTTATACCTGTTCAAGTCATACGCACAGTGCTGTGATAAGAACATAGTACATGATTCTAATACAAAGAGACAAAAAAAGTTCATTCATCAATTCACTTATTTATTCATCGACTTATTTATTTATTCATTTATATTTATTCACCACCACATACATTCAGAGAAAGTTACAGTGAATCATAAACTAAAATAATGGAAAATAGAAAATAATACACTAGAATCTTTCATAAGTTTAAGAAGAAGAAGAAGAAGAAGAAGAAGAAGAAATGGCGAAGAGACCTCAGGAAACCCCAGGGCTTATACTGAGAGGTCCCCTCGGAGATATGTTGGGACTGCAAAACTAGTAAAGACATTGTATTGAGGCTTATTATTAATATACGGTGGCAAGACTATAAGGACATTAAAGAATCGGACGTTTCATACCATTTACTTAGGAAATCAAGAAGCTTTCTTTCTCTTATTAGCCCGGTGGTTTCTTGGGGTCTCCTCGCCACAATTATTGTAATATCCATCCTTTATGTTTCTGTAATATTATTGTGTGGCAAATAAACATAAACAAGGTGAATAGACTGCTATGTAGTACCACTCAGAAATAAGCGAATCCCCTAATGCAGTAAGAGGTTGGGAATGAAATGCCCAAATTTTCAGAAGTCATCAGCAGCAATCTTTCAGCCCGAAGAGGACCACTTACAGATTGTAATAAATAAAAAGACGATTATTGTTGCTGTTGTTGTTATTGCTATTATCATTATTACTATTACTTGTTACACTGCTTAAAGTAGACTCTGCACTTTGAGCAACTTAGCCGAGGTTCAAAGCAATTTTCCAGTTGGACTTGTGAGTACATGTGGACTTCATGATAATCAATATGAGTAATTTGTCCTCATAGTTTTTTTGCTCTTTCAGGATGTATAACTGCAAAATATTCCGAAAAAGTGTTAAATAAGATGTGGAATGATATAAGGAGGGCTGTTAACCAAAAATGCAAAGACCTTAGGGAAAAGAAGCCTCAGCCGACAAAAGCACCCAAAAATGAGTAATAAGGTGGTTACTGTATTCTTCCCATGCCTTGGACCCAGGAGTTTAGTGTGCATTTTTCGATGATGATCCAGGGTGATGAGGGTGGACCTTACCAAACTTCACTTGCATCTTACTCAAGTGAGAATCATAGTCTGTGGCTGTTTTTGTTGATTCAGTTCGATAAAGAATGCTAGCATATAAAGTCAAATATTGATTTCCTATTATACATAATTGTTATTTTAGTTCAATCATACTTAAAAAGTGCCCCTGTGACCAAAAAATCAATTCTTATTTTCCTTTGGATTTCTAAACTAAACGACCAAAGTT
>NC_090873.1:21250899-21268399 GCF_036669935.1 Montipora foliosa
CTTGTATGGGTATATGTCTAAGAAGAAGACAAGTGCAAGAGAGGAGGCAAAGAAAGAAAAAAAGCAAGACAACAAGAATTGTCAAGCGAATGAATGTTTGGCTTTGCCAAATACTGGGAACTTTGCCAGAAAAAAAATCCTGCATGGCTGGAGAATGCACATTTGCAAAAGTCACCACATTGGCCCGGGGTGGCTAGAAGTAAAGGTACTTCATACAAGTTCAGAATTATTATGGAAAATGACAGTACACACACATGTAGCTGCATGCATGATGTAAATTGGGATTTATACATGTATTATCATATTCCTGCTTCATTTTATATGTTGTATATCAATAATACTTATTGTTTTAAGTTACTGCTTTAGCAAACTTCTGGGGAGAACTTGGATGGGTCGAGCTCGAAAGGAGGCTAAAGATACATGTACATAAATCAAATTGGGATTTGTATTGGTTTGAGTTTGCACCGATTTCATGTAATCACCATCTACACCAAGCCAGAAGAGTTTAACTGAGTTCATACAATCATCCTCAGTCCAGAGATTAGTCAGGCCTGTAACTGTAGTGTACCTAAGTAATCAATTTTTTCATCCCAAACCAAGAATAATGATTTTGTTTTTAGTTATCACATGTAAGTTTAGAAATGGCAAAAAAGAATAATGAAAACGCTATGGAAGAAGATCCAAAACAGAAGAGAAAGAATGACAAGAATGGTACTAAAGAGAAAGTTGGGTGATAAAGCACTAAGTAACACAGAGACAAACAAAAAGGCAAAGAAAAAGGAGGAGGAGCAAAGGAGAAAAAAATTGCCCGCTGGAAACACGAAAAGCACAAGCCCCTAAAGGATGGTCATCCATGTCCTCAGATTCTGAGGGTTCAAAAACTAGAAACCACCTTTTTACCTGTGCCACTTTGTCATGCAAATATTCTTCATTTTTTTGTACTTTGCCAGCATCACATGATGTTCTTAAAACAAACCAGCCACAAGCAAATCCACCCATCTCTATCCACATAATACTTACTCAGCATACAACAGCATCTGAATCTACACCAGCTACTACTAATAATAATGATGATGATAATAACAATATCCACCTGCAAACTGATTGACATGACTGTCCCATAAGATAGAAACATCGAACTGAAGAAGGCCAAAAAGAAAAGCAAGTACAAAGACCTTGAACTAGAAATACAGAGAATGTGGCATATGAAAACCGTAGTGATCCCCGTGGTTGCTGGTGCGCCTTGGTACAGTAAAGAGGGATGGTAGAAAACATGAAGAAGGTATCAGGGAGAGCAACTGTAACAGAGATTCAAAAGATCTGCGTGAATCCTCAGAAAGGTGCTTAGTTTATGAAAAGAATAATTGACTTGCGTGACTGATGCTTTATAGGTGCATGGTTGGCGCCCAGCTGACGCACAAAAAGACACCAGCAAAGAGTGTGATAAAAGAGACAATAATAATAGTAATAATAATAATAGTACTACTACTACTACTACTACTACTACTAATAATAATAATAATAATAATAATAATAATACAACATCTAGAAGACCAGATTTGACACTTGAAGAAAAGGAAAAGAAGAATATCTGGATATGTGATATGGCATGCCCACAAGAATATAACATTGAAAAGAAGAGAATCGAAAAAAAAAAATTATTACAGACAGCTTGCATTTGAACTTAGAGAGCGAAGACCTGGTTTCAAAGTCAGAGTTGTGCCTCTTGTGATCAGTGCACTCGGTGGAGATATAAAAGAGACAGTAGAACTGGAAAATATTTTTGAAACAAACAATTTGTGCAAAAAGGTTGTTGTGGAGATGTAGAAGAAAATTTTAATGGACAGTAAGACAATAATCTGAAAAGTGTTATCAGGACTTGTCCAGAGTGACATTGAGTAAAATTCATGATAAAAACAAAGTTGTGAAAGGGGCGAACAAAATTCTTGGTGGTCCCTAAATTAGGCTATATTCTTTGAATTTGAAATATAGCTATAATCTTAACATAATAATAATAATAATCGCCACAAAGCGGCGAGGCAAATGTCCACCACTAACCACCAACACTGAGGTGAATAGCTGTTTTGGTATATACTAAATGGTGAGATAATGTAGCACAAAAAAGTGATTTTATCTCATTTACTTCTGCAAAGATTACAATATTTTTGGGCGCAAATCCCGTCAAAGTTGCTCAGAGGTGAATAGCGAAGGATATCCGGAGTTTGAATGGCCAATCAGTGCTATCCATAGTTTTAGTATAATTATACTAATAACAGTTTATTCCCAATAATTTCATAAGGTGGCTCTTCGTTTGTGAAACCAGCTTAAGGTTTACAACATGACAAACAATTACACAAAATTGATACGAATTAATTGCAACACTTGATGCTAATGACTACAGACAATATTGGTGAAAATAAAGTAATAAAAATGGGATGATATAGAATACTTAGAAATCAAATGCATACGACTTTTCCCAATAAAACCTTCCTTACTTCCAACACAAATGAAAATAATCAGACAGATGTCTAACACTTCCTGGCAGAGAGTTAGACGATATTGCAGCTATTGATTTAAATGTATCTGACTCCCTAAGAACGTTCAAAACAGGGGCTGCTGCCAGTTGCAAGTTATACAAGCATGGAGCACAAAACTCTTCAAATAATTCAGACATCCTTCATTACAGCGCTTTATGACTCGTTTCTAGTAAGTTCAATTCAATCCTTTCACGTACAGGCAACCAGTTTAATTTCATGACATTAGTTGAGGTGGCATGCTGTCTGAGAACGAATGAAGCATAGGCACTTTGAACCCACTGTAAGCATTTAATTTGATAATCTGGAAGTGGATAGAATATCGTATAATTACAGGAATACAATTTTGACAGTGTTAACATTCCACCACAGCAGAGCGATAAGAGAGTAAATTTGTGATATCTTCTTTCCAATCTAAGTGTGAGTCTAGGTGAACAACCAACAGCTTGATAACATTGTAGCATACAGTGTATGGCGCAATGGCGGTCACACATTGTGTTTTTTGGATGGCAACAATAGCGGAGATCAAGTCACTATCAGAGGCCGAAATTAGGCCACGAAATCGAAGTTAAATTCGATTGAAAATAAGTTCGCTGAATTGAACAAGTGAGTGAAGTATTTCTCTGCACACTATGAGGAACTCTTAAAGCAAGTCAGTGACTTAATGAAAAAACAGCAAGCCTCTCGAATCATGTAAAAAAACCCAAAGGAAGACATGACGCACATTAAGAACTTTAGGTCAGAAGTAAAAGACATTTCCCAATACATGCGTCACAATTGTCTTGAGCTGACAGGAGTTTTACTGACCGAAGAAGTCTCTTGTGTTGACCTTGTGCATTCTGTTGGGAAAGAAATGGGTATGGAGCTCGCAAGCAAAGACATCTCTACGGCCCACCGTTAACCTACTTACGACATTCTTTGTCACTCCTCATGGCCCAGATACAGACACTGCTGTACCATTTCTAAATTTATTGGATTTATGTACTGTTAATAACATCTATAAACTTCACCTTATTAGTTTTACTCACAAATGGCATTCTAAACACTTCCCAATATATTAAGCAACCACTTTCGTTATGCCAGTGAAGTCCATAGTTTCAATACGCGATATGTTTCAAAAAGGCATCTTTTACAAAGAACTTTTCAGGACAAACATTGGAAAGCAAACAACTGCAGCTATGGCAACTGAATTTATGGAAACAGCTTCTTAACCATATCAAAAACCTTAAGTTTACTAATTTACTAAAACATTAAAAAAACACTTGTTGGCTGAACAATTCACATAGTGAACATATGAAATTGTTTTATACTCCAGTTAGTCAACAACACTGTGGTGTCTTAATTCTCATCCCGCCATCTGTTTTGTTGTTCTTTTGTCTTGTGTGTATTTATTTATTTTGTTTGATTAAATTGTGTGGCATGTGTTGCTGATGTCTAGCACTTCCAAAATAACAAACAATGAACTAGCTGCTAAGCATGAAAACCTCACGGTTATCAAGCTGCTAGGCATTTCCTTATGTATAAGGCATATTGAGTGTAACATGTAACTAGAAAGTTCATGTGTAATGATTTAGAAAAGAGTTCACAATTGTAAATTTTAAGGAAATGTGAATAAACTATGTATTGTATTACATTCATATCCTCCAAGGCCTTTCCCTTGAACATGCAGTTTAATGTCTTTCTTGCTCCGAGACTGATAACATCTGAGGTGTAGAAACCAGCATCTATTTTGTATAAGTGGTATTTAAAGCCAAGGTGGATTCTCTTGAGTACTCTCCTAGAAATCAAGAGTACAGTGACAATAAAATCTTCATCACTCGAGGTCTCTGAATTTTCGGTAAAGTTTGGTTCATTCGCTGCACAACTTGTGATTGTTTACCGCCCGCCATGCACCAAATCTTTTGTTAACGAATTCACGTCCTATTTAGAATCTATTATTTTATCTACGGAACCAATCCTGATCAGTGGCAATTTTAATCTTCACATTGATGAAGATGGTGATGCAGTTGCTGGCGATTTTCTGGATATTTTGGAATCAATGGGCCTACAACAACATGCAACTGGACCTACTCACAACCTTGGTCATACCTTGGATCTGATAATCACTTGTCAATCTGACTCGATCATAAATAATAACCCCACAATCAGTCAGTTTTTTCTCTGACCATGCAGCTGTTCTTTGTGACCTTAATTCCATAAGCGATGCATCTTCCTTAAAGAAGTGCTGACTTGTACAGTGTCGAAGGCCTCAGGATAATCAGCAAACACTAATAATGACACATTGCCTATATTCATAAAATGTTGCAAGTCATCCTGTATACCAAGTAGAGTGGTTGTAGTTGAATGGCCTTTTCTGAAACCTGACATGCAAGTAACAAACAAAGAAGCTTTTTCAATGAATGTTACCAGTTGCTTCAGCACTATACAGTATCTAAAATACTTTCTCGAGTGTCATCAAAATAGAAACCAGACGGTACTCATTTTCCGCAGTAGGTTGATCGACCTTTCCCAGCGACAGGAACACTGAGGTCTCAATGCAAGCTTTCATAATGTGTCTTAGGGGTGAGGCAAGATCAGTGGCCACCACCTTAATAAACTTTACAGGAATTTGATCTGCACCTAGTCAAACAGCCTGATCTCGATTCCTTTATTTCCTTCATTACTTGATTAGGCATGACCTGCATGAGGCTAAATCTTAAGCCACTTTGAGTAGGAAGGGAGTCCACAAGTGATAACAAGTCATTTCTGTCATCTGGTTTCATTGCCAGTGTTTGCTCTGTAGTTCTTTGGGTCTACTCACAGTGGTCGAGGACTAGGAAAACCATGCAATGTATGCCTTTCCATGACAGGGCTCTAGAAAGGAAGTTTCTTTTTGTTTAATTGATAACAGCATTAATTTTAGTCCTAACCGCTCTAAAGGCCAACCAGTACGTTTGTGTGTTGTCGCTGTAAGCTTGTAGCTCTAAGTTGACTTCTTTCAGCTCCCAAGGCTCTCTGAATGCATCCAAGGTGCCGGGGGACAGGTAATTATAACCCAACGAGGTGAAGAATGACAATCAAAACACTCTGTGATAAGAATTGAGGACTCTTTTGTAAATCACTTATCAGTGAAACTGATCTCCTAAATAAAGATTATTATTATTATTATTATTATTATTATTATTATTATTATTATTATTAATGTTAAGCATCAAGAGTTAACCATCAATAGATTCCAAGGCATACACCACGCTTCACGCGAGGCTTGAGAAATCGTGTTGGTAAGCAGCCTCCTCAAAGTTCTTCATGTTGTGGACGAAATTGAAGCGGGGTAAATATTTTGACACATGCACATTAATAGTAGCTCATAACACATAAGGCTCCAGCTAGAAGAAAGCGTGCCACTTCCAGAGTGTTGTTGGTGACATGCGTGAGGATGATGATTCCGAGGAGTAGACGTGTGGCTACAGAACGTAATTGTTGTGGTGGTTGTAAGGAGCTGAGAATTGAGAATGAAAAAATTGAGAAAGCAAGTGGAGAAAGTTCACAACGGGCTTAATATTGCATGTATAAGTACTTAAGTTCTTACATTAGGTATCCATACAAATTACGTTTTAAAAAGCTGTATGGTTGCATGGTTACTTCTGGACCATTCAGATGTTAATTAATTCATTACCTACACCTCTAGGGCTTTTTGCTTGATTCTTGATACTCTTTTGATACTCTTGTGTGACTTACGCCAGAATGCTTCTTGTACATAATTTTTAACTAGAAAATAATAGATACTTCTGAGCAAAACAAGTTAAGCGAAAAAACTGGACTTCCAAATTATTTTCTTTTGATACTGTCCTGCATTGCATCCCAAAAAATTAATATCAAACCATAATTACTCCCCATCCCGAAAAAGTGAGGCTTGATCTAATAAGAAGTACCAGGTTTTTACCAAAAGAAGTCCTCATTAATAATTATTTCGATTTTAAAGTTATACCGCCATACATAACTTGTGGCCTTATTTATTGGGCGTCCTGCTCAAATGCCAATCTGTTTGATTCCTTCAAAAGACTCCATTGTAGTGCAGCAAGAATAATTTTTAAATTAATTTACCTAAGGATATGAGATCATCACACATGCTGAAATATGCGTGTTGGCATCCACTTGGTTATCGCAATAGGCTTGCCTTTATAAAACTTATGCATAAAGCATTTCACCATAGACTACTGCAGGAGCTTTCAGACACAATTGCAATCAAGCACGATTCAGGACAAAGTCTGCAGACAAAAGATTAACTAATGGTTGCACATTTTGGCACAAACCACGGAAAAAATGCCATGGCCCACAGAGGCCCTACACTGTAGAATGCTATTGTACATAAGATACAAGACTTTGCAGACAAGAGCTATACCGGTAAGTGTCTGGCAAAGACACTTTGATCTTATGACCTTTTCTAAGAATTGACATTTAGGGACACTTTTGTGTCAACTGCAAATTTTAGAAATACATATTTTAGCTACATTTAAGGAAATCTACATGTATGTAGTTTGAGTTATCGGTAAGATGTAAAGGGCATGCACATCGCCTTTTAATTGAATTTAATATTCAATGTTTGATGTAAATAGTTTTAGTCAGAGTTTTTAACAATTATTTATTTATTTGTTTTGTTTTTTTTAATGAATGATTTAGTTACGTGTATAGCTTGTATACATGTTGGTGTTCATTTTATATTTTAGATACAGTGAAACCTCTATTAAGGTCCCAGTGTCCGCTTAATAGAGGTTTGTAAAAATTGCACAATGTTTGTTAACGATTAACATTGAACGGCTACTCTGTACTGTGATAAAGTTCCATTTTGTTAAGGAAGCTATCCAGAGTTCAAGTTCAATACCTTTCATTAACAATTTTAATTAGTTTTTTAAATGCAAAAACATAACAATAAAACAGCAAGGATAATAATTATGTGCGGTCCATGGAATCTTTCAGTGTTTGTGTACAAATTAACTTATTTCTTAAAGTAATCATAAATTGAAGATTGTTTCTGGTTTCGAATAACTATTTCCTGAAGAAAATCTGTTGATTTAGACAGGACCAGCGAAAGCTTTTCATTCCCTTTATATCTTGCATATTCGAGAAGCTTTTCGGCCATTTGTAGTCCTTCCCGGTCAGAGTTTATTTCCGGTGCCTTCTCTTCCTCGTCATCCACACATACTGGTAACACTTTCGCACCAATTTCTTCTGGTATTTCTGGGTCTTGATCATTTTGAATCAAAACGTCCTCCCTCACTTTTGTTCTCCATTCTGGGTCAGAGGGATCTACGAGCCCGGAACAAACTTCAAGGTCGTCATCACAACAAACAAATTCTTGTGCTGGAAGCATTGAGAGAATTCACCAGAAGTTGCAAACTTGACAGTTCTTCGCCTTCAAAAGGGTCATCCTCATCCTCCTCCGCTTTGGCCTCGGGATATAGGCCAGTACGCTTGAAACACTTAATGACTGTATCACTGGAAACTTCGTCCCATGCCTGTTTCCCCCATTCAATAGACATGGAGATCGACGGATTTTACAATCTCACTTGCATTACTGGATCCATTGACTTTGCTGCAAACATGACATAAAAGGTGCTTCTTGTATTTACATTTCCAGCTTTGGAATGATTCCGCTGTCAAGTGGCTGTGTCTTTGACGTGGTATTTTTGGGCAACAACTTTAGGGTGATGTTCGAAAATTTCCCCTCAAGATTTGTGGAGTGGCAAGGCATGTTATCCGAAAAAGAGCAAAATGTTCCTTTGCCTGCTTTCCATCCTGCCTCATCCTCCGATGCAGCTACATGGCAACTACTGCTGCGATTACACACAGGCTTAGCACATTTGAGACATCGATATGTCATGTTCTCTTTACAGTTCCAACATCGAACATCAGAAAACAGCACAGTCCGAGAAGTTTGATGCTGTAAACACATCAGTCAGGGGCATGTAACACAGTAAGAAGATTACATCATGATCATGTTGACCTTTGCCCCTGCCATACATACCAGCCTGAGTGATTAATTGCTAACAACAGCACTAAATATGTAGTTTAGTAAACGTAGTGGGTTCACTTCAACTTAGCGAGATGGAGACAAGTAAGGATGTTCTACGAGTTAAATTGTTCGTGAGAGGGTACCACAAGTACAAAGAAATATAGGAACCTAAAATTGGCCAAGAGGCGATGTTAATGTGAGAAGCCCAAAACAAATGGGACTCTAATGTAGTCGCAGTGGTAGGTTGTGTTGCAAGTGACACCATGGCAAGGAAGCAAGAATTCTCGAATATGGAACCACTCAAACACCCCAACGAGTTTGATCCGGGACACGAAGAAGTTGGGCATCTTCCTAAGCTAGTGGCACTGCATGTGACAAAGTTTTTTAAGAGACCAACAAATTCTGGCAAGGTAACAGTTACAGGAAAAAGAGTAAACAGAGGTGCCAGATATGGCTTAGAGCTTCCCTGCGAATATCTCTTTTATGGTGATAACTTTTCATGCGAGTGGCTAAAGCAAAAATTAGCCAAAGAAGGATTTGATTGTGAATAGCTGTGCTGTACTTTGTGCAAGATTTTTGGGTGAACTTTTATCGCGGATGATAATTATCCTGCCAGATATCTGTCTAATTGACTGTTTATTGACAGCTAAGTGCATTGATTTGTTATTAATCAACTACAGTATTTCAAGGACGTAATTCAATACTATACATTGTCAATTCAGTCCGGTGTCTGCTTAATAGAGGTTTTTAACAATAGAAATTAGCAAAGTACAATAATTTATTTTAGTGTCTACGTCCGCTTAATAAAGGTGTCTGCTGAATAGGGGTTCATTATAAAGGGAAATATAAACGGTAACCAATAATTTTGGGAGCCAGCTTAGTGTCGGCTTGATAGAGTGTGTCCGCTTAATTGGGTGTCCGTTTAATAGAGGTTTCACTGTATTTAGTTTTTATTTGCACGACCTCACAAGCTGCAGAGCTTTAAGATTTTTATCATGCTACAATAAAGGCTGCCTCTCTGTTTATCAGTATCTTAACTCACCACTTCTTTCACATAAATAATACTGCCCTCTAATGAAGACTGCTGAAAAAGTCACAAAAATATACCATGAGCTGAAGAATATAAGGTAAATATATACACTTCAATGGTACAACTTACAGTATCTGAAAGAGAAAATTGATCCTTGCACTTATCCGGACAATTTAAGCAATTGTGTCATATACATGTACACACCTGGAAAATCCAGTGGCTCCAACGGGATTCAAATCCATGACCTCTGCAATGCTCTATCAACTGAGCTACACAGTTGGAAGCAGGTCAATATGTGTTGGGCTCTTGTGTTCTCGTGAAAGGACTTGATGGAACCACAAAAGAGTAAGAAGCAAACAAATGCAACTGAACTGTAACGAGTTATCACTCAAACGAGCTCAGGGAAATGAATCTATACAACCAAAAACTCCAAGTCCTCCAAATATGCTTTCAGAACACCTGTGTAGACTAAAATTTAGTTTGTGATTGAACGTTTCATACTGACTTGGCATATTCCAGTTTTTGCAGGAACACAACCCATGAAGCCTTGTGTCTTTTTGCATGTATATATGGTTCATTCATTCCAGATGACATTTAATTTGAACAGAGTTAGCAACTCTGATTTGAACGTGGAAAATCACATATGCTGTTTGGTTGACCCGTGGCCCTTGAGGGCGAAGGGTCTAACTGTTTTAGTATCACCCAACTAGTTGGACAGAAAAGGCAATAATAAAGTTAGCAAATGCAAGTTGAAGAAATATTTATTTGGGAATAAAATGAAAGAAAGCGTCACACTTTTCGCTACTCGAGGACTATTAATAATAGCCCTCTAGTAGCATGGCCAATCAAAAAGCAGGATATGCATTAGTCCACTAGTTGGGTGATACTGAATCATTATAGTGCCATGGTCTTACGTACAGTTGTAAATAGCTGGGCCCTGAGAAGACATGTGGTTACTAGTAAAACACCAAACCCAAAAAGGTTGAAGAAAATAAAAGGGAATCGAGATACAAAGGCTTTGAGGCTGACATGTTGATCATTTTAAAGTTCCCTTAAAACTTCTTTTTCGCCACATGTTTAAGCGTGTACTCTAAGCTTCTGACAGCTTTCCAAAATAAAAGTTCACTGAAGTTCTCCATGTCCGATGAGGTTAGTATCTGGATGGCAGACCTCAAAATATACGACTTGCTGTGTCAGAAACATAGGACCGAAAATTCTATTTTAACCTTCAAAAATGCAAACTAAGCAATGTACAGATTTTGTTAGCCTGTATGCTTTACGCAAAACAAATAAATAAATATTGGTAGGCAGTTTTTAGGAAGAGCAGAAGCAAGTTTTCAGGGAGTGTCAATCGAGAATAAAATATTTTGCCATCAGTAACAAAATTTCAATGAAAACAACATGAATTTTGAATCGCCAATATACAAAATTACCATCGGCGAAAAAAAACATTTTGGGAGATTTTTGCTACATTCGATTTTTCTATTGTACTTTTGGCTGCATGAAAGCATCGTCAAATTCAGCACTCGCTGTGATCAAGTAACCTTGCATGTTTACTAACACACTCGCGACACAAAGGATACATCTGTGTCAAAATGATGGCAAGACCCCGGGTTTTTGTTTTTGTTAGTTTTTTTTTCTTTCAACTGATATAAAGTTTGACAAGAAACATGCAAATTCAACACAAAGATCACAATCGCCCAACTCTTGAGGTTGGCCGTTTTTTCTGCAAAGTAAAACATTTTACTCTCCTAGCCGAGGTTATTTATCACCAGGTAACTCCATCGTTTTGGAAATAGCAGCTGCTTTTTTATTCATCAGCGTCACAAATTCTTCCCGATTTCAGGGCTCATTTGTTGAAACTCAAGCACGATTCCAACAGACCTGTTTATCTTCATGATTTATGCACACGCTGTGGGCCTATTGGCACTACAGACTTACACTCTTACAATCCGGTGACAATTTGTATGCTACACCTGTTTCGCATGGGGTGGGGTGTTGCGGCTGGGTTCCCTGTTAACATTATTGCGCCCTTGGCATCACGTGATGTTTTTCTGGTTTTTCACTTTTTTGACACATTTGTATGCTGAGTGTGTCACCCTGTTTTTACGAGCGAATTTGTTTGCGAATTTGTCAATAAACTCAGTTAAAATGGTGACTTGCCTTTACAACATCTAAATAATTTATATCAACAAATGCATCATTTAATATTTCTTGGGGAGGCTTTGCAAGAAAATGTTTTTGATGTGGCTTCAATCTGTGCCAAAGTGTCTCAGCAGTAAAATAATAATTATGTTGCAGCATTTTTTTAAGGAATCTCTTTATAAATATATAAATGTCCTTTTCTGAATGTTTTAAGGGGTTTAAATTTAATTCCCCCTTGAAGTAATACGTATCACAATGTAAAAACTACATGTACTATACATTGTAAGTTTAAATAACAGGTTGAGAGCTGTGGGGAAAGTATAGGTCCTCTCTTGCTCCCTGCATATAATGTGTTACATGGAGACATCAAATTGGCTTGCTCAGAGGTTTGAAATTCTGCGCATCCTCATCGCTTTAAATGTCCAAAAGATTACTATCGAGTGCAATACTATGAAGCTTGTGACAAAATTAAAACGGAATTAGAAAGCCAGTTCAACCAAGCCCAGTTAAAGCCAGTCTCTAACTTAGAGAAACTTCATGTGGGCGCAGCAAACAGCGACGACTTCAGCGAACATTTGGAAGAGTTGCAAAGCTGTTGCTTTGGAACTGATATACATGTAGATTGTGGCCGGCTTGGGCACCAGCTTTACCTCGTGCATGACGCAGTGAAAACAACACTTCCCAAAGTACTACTAGTGCCACGGAAGACTTACAATAATTATTGTATATGTGTAACACCAATAAACCAGGTTTATTTTCCCAAACTCGCTCAAGAAAAAAAATAAAATAGGTTGATTTTACCCACAGGTATGTGTTCCCGAAACGATTTTTATCACGATTCGAAATTCAAGAGATTAAAATAATTCAATCACTTAGCAAGAAATCAAAATAAATGTCACAAGTTCAGTTCAGTGGTGTGACGTAGTCACACTGTCACAGAACGTTTTCCATGTTAGAAAATAAAGTTAGTTTCATAGTTTCACATTAATTGCCTAACTGGTGAATTCAACAGTAGATTTCGCTGGAAAAACCGATATCACACTCATCCCTTTGTGATTCATGCGATCAGTCAGTTTTTCAGGTGAAATTAACCATGGAATTCACCAGTTAGGCAGCGAAGAAAATGACATAGAGTGGTTTTCAATTGAGTGTCGAAAGTAATTAGCTACTTGCTTTGGTTTATGATTACTTCACTCAGTGATTGGTTCAAAGTTCTCGCGCCACTTTTTCAACCAATCAAAAGTGAAACCAAAACCAATCGTAGCTTGCGTGTGCACATTTTCCCGCGCTTTGTGTCGGCTGCGTGTAATTACGTCGAGTTTTGATTGGTTTACCGGATTGTCTCCATCCTTTTTGATTGGCCAAAGTAATTACTTTGGTTTTGGTTTTACGACACTCAATTGAAAATCGCTCTAATTAAGCAATTTCCGGGAAAACCAGAAGGCGGACAGTTCCAAAGCCTTTTGTTTTCACTAATCCTACAGCCAGCACGAATAAACAAGCTGGGAGCTCCGCTTTTAGGCTTGGCTAAATCTATATATTAATTACTGAGACTACATTTGTTTAAGAATATCCCCCCCCCTCAATATCTTCATTCCCCCCCCCCCCCTTCCTTGTCATATTAAATGAAGTTTCCCTTAAAGAGGGAGAAGCAGCACTGGAAAATAGAGTAATTTAATTTTAAATTAATTAATGAGCAGGCTGGACTGGTCGTATGGTAAGCAGACAAGTTATAAAAACAGCTGGTCCCAGTTGTTCAATCGATGGATAGCGCTATCCGCCGGATAAATCACTATCCACTGGATAACTCAATCGGTTTTGCTAGTTTTTATCTGCTGGATAGTGCTATCCACCGGATAAATCATTATCCAGAGGATAGGTATTAGCGAAATTAAAACCAATAATTTGCGCTATCCCGTGGATAGTGCTATCCATCTTTTGAACAACTCGGGGCCTGATGTCAAAACCATAAATAAATAATACCTGAGCTTTTAGTCTTACATAAATACAGATATATGCCGACTTATACCATGGGAGTTGAATAATTTAAGCTTACTTACTTTTCAAGGCAAGATATAAGCATCCCAACTCTGTATAGGAACTCTGTGAACTGAGCTGACGCGCTGGAGCGAGCCTCGTTCCCAAGATCGTTTCCATTTCCTTTCACTTTGTCGACCGATATCATGGCGGATAGTTGCGAAGTACAAAACAAAAAACAATCATCAAACACAGGAATGCTTCAAAATACGGCATCTCTATCAAGCCAATACAGCAGTGCATCTTCAAGCCTTTCTTTCCGTCAACAAGGAACTCCATTTTCCCAAACTCAGCAACCATGGACTGTTCTTTGGTACTGGATGCATTCTCAGTATTATCAGCATTATTATCACCAACTTTGCTCGTACATGCATTATTGGCAGGCTGTTGCTTCGCTGTCCATGTACCAAGGAGCTTTCCTTCCTCAATCAGGAACCAATCAGGCATCACAGACAGTAGATAACGGACAATATCCTCACCAGAATCCGGCCTTTGCAAATAACCGACAGCTAAATAACGGCGTCGGTTTCCTACCAGGGATAAGGGCACCGTGGGTTTTTCCAGGGCAACGAACACTCACAACATCAGGTATCATATTTACTGCAAACCCCTTTTTACAAAGGGAGGCTAACGTTATTTCTAATTATTAGAAAGGCACAACACAGCAGCCACAGCACCAGGGACTCCATCCCCAGGGACTCCATCCCCAACTCTTTTTGAATAGTGGGTGGGTTCTCTCAAGACCCACAGGGAACTTATGAACATGGAGGATATTTGTGAGACGGGGTTTATGGTTTTTAGTCTTTATCCGAGAAGACTTGAAAGTCTAACCATTTGCAGATGAAATTACAATGAAGCACTTACTCCTCACTTATTATATGAGTTTTGGGGCTCGAACCCGCATAACAGCCCGGTGCTCAATCAACTGGTGCATGCTAATTGTGGGAGCATTGCCCTCTTAAAAGAAATATATGAGAGCACTCAAGTGGAGGAAGAAAGGCTAATGGTGATGCGGTACACCAAGTCATCAGGTGTCATATCAAGGGTGCCCTTCAGGAGGCAGATGGACGTGAGCTCATTGTATCTACACGTAAACCCAGATGATTTGCTAAAGCTGACACACTTGATGTTGATGGAATTCACTGGTTGCAACAAAATACCCTTTTCAGGCAGAGTAATCAATTAATTCCTGTTGGGTAAATCATTTAACCCATTGACACCTAAAATGCCTAGGATGCCCCTCATTGACAATCATGTGGCATTAGAGTAAAATTAGGAGTCAATGGGTTAAGGATGTAAATTAATTGACCACCTTTATAATTTGATTTTTGATAATGATTTTATCAAGCAATCCAATAAAAGTTTGACAGGAGTCGGCACTTTTGGAAAAGACAGGTCAAACATGAGCAATTTTGTATGTACATGTAGTTTCCAGAATAGTTTAACATCACAGTTGCTGCCCAGGGAACAAGGTTATTGTGATAGATTGTAGCAATTGCCTTGCGTTGCTGTATTGCATGTCGCATTTGCAAAGCAATTTACAGATTTAGGATTGGCAGTGGCTGAGGATTGGTTTACTGAAGTTGTGACTTGATTTATAACTGATTTGGGGTTGAATTAATTTTTGCGTGAATTTCTTGTGAGAATTTTTTTCCCCGTGTTACCCAGGAACTACCGGTAATCATTTAGTTAAGAAAATACTGGGTAGCTGAAATTCATAATAGTAGCAATACTTGCTGAAAAATGGATTCAAAGAGCTGTCATTACACTAGAGGCTGGATGATGTTGCACTCATGTCTGCGTGAACTTTCTCCGTAGCTTGTGAAGTACACATTGCTCCCATCTCGAAAAGAGTTTATGCAGAATTACTTGACTTTGCCTTTTTGTACCTGACCAAGGTGCTGGTCCTTTCAATTTACTAGTAAGTACCAGTTATTGCAGATACACCCACCCTACACAGGCCCGTAACCAGGGAGGATGCACAGGGTGCATTTGCACCCCTCCCCCCGCAGGTCCCAAAGGTCCGTATTTTGATACTCATTTTCCAAGTTAAGGAGTGCAGCCGGTTAAACTGAAGTTTTGAACTTAGCAGTGATATTTAAACATAATCAAAGAATGGAAAAGCAGTAATATATTCACTCGGAAACTAAAACCAGCTGCACTCTTGTAACCCAAGCCATTCTGAACATTTGAGCACACAGATGTCCAAGCTTAACTAAGGGTGTCTTTTTTTGGGAAAATCCAAAAACAGATTTCTGATCTCGGATTAATGGATTCTTTAGCGTCAAAAAAACCCAAAATCTGCTAAAGGGTTATTTTCCATGACAACAAAAACAAACAAACCCAGAGTTGCGTGAAATTTTTAAAAACAACAAAAAATAGCCATTAAGTTTGTTTTGGAGAAATTCTTAAATGGAAATGCCATCAGTAAAAAAAAGTACTGTAGGGATCGATAAAAAGAAAATTATGAGGAAAAATGTGTAGGAAAGGTGCTAACAATATTATTGGCGATAAGAGTACAGACCATGCTAAACCACATTTCGATTTGTTTTTTACCACAATATCAACTTCAAAGGAATGTTTTTTTTCAGAGCGCGTGCTGAAAAAGGCATTGCACGACACATTGATGCGGGCAGTGTGGTATGGACTCTTATCGACAACGGCAATTAGCCAATTGGATTGTGAGATTAGCAGCAATTGTGGTAAAAAAATTCAGTTCCTACCGTGTACCTTTGCTGTTACAATTTCTCATGTATTGCTACTTTCCTAAATAAACGGATCAGACAATAAAAAATACATTTTGGTAGTTTGGTCCACTTTGGCCTTTGGCCTCATTATCACCCCCCCCCCCCCCCCCCCCCCATATAAAATCCTGGTTACAGGCCTGCTACAGTAGTTTTTTAGTATTACTCCTTTCTAAAATTCTTTCTAATTAACCAAGCTTGTGTTTACTTGTGTGCTTGTTTATGCGGGTGTGCTTGTTTTCTTTTTAATTTCATGCAGTTCAAGAAAAATTCATTGCCAAACTGGTGAATTCCAAAGTAAATTTCACTCGAAAAACCGATGTCGTACTCGTCATTTCATGATTCATGCGATATTGGTTTTTAGCCTAAAATTTACCGTGGAATTCACTAGTTAGGCAATTAATTTTTCTATAGAAGGAAGCAAAAAAAATGATTTAATTGTTAATGCAGCAACCAGAAACATAGAAACATCAAAACGTGGACAACAATTTATTCGAAATCTTTTATTTTCACTAACCCTACAAGCAGTAAGAATAAATAACCAGGGAGCTCTGCTTTTAGGCCTGGCTAAATCTATATATTAGTCTACCACTGTGATACAGTTATACATGTAGTTAATCAATCTTGTTTCTGTAGAGAGGGCTGGACTAAAATTAAAATTTGTCTGTCTCCATAGTGATGATTTGGAGAGGTACAATGAGCTGCAATACATGTTGATGACTGATGATGCAGCAAGTCTCAAGGTCATTGAAGAACTTCTGGTGCAAGCTTTAGTGTACAGATTGATGGTGTTTGCATTTGAGGTAATGTTTGTCTTTTGGAGCAATAATATTTATTTATTCTCCAGGGGTTAAAGCTGTTTGTAAAACAAAATGCCTCATGTGAGCACCAACCACCACCATGTGTACTTGTTGTGGTTTAATTTTCTTTTTGGTTTGAATTGAACCATACTAAAGAAATTGTTTCCCATTTATGAGTTGGTCGCTTCTCTTCATAAAAAGTTTTTAATTCAACGGAA
>NC_090873.1:21275899-21283399 GCF_036669935.1 Montipora foliosa
ATTCTGAAAAAGCGGATGAATTTCAGAGACCGCCTCAAAAGAAAGGCTATTAAGACAAAAGATCCATTTATTTGGAACCAATTTCAAATGGTTAAAAATCAGGTGAACTGGGAAATTAATAGCGTGAAAAAAGCTTATTATGAAAATGCTTTCAACAATTGTTGTGGGGATCAAAGGAAAACATGACCTCGCGTAAGTCCAACAAAACCATTATTAATGAGATGGAATATAATGGGGTAAATTCTGGAGATAAACAGATATAGCAGAAATGCTAAACTCCATTTTCACAGAAATTGGGCCAAGCCTTAGTGGAGACGTAACAGAAGTTGATAAATCCTTTGAAGAATTTCTTACTGAAACTGATAAAAATTGTGTTTTTGAAAAAACAACACCAACACATGTTTTTGCACTACTATCAAAGCTTTGCAAGTCAAAGGCAACTGGATTAGATAATATTTCAGCGAAACTTCTAAGGGAATGTCCTGATGTACTAGCAGAATCTCTTACTCATATATTTAATCAATCCCTAATGACTGGCATCTTTCCCGATGAGTGGAAATCTGCCAGAGTCACTCCATTGTATAAAAATTCTGGGAAGCGCTCTGATCCGACGAATTATCAACCAATGTCAGTAATTCCAGTTGAGGCCAAAGTCTTTAAACGGATAATTTACGATCAGCTTTATCTTTATTTAACTAAAAACAAGTTTCTCTTGCGCCATCAATCTGGTTTTCGGTCTTTGCACTCCACGCTCACAGCACTTATCGAAGCTACATGTACAGATAGCTGGGCAATGGATATAGACCGTGTTCTTGTTAATGTCATAGTCTTTTTAGACCTCAAAAAGGCATTTGATACAGTAGATCACGATATTTCGTTACGAAAATTGCAATACTATGGGATTTGTTGGACCAGCCATCAATGGTTTGCTTCTTATTTAGATAATCGAACACAGATTTGTCATCTAAAATGTCTAAGATGTGGTGTTCCCCAGGAACAATTTTGGGACCTCTTCTGTTTTTGATATATATTAATGATTTACCACATTGTCTGACATATTCGGAACCCAGATTGTACGCAGATGATACCAGCCTGACACTTGCCAGTACTGATATTAAGCATATAAATTATTGCCTTAATCACGACCTGAGTAATGTGTACGAATGGCTGTCTGCTAACAAGCTCACTCTAAATATGACAAAAACTGAGTTTATTCTTATTGCATCAAGGCAGAAGTTATCACAATTTATGGAAAGTCCCTCTCTTACTATAAATAAAAACGCAATAGAACAAGTAACCTCTGCTAAATCCCTTGGAGTTTATGTCAATCAAAATATAAACTGGGAGTGTCATATTGAAAACATCTCTAAGAAGATAGCTTGTACCATTGGTGCAATTAAACAAATTCGGCATCTCACTCCATTTAATGTTCTAATTAAATTTTATAATAGCCTTATTCAACCACATTTTGATTATTGCAGTGTAGTGTGGGGAAACTGTAACAAAGGCCTTTCTGAAAAACTGCAAAGGCTTCAAAATCGGGCAGCTCGCATCCTAATGTCTGCCAGCTATGATAATAATTTGGATGAATTGTTCCGGGCACTAGGGTGGCAAAGACTCTACTATCAAAGATTGGAACAGAAGTCTATCATAATGTATACATGTAAAACATTACATGGTTTGACACCTGATTATCTGAGATCAAGATTTGTACAGGGTGTATATCGTGACAACGTAAGTGCTTATCGTTTAAGGAATACCAATAATAAATTAGTTCTTCCACAACCCCGAACTGATTATCTTAGGAGAAGTTTTTTGTACAGCGGAGCTCAGTTGTGGAACAGCTTACCTGTAGACCTAAGACAAGCGTCTTCACTGACTGATTTCAAATCTAAGCTAAGTCGCCACAGTTTAAAGTAATATCTTAATTTTAAGTAAATTTTAGTCACGGCCTCCATGAAAAGCAGAATTTTTATTTATTTCTTTTATTTGAATTGTTATAAATGTTAAATTTTATTGTAGTTAGGTAGACAGATATACTACTATAGAAAACTAAATCAACTGATGGAAACACCATGTATAAATAAAGTTATCTTATCGCTTATCTTATTTTACTAATGGAAATGGGCCCACACAAGGACAGAGAAAAACTCTGACCAGGGTGGGAATTGAACCCATGACCTTCGGGTTAGATCACGGTTACTCTACCAACTGAGCTACAAGGTCGGACGGGAGCAATATCTAAATAACCCGGTGTTTGTGGATCAATGTATCACATGCATATCTGAACATCGAAGCATAAAGAATGTGTGTGAACAACTTCTAAAAACATGGGATTACTGGAGAACAGAGGCAATTAAGGCAGTGCAAGGTATAATTTGTAGCCGCATGGGGTTTCTTGCCCAAGTGTCTACCAAAAACGGCCTGCTATCACCTGGCACATGTAGGCATTCTGAATGGTGCAGCCTCCTGTTTCTTTGCGTCACCTTCAGAGTCACTGTTATCCTTATTATTACTAAATTCATCAAAACATAACCTTACCAGTATCCTCCTCGAAGGTCTAGGAAATTAGTAAGGTATGTTCAAGGATGTTTCAGTTTCTGCGCCTGGCACATTTACCTTCATGGCACCTACCTTTCCGAATACCTCATCTGTGCTTCTTCTTTTCGAGTGATTGCATTGGTTGCAGTGAGTTAGAGAAGTCGAGAAACGCCAAGAACGCAAGAGGACCGCATGAAATATTTGATATCAGGAAGTTTGCAAATCCAATTCACACCAAAGACTATTTTTCTCAGCAACAAAACCGAGTTCCCAGTGATCAAATCCCATTTTCCCAATGAAAAATCAACCTCACCTCCCATTTTAACCTTTCATAACCCTCTTTAATTAAACTTGAGATGAAAATAAAATATGAAACGAAAGTTTGTATCATTCTGTTAAAACCAGTAATATTGAAATTTTCATGGGAAGTGGGCTCTGTGCTCAGGTCTTGTGCCTTATTTTGTAAAATAGTTTATTAATATATAAAAACCAATGAAATACCAAGTGAGCTTTTGCGGGAAAAACATGGTATCTTCAAATGTGAAAAGATCACTGTTGCTATAGTTACATATGAAAATCGCTCCTTTCGTGAAGTTTTTTAGTATTTCAGTGGTGTTTATAATAATAATGAATAGAATATTACATGGCCACGAAATTTTTCTTCTCGTGTTGAAAAATTATTTCGTATCTCTGCGCATCCATGTAATCTCCTCTATTTATCAGTTTATTAACATGTCATACTGCCTTATACACCTTTTTGTTGCTGTTTTTTTTTATGTAACTTTGTAAACTGTACTAATTTATAATTGCTGGTGAGCCTTTGCGAGGCATGAGCATGTGCAGTCGATTGTGGTGTTATCATGTCTGTAATCCGGGGTATTGATACCCGTGATGACGTCATGTACACTTGGAACTGAATTATCTTACAGCCTCACGGCCTTTGAGTGAAGTACTTTTCCAGTGGGTCGTCATTGATCATCATTCAACCATACATGTTCGACCTTTGAACCTCTTACATTTGACCACAGAGTCAAATTGTTCTTCAACGTCTCTAAAGGTTGAGCGAAGGGAAAATCAGTTCTTGAGCTAGACCACAAGCAGTCATCCTTCTTTGCTCAGAGCCACGCATGACGGATGAAATTATTTCATGCAAATTAGTTGTAAAAACGAGGCGTGCCACACAATCGCACACTCTACTATGTCATTGAAAAATAAGAGACTCCTTGCAGTCTATTCTCAAGCACAACAATGAATTTAAATTGTCGTTTGCTCAACTACGCTCAGCATTTCTCAAAAGGTAACTCTTGCTGAAAAGGGGCCAGAAATTTCAGAAGAACAGAAGCATGAGATGCCATTGTTTTGAAATTATCCCTTTGCTTATGAAATAGTAACGCCTGCCACACAGGCTAAAGATATGCACTTTCTCCGCCTTTTTAATACTTTCACGCACATTTCTGGTACCCTCTTGCTTCAAAAAGTTGGAGCTGTTTTAAAAAAAATAACAGTCACTGCTCCACGCCAGCACTCACTTTCACACTGAAACTCCTAGTTTATGTAAGTATGTAATTGCAATTTTTAAATTTTTTTTTAGAAGTTGGGTGCAGTAATGCACTGGGTTGCCTTGACTTTGAGCAAGGTTTGCATTCATTCATGGCATGGTCTCATGTCACTCATTGATGTTATGTTTATTCAGTGAGAGAGTATAAGATTTCTGTGATCTCAAAATGCAGGAAATGGCATTTTAGAGGCACATATCTAAAACCTTTTCAAGTTTTCAGGCAACCCTTTGCCTCTGAATCTACATGTATTTTCCTGATTTCATTTTGTTGACTGCAGGTCGTTTTTCTCATGGGAGGTCTTAATGGCAGTATTGGTGGAGCCACACCTGGGAAATATCTCATGGGATTATCAGCAGTTGCAAGTGATTCCATTACAACAGTATCAATCGATGCAGCTGGGGAAAAAGTCAGGATTGTGCCAGGAGGAAACCTTGGTTTCTGGAGGTAAGGTCCTAAACCAGGTACCCTGAGAGCAGAGTCTCTTCGATCTTCCTAAAGTAGGTAAGTCAGGAAGAGGAAGAAGACTCTGCCAGCTGCCTCAACATTTCGTATGAGCATGGGTTTAAAATTCAGATGTGTTCGGTGTCATATGTAACCAGTAACGACAAAACAAAAACAAACAGTCGGGACAACTCTGGCAAACAAACGGCTTTTAAATTGCCATTTCATCTTTTACTGAAAAATTTACAGGTTTCTGGGGGACTATACGGAGGAAATTCAAAAAATGTTGGTGATGTGTGCATAATATGTTTTTAGAAAAAAAAGGCTTGACAAGTCGAAACTGGACTGACTCATCCATTTCTTTGGATGAGTGGCAAATCAAAGAATGTCGAGGCAGCTGGCAGAGTCTTCTTCCTTGCTCTTCCCAACTTATCTAGGAAGATAGAAGAGACTCTGCTCACAGGGTATAATCAAAAAGTTTCTGTGGCAAATTACAGGCAGTCACCCAAGCTATAGTGTATGTGGGTTTGGAGCATTTTATAAGAGTACTTTTGCTCTGCTGTAGAGCAGAGATGCCAGTTGTTTCCAAGATTATTTCCGACAGTACATGTTGTATGTCCGTGGTACCTAGACTATTAATTATGTTAATTTGTACACCTGAGTGGAGAGAGACAGCAAAAAGAAAAGTTTCTGATAAACACATGAATAAAAATTAATGACCGAGTAATACTGGTATGATAGATACATGTAAACTGGAACTCACAGTTCAGCTAAAAGAGAAGTGTCAAACACTTGTGTGGCAAACCCACGTGTAAAAATACTGTATCATTATCTGGGATCATGTCCAAAACTGATGCTTGTGATTGGCATGTGTGATCTGGGCTATAGCCTGTTTTTTACTCGTTTGAAAAACTTTAATTTTCAAGTTTTAATAATTATCTGATTTGTCTGTTGTATACCCTGTTACATAAGTTTTAAGTAATTTACAGCTACCGGTAATTGTTTTCCCTTCACTCAAGCATGAACAGACATTAATATTCAAGAACAAAGTTGATTTGGATTTAATGATTATGTCTGTTAATACATGTATCATAACAGGATCGGCTTTTCATCAAGTTACGAGTTGAGTTGAGTTTGAGTAGAGTTTGAGTTAAGTCTGAGTTAAGATTGAGTTAAAGTTTTGGCATTTTTTGCAATTAAAAGTTCAACCATACACTTCACTTTGAAAACTGTTTTTTTCGCATTAAAAGATAAATTTGCACAACATTTTGCAAAATTGCATGGCTTTCCAATGATCAAAACAAGTAACTGGCGAATACCCTGCCATTTTGAAGCTGCACCTCTGAAGAGGCTGGATACGTACATGTAGTCGAAAATACCACCCCTCCCCAAGTGAACTTCAAAGTATATTGTGAAGTGGATACGCAGTCGAAAA
Organism: Montipora foliosa; assembly: GCF_036669935.1. Lineage (NCBI taxonomy): Eukaryota > Metazoa > Cnidaria > Anthozoa > Scleractinia > Acroporidae > Montipora > Montipora foliosa. Next base: position 21,281,876 of record NC_090873.1, read on the forward strand.
TACCACCCCTCCCCAATTATACTTCTAAGTATATTGTGAAGTGGATATATGGATACACGGATATGCAGTGGAAAATACCACTCCTCGCCAAGTAAAGAAGAGTGCTTAGGCTTAATCACTGAACAAAGCTTCATCAGTAAATGAGTGATATACTCTTCACATTATTTCTTAAAAAGTGTAGTTAACCGTACCATAAAATAAACCTAAAATCTTAGAAGAGTGCTTAGGCCTAATCACTGAACCAAGCGCTCAGGCTTAATCAGTAAACGAATGATATACTCTTCACATAATCTCGTAAAAAGTGTACTTAATTGAACTGTAAAATGAAAGCTAATATTTTAAAAGATTGCTTAGGCCTAATCACTGAACCAAGCGCTTAGGCTTAATCAGTAAATGAGTGATATGCTCTTCACATTATTTCATAAAAAGGTTACAGTGTAGTTAGCCGTGCCGTAAAATAAAACCTAAAATCTTAAAAGAGTGCTTAGGCCTAATCACTGAACCAAGCACTCAGGCTTAATCAGTAAACGAATGATATACTCTTCACATAATCTCGTAAAAAGTGTAGTTAACCGAACTGTAAAATGAAAGCTAGAATTAGAAAAAAATTAAGAGTGTTTGGCCAAATCACTGAGCCAAGTGCTTAGGCTTAATCAGTACACGAGTGATATACTCTTCACATAATCTTGTAAAACGTGTAGTTAACGGAACCGTAAAATGAAAGCTAGAATTAGAAAAAAAGAGTTTTTTGGCCTAATCACTGAACCAAACGCTTAGGGTTAATCAGTAAACGAGTGATATAATCTTCACATAATCTTGTAAAAAGTGAAGTTAACCAAACTAAAAAATGAAACCTAATATTTTAAAAGATTGCTTAGGCCTTATCACTGAAGCAAGCGCTATAGGCTTAATCAGTAAACGAGTGATATACTCTTCACACAATCTCATAAAAAGTGTACTTCAAGTTAACCGAACTGTAAAATGAAAGCTAAAATTTCAAAAGAGTGCTTAGGTTGTACTAGTTATGTGAAGAGTATATCAGGGGTACTGGGAACTAGGCAAACGACTGCGTATTGTATCCACGTATCCACTGCACAATATACTTAGACGTTTATTTGGGGAGGGGTGGTATTTTTGACTGTGTATTCGCGTATCCAGCCTCTTCAGAGGTGCAGCTTCAAAATGGCAGGGTATTCTGCAGTTAAGCCAAGATGGAGTCCAAAATGTATGTAACGCAACAACGATACTCTGTGAGCTTGTGGTACCTATGTTTGAAGTGGCGATCTTTAATTGTTAATAAAAATTGTCTGTCTGGATCTCTACTCAACCGGTTAAAAAAAAGGTCTAAAAGCAAGTTTTGTTATCAGACTATTGAGACTGAAAGTATGTCTATGATCTGTACAAATCACGATAGACATTTCTTTCTGTCTACACTTTTACCATCCTAAAACTTGCACCGCTTCAAGTCATGTTGCATAAAGCAGCTTTCCGTTGTTTCTTATTATTTATTTATTTAGTTTTTCA
>NC_090873.1:21298399-21323399 GCF_036669935.1 Montipora foliosa
GGAAGGATCATTATATAACTGGTGGGCAACAGAAGAAAAGAAGCATGAACCATCTGAGGTACATTCTAGTGCCTTTAATCTTTTCTCAGCTGATTGAGCCTGCAACAGTGCCATAGAAGGACTTCTAAGTACTATGTGTGTACTTGTTCCATGAGCAACATGGCCTGGGTTCGATTCATTGTCTCCTGATATCAATAGCTTTTCTCTTATAGACAATAACTATTATTTTGTTGGTTCAATTTTGTTGAATGCTTAGTAACAGATTGACCTTGAATACACAATAGAACTGACCAGTCTTTTTTGTGTTTAGGAGTACTGCAGGTAATCAACAAATGAATGAAAATTAGAATCTCCTAGTCTCGACGATTTGTTACGTCTGAGTTGCGGTCTAGGTTTAGACATTCTTACTGCAATATAATATTGTTTTCCAAAAGCAAGAGATAAACACTTTCTCAACTCAGACAAGCTCGGTTCGTTCTTCTTTAAATAATGCACAATACACCTTCTAATTACATATACCCTGTCTTTATAAAACAAGCTCGACGTCTTCTTGTATAAAGGCATTCTGGAAGGTTCTCTGCCCCGCAGTCCTTGCTCTATCGCAGGAGATTGATACGGATTCCTCATCAGTTTCCTTACATAATCAATGACCGAGTCTTTCGACAGTTCGTCATTATGGTCCGCCAAACAAGTCCTAGTGTCTGGAAGCATGGGTTGCTTGGTTGCCTCACTGTTTTTCATGTCTCTGATGTTGTTCAAGTTGGATTCATGTGGCTTTGATGACTCATTAGCTTACAGAACTTAGTGATAGCTTTGATAAACATAATTGGTATACTTTGATAGCTTCGATGTCACTCTCCAAATGGAAGTCACCTTCCAAATGGAATTTATTAATCCCCCGTGAGCTTAGGGGATCGACAGAGACTGTCTTCTCACCATGTGTCTGTCGATTCAATTTCGACATGCATTAAAGTCTACGAGTTGGTGAGTGAAAGGCGGTGCACAATTAATGTTGAACCATTGTGTACTTGTTCAGAATCTTTTGCTTCACCTTCGAATGACGCCATTTCTTTACTTCTTCCGTCTCTTGCATCTAAATGCAGCGGAAGGTGCTCAAAACACTTAAGTATAAAAGCCACAAACAGCAATGGCGGCGCACAACCAAGCGAACAGGAAGTCACAGCTTCTAAGCCGTGTTGTGATTTTCCATCCGGATTGGCTAATCAGATCGAACTTCCGGTTACGCAGGAGTGACACATTTGCATAAAGAACCTCACCAAAACTCGTGGATATATCCACGAGTGAAAATGATATGTTCACTGCGCCCGGTGAAGATATGATTTTTTAGTAAAAGGAGAAATAAATCCTGGTATTTCATCAGTATCTATATAATAATAAATATTAGTTATTGATTAGTCATGTAAGAAAATATGATAATCCCTTTAAAACATTGACAACGTACGGATTCTCAACCTCGGTTAATGCATTTCTCGTGCTCTGATTGGTTTATTCAATCTCGGTTATCAGCTCACAATGTATACCTTAGTTTGACCTTGTACGGCAAATAGGGAATTTCAGAAACGACGACGGCTACGACTACGACAACGCCACAAACCAATAATATCATTGGTTAAAAGAGCATAAATAATCGTGCTGCACGTGCTGCACGGATTTTGGCAAGTATGTTTGCGGTCCTCTGCATACCGACGACGTGAAATCACCAAATTTGAAGTTTTGACGGCAACGTAAGCATGCAACAGAAAATCCTTCATTCTCTATTTTAAATTTGAAAGCGCTCGTACCGATTTATTTTGAGGACATTTTGCCCACATTGTAGGACGTGAACGAGACTGAATAATCGCGAAAGACTTATGATAGAGCCAAGTTACATTTTGAGGTGACGTTTTCGTCGACCGTCGCCGTCGTAGATCTTAAATAGGGAGCTTACGAAACGAGGACGGCGACGGCAACGAGGACTTCATTTTAAAATACGAGTCCGCGTTATTCATATCACTACGAAACTATTTCATGTCGTTTCGCGTTAAAAATGTGTAATAACTGTCGAGGAATTAAACTGGTATGAGTGAGTTGGAAGCGTAGAGAGAGAACTGAAAATTCATCGTCATGTGCTAACGTCCTCCACAGAACCTTGAATTTTGTCATTTCACGTCGTCATTTAGGAGATGACGGCAAAGAAATGTACCAAAATGTAAAACGCTCGTGCAAAGCGTGCAGAGCCATTGTTTTTGCTCACTAAACCTATTGTTTTGTAGCGTCGTCGTTGCCGTCGGCGTCGTCGTTTCGTAATTCCCTAATAGGGACCTTAAGATCTACGACGGCGACGTCTACGAAAACGTCACCTCAAAATAGAACTTCGCTCTGGTAAAAGTCTTTCGCGATTATTCCATCTCGTTCACTTCGTGCAATATGGGCGAAGTATCCTAAAAATAAATTGGTGCGAGCGGTTTCAGACTGAAAATAGAAAATGAAAGATTCTCTCTTGCATGCTCGCGTTGTCGTCAAAACCTCAAATTTAGTGATTTCACGTCGTCGTCACGCAGAGAACCGCAAAAATATGAGCTAAAATCCGTGCTGCACGTGCAGCACGATTATTTATGCTCTTTTAACCAATGATATCATTGTTTTGTGGCGTTTTCGTCGACGTCGTCGTCGTAGATCTTAAGCTCCCTAATATTGCGCTAAGACGGTTGCTACGCTAAAATTATTTTCGCAGGATTCCGACGTTTAGAAGTACGCGAAAAGGTAAGGAATGTTTTTGTGATGAGCCTGCGTCTGTCTGACCACCAGGTATTACACAACATCGCGTGTTCACGAAGTTTTTTCGATTTTCTCGCTTTTTTCACTCGTATTTCGTACTTCCAAACTCTTGGAGATAAGGAATTTAATAAAGCAATTATTCCATTCGCGCTTGATGGATATTTAACAATTATTCCATGAGCGCGCGTTGGATATGATGGTAAATAGCCAACGAGGCGCATAGCGCCGAGTTGGCTACAATCATCTCATATCCAACAAGCCCGAGTGGAATAATTGTTTTATTAAACTCCTTAAACTACAAAAATTTGGAAGTACGAAATAAGAGCGTGAAAATCCGAGCGAAATGGAAAAAACTGATGAAGATGCGATAATGTGTAAGGCCCTGGCCAAAGTATCCAACAAAGTTGGATTCCACATGCAACATTGTTGGATGTAAATGTTGAGGTAATGGCAAAACACTCTCCAACATTGCTTGATGAAACATTCAAGTTCAAGTTGGCGCTAAATTTATAAGTATGGCGCTAACACTGAAACGAAAATCGCTCGTAGCGTGTGTGCTACTGGAGCTGTTTGAGGACGGAAATGATGGATTCAAACGAGCTGAAACCAAAAATGGTTAAGAGAACGTGTAGAAAAGGGTATTTTTACTGCAAGATACACCCGCGCTTAGGAGATAACGAGAGTGAGCTCGAATCAATTTGCAAAAATTATTGTAAACGCTATTGAACCAGAAATCTCCAAACAGAGCGAAAGTGATTAAGGGGAGTAAAAGTGTCCCAAAGACGTGGCCTTGCTTCATATTCGCTGATCAAGGTTTCTGGCTGTTGATCCTTGTCCGCCATCTTTGTTGCAAATAATGCTAGAAGCCTTGGCTTGAAAATAAAATAGCGATTCGTAATTGGCTAGCAGCGCGAACGTGACTCGATTCAAGACACAACTTTTTTGGAAGAGCGGCAAAACACTGCAACATTGTTGCCTCGAGCAGAATTGTTGGTCGCAATGGCCGTTTTTATACTAGAGACGCATAATTCGTCTGGGACGAACTTGGGCAAACATTTTTTCTGCGTCTGTTAAATTCATCTAGTATAAAGACGGCCACAAGACGCATTATGCGTCTGGACGAAGAATCTATTTTAGTGCGTCTTCGAAGACGCACTAAACTGGAAAGTTCGTTCAGACGCATTATGCGTCTAGTGCCCGTCTTTATACTAGACGAATTTAACAGACGCAGAACAAATCTTTGCCCAAGTTCGTCCAAGACGAATTATGCATCTCATATAGTTCGTCCCGTCTTTACACCAGACGGATAACATAAGAGACGCATGATTCGTCTGGACGGATTATGCGTCTCTAGTATAAAAACGGCCAATGTTTGATCAAAAGCAAACTCCATCCAACACTTCATCGAACAAAAAATGTTGGACGAACATCATCCAACATGGGTGGCCAAACGGTCGAACAATGTTGGATCGAGCAAAGTTGGAGGGTTGAATCCAACTTTGTTCGATAGTTTGGCCACGGCTTAATACCTGTTCAGGTCAGAGAGACGTAGGCTCGCCACAAAAACATTTCTCAGTTGACTTTTCCCGTACTTCTAAACGTCGGAATTGATCCAAACTTTCCACAAAAAAACATTTTTCTTTTTTGGCTTTATGCAGAGAGAATTTTCGCTTTCCGCCGAAAAAAAATTTAGTTTAGCAACATTTAGCGCAATCATTTACCATATAAGGTCAAACTAAGGTACACGAGCTGATAACCGAGATTGAGTGAAACAACCAGAGCACGCGAAATGCATTATCCGATGTTGACAATTTAATAAGATTGGTTATAGCCAACGAGGCGCGCTGCGCCGAGTTGGCTATTTGTAGGGAGTTTAAGATCTACGACGCGACGGCAACGAAAAGGTCACAAATTTTGCATATTTAATGAGCAAAAACAATAGCGTTGCACGCTGTGGACGTGCATTTTTCATTTTCGTACATTTCTTTCACGTTTTCGGCAAATCTACGACGTGAAATGACCAATTCTCAAGTTTTAAGGAAAACGTGAACAAAAGGCAGCGAATTTGAATTTTCTGTCGTAGATTCAATACCGCACCTCCTAATTCAGTTCCTGGAGAGTTACACTAGTTTTTAGAAGTTCGACAAGCCAACATAAGGACGAAAAAGATTAATAAACCTGAACTTTCAATTTTAAATGACGTTTTCGTTACCGTCGCGTCGCAGATTTTAAACTCCCACCATCTCAGTATCCAACGCGCGGTCATGGAATAACTGTTAAATATTCCAACGCAAATGAACACACGAAGTAGCATGCTTATTAGAAACAACCCAAGAAAACAGAGAATTCACGGAAGATTTTGAAGAACGACACAACAGGCACTACTGCTTTTAATGATATGGAGTAACCGGCCTTCTTTTTTTCCTCAACGCGCGAGCGGGAAGAATTCTGCTAATCCTGCAAAGTGATTAGCTCTGGCAGCGGGTGGAGTTTTTCTTTATTTTTTATTTATTTATTCATTTATTTATTAATTACAATTTATGGCATGCACAAAAACAGAGGCCAAGGGATGAAATGCAAAAGAATCAAAGACTCCATGTTAAAGCAGATCACCCGCCAACCCAAGCGGAAGCTTGTGTGATCATAGGGTTCACACACAATCTGTTTGTGTAACCGTTTCTAATTTTATAATAAATGTATTGGACTCACCGTTTGCTTCTTCTGTAGCGATATATCGATGAACATGTGGACGAACCAATGCTAAATAAACGTTGTGTTACCTCACCTGCAGTGTACTGTCGTTCTTTTTCCTCAGAAGTGGTATTTTGAGCGGCAATTTTGAACATTTCGAGTTCGCTGCTTACGGTGCCTCTTAATAGACGGACAAGGGTGGAAGGAAATTTATTAAACGGTTCCAGCGCTGGGCGATGTTTCCCCAGAAAATCGCATCGCTCAGTTTTCAAACTTCGCAGGAAAATGGCCGAAAGATTCACGCCTCTTCTCGTACTCCTCGATTGAAATTCCATGAAAACGGTCCAGAGCTAGCCCTCGAAGAAAATTGATTATTTTCGAGGGCTAGCTCCGGGCCGCACGTAAGGTAATACAACGTTTATTTAGCATTGGTCCATCCACATCAATACAGAAGAAGCAAAACGGTGAATCCAATACATTTAATACAAAATTACAAACGGTTACACAAACAGATTGTGTGGATCTTTGGTGTGTGATAAGCCGGGCGTTAGGACCAAGAAAAGATTTTTTGAAGCCTGCTAAATGTTTTTAAAAGTAAACAGTGTTGCTTTACAAACTAATAAATACTATGCGACCTGCCGCCTTGGGCCCTACTCGAGTTTTTCCCTATACGGACCTCCCGGCCGGTGAATAACATACATTTAAAAATTATCCAGCGAAATCGCGGGGAATATCGCTTGATACTTAGCCGATGAGGCCGTAAGCCGCAAGAGGCTGCGTCTGTCTGACCACAAGGTATTACACAACATCTTATCAGTTCTCATCAAGTTTTTTCGCTTTTTTCACTCGTATTTCGTACTTCCAAATTTTTGGGGTTTAAGGAATTTAATAAAACAATTATTCCATTCGCGCTTGGACTTATGGGGTATTTACATGAGACAGGGACGAACTCAGACCGGAATGAACTTGTGCCGGTACAAAATTCTTGTCACCCCGTTTACATGAAACCAAGACGAGATGCTTGGTGCCTGGTTTCGGGATGAAATGATATGTTTTGTCTAATAAATGTATGGCTGACCCAAAAGTATACAGGCTTGAAATTTCTTGACCCGGTTTGAGATTTGTTGTCATCAATCTTGTTGCCAGAGGCTGCGATCCTTTTGGTCAGCACCAAGGATACTAACGTGCGTTTCCCGTTCGCTGGATAAGGGTAACGCAGGCCCTAGGAACGAGATTGTGCTGTCATTTAAGAGGCTCGAAAGGGTTCTCAGCTGAGCGCGCGCGCGTAAGCCACACACGCAACTCGTAAGCTGTTTGCGTCATCTCGCGATTCAAATGGGTCACCAGAAATAAACAAATACCTCTAATTTCGCTCGCCTTTCTCCTAATTCCTATATACATGGAATATAAATAGACATCTCCTATTCACGGAACCTACGAAAATTCTACACAAACGGTTTAATAGTCACTTAAATCCGTTTGTGTTGGCCTGTAGCTCTACTCGCGCGCGGACTCGAATGAGCGGGGTGACGCATGCGTAACTGCTGATCTTGTAACCCCCGATGTGTAACCCCCTAATTTTTTCTGATTTTCCAACTCTCTGCTTCCAGACGGTGAATTTTTTTTCATTTTTCGCATGTTAGCTTAGATTCATTTAAACCGTTTGTCTTTCAAATTTAAAAAAATTCTGTTGGTGAAAAAAAAAATTAGAGACAAATTTCAAAAAAACTTATATTTCTGAAAAACTGACCTACAGATTTTGTTGAATTTTAAGTATTGTAGAGAGTATTTCTAACATTATCTGGTAGCGCTGAATGGGGAAATTTTACCGTCCCGTTTCTTCAAAAAAGACCACATATGTTGATTTTAGGGCTCAAAGAAATGCCTAACATCGTTGCCATGGTAACATAATTTTCGAGGAAAATATAACATGAGATATTTACAATGTACTTAATACCATAAAAAGAAATGTATGGAGCCCGGATACGAACTCATGCTGGTATCACAGCGGATTTGGACCCACCCCTTATTTAACTGTTTATCTATACCGAGTTGGATTTTGGATCGGGAAAACTTGAGGAAAAGAACTCAGATCAGTTAATTTGTTGCTTAAAAGCATTCGCGGCGGCATTTCGCATAACAGTATGCAGGGGCGACAGGGGCCCGTTTCTCGAAAGTCCCGAAACTTTACGGGCCATTTTCGGGTGTCACAATTCCCGTTGTATCTCAAGAATGGAGAGGATTTAAGTCATCAAACTTCACAGACATGTTTCTTTTAGTTGGCTTGAAAACATGTTAAAAGGTCGGCTTTCCAAAACAAGCGTTCGGCAGTTTCACAAATGGCTTTTCGGGACTTTGGAGAAACGGGCTCCAGATGCGAATTTTAATTGCTTAATTAACTCCTTTCTTACAGAAGCTTAAATAACGCACTTGGAATTCATAGAATTGTCGTATTATCTTTTTAATAAGGAAAAAAAAAAGCAAAGTCAGACTTAAACTTCAGTTAAAGTTGTTGAAAGCACGTGTTGAGGCTTTTTCGTAAAGCATTGCTTTTTCTTCCATTTTATAGTTTGAATGGGCAGAGGTGCCACTTTTTGAAGAGACACCTCTTGGTTGGAAGACTCGTTCTTAGACGTTTACCCTATTACAAGGATTCAGAATATTTTTCCTTTTTTATAACAAAACTTGTGAAGTCATGAGTTCTCGTATTAATTTCCAACAAGGAGAAAAAGCGAACTTAGACTTAAGTTTCAGCAAAAGTTGTTTAAAGCACGCGCTGCGGCATTTCGTAAAGTCGATGAAAAGTTTAACTCTGTCTCTGAAAGATTTGTTCTTTCAAAGTTCTTTTGCTTTCAAAAGAACAGTTCTCGATGTTTACTCTAACAGATTTACTTTGAGGTGAGAAAGAGATGGGAAAGAATTCTGCGGTTACATAAATAGAACAATTGCTATAACACAAAAGAATGAACAGTTTAATTTTGACCAATAAACTTCGCTTACACAAAAAGTACTTAAAGTGTCCCTCGCAAGAGTGAGTATAGTAATCATTCCGTTTGTAACTGTTCAACTGAGATCAAATTATACAACCAAGTTGTAAATATAGCTTGTTAAAAACTCGCTTTAAATTAGTTAAAGCATAGAAAAGTATTGTAAGTTATTGTTGAGAAAGATTGGTTTTCAAAATGTGTTGTAGGTTCTTTTTTTACACTGAGTAATAAAGATCATTTGAAAAGAAAAAAACTACCTAATATTTTCATTTTGCCTTTTTTGCAACTCAAAACACAATATGCACTGAACCGGCTTCCCACAATAATTTTGCCCTTCGTGTGCATGATAAACACGTAATCGCAATGTGCCCTCGTGCAGTTAAGGATTGATTTCACTTGTGTTTTCAAAGTTTTGACAAAATTGCCCGAGTCGCGAATACGCGTGAAATTACCGTAATACTTAATCGCCCTCGAGCCCATGAGAAATTACATATGCTAATAAAAAAAATGCTTATTTTCAGGGGGGTCCAAATCCGCGAAAGGGGGTCCCCGTCTCATGTAAATACCCCCTTCGAATGGTCCCAAGAGAAAACAAAAACAATGCTCATGGAAAATCTTGGGGGGAAAACAAAGAGTATTATGGTATTTTCTGAAGTGGCCAATTATTATTTGCAAGCTTTTTGTGTCAGAAATAGAAGATTAACCCAAAAGCAGTGAGATCATGAACTAGTCTGTACCACGAAAACGACCGTGATTAATAATACTGACAATTATCTACCGAAGTGGAAGTGACAGCAGTGTAAGTCAGGTCTACTTGAAACCTGATTAAGTCTAACCTGCACTTAAATATCAATCGAACATTCAATTTTGCCCATTGAAAATGCTTCAATAGTGTAATTTGATGTACATGTGGATAGTAAAGAAAAGGTTAAGTCGAAGCCAAAAGTGAAGAGCAAAAATCGTGCGGAAAATATACTCCTTGATCGGTAAAATAAACTTCAATTAAATTTTCGACTAGTCTAACCCAGAGTTAGTTTAATCTGGATTTTGAAAACTGTGTCCAGGTTGGATAGTTCTAAGGTATCGGAGAGCAATTTATCTTCAAATCACAGATCTCCTGTTCACACTGGAATCACCTCGGCCCAAAGAAATGCGTGAGATAGGCTCTCAAATAAAATAAGAGGGCCAATCTCAGGCAATATGTGGGAGATTTTGAAGAGATGGCAACTAATCCCGTCTTTAATTTTTTGGGGAAAAACTACATGTAACATATGCTTGCAAAAGTAACTTTAGGGCTGCTATTTAAAACACTGCTTCATGACGTCAAAACTAAATAACTAATTTCTAAACAGCAATTGCTATACAGTAATGTTTATAAAAGTTATAAGTTTTATAAATTATAAGATTCTCACTTTCTTCTCTGTTTCCTTTTAATATCATGTTCCAACACTGTATTGTGTTCCAAGTCATTTTTGGTGATCTGCTGCCCACAGACAGGACACTTTGCTCGACTGCGAGCTCGACTGTCAAAGTGGTGCATAATGGCATCGTGCTCATAGCTATGACCGCAAACTTTACTCTTCATTGGCTTCACCATCTCCTTTAATGTTATGGGGCATTTGGTTTGAACCTCAGGCACCTAAAAAACACAGATCGTTACAAAATAATTAATTAAACCTAATTTTCACTGTGACTCATTTTCCAAACCATCTTTGCATTTAACATGTTTTTCACTTTGCTCTCCTAGTGACAGATTGCATGGCATGCCTCGCTGATAAGTAAAGAGAGGATCTGCACAAATGAGAAGTACAGCACATGGGATATCTTTAGGGGTCCAGGGATGGCGCAGGGGTGAGAGCACTCGCCTCCCACCAATGTGGCCTGCGTTCGATTCCAAGACTCGGCATCATATGTGGGTTGAGTTTGTTGGTTCTCTACTCTGCACCGAGCGGTTTTCTCCAGGTACTCCGGTGAACCCCTCTCCTCAAAAACCAACATTTGACTTGATTAGCGTTCATTGTTAATTTCAGTTTACAGTGTCCCCAATAGACCATACCCCTTATGACAGAACACATCACACTTCTTTTAGTGTTGAGTGAATACTGAAACATTGCATTGCGGTTTTTTAGTAGGCACTGAACAAAAGAATTTTGATGCTTTACATCATAAGGGGTAAGGCCTATTAGAGCTCCGGCGCTACAACAACTGGGCACTTCCTTTCGTTTCCTTTCCTTTTCTTTCCATAGAAACATGGGTGATGATAATAATAATAATAATAATAATAATAATAATAATAATAATAATAATAGTAAAATGTTAAAAGTGCATTGTAAACGAATGTCTCATTGCTCTTTACAACAAGTTTAAAAACCTACACAATGCGTCTAATCTATTTACGTTTAACAATATAAAACGAGCATGAGCGTCTGCCTTCATAGGTATGAGTGCTCGAACAAATTTGGTCAACGATATCAAAGGAAGACACCGGGAATTTTAAAAAAATATAAATAATAGGGAAAACGAAATGTATTACTAGGGTAAATTATTAGCAATGTAAAAATTTATATATAAAAAACAAGGATGTCTTTAAATGTTTGAAAGGATGCTCCCCAGCTGTGATTGGTGTATTTTGATCCTCGTTTTTCGGTGTGTTGTTCCTTCGGCAGTCCGCTGTCGTACGGTTCTGCTGTTGTTGTGTTTCTTGATCGTGGGCATCCATGCTTCTGGAATTTATATTCCACTATCCCTGTTGATGTTGTTAGGGTCTTATGCGAATCGCCTCTTTGACCCCGCATGAGAACCAATGAGGATCACGATCAATAAACTTTACTTCGTTCTGAAGAGGGTTGTGTCCGGTGTTGTTAGCGTGTTCTGAAACAGAGTTCTTATTTCAGGTACCTCTAAGAGAATGCTCCTCGATGATCGTAAGCTACGAGTTGGGATATATTTCGTCAAGAGGTTGATAACATATCGTGTAATGCTTCGTATGTGATAAGTAGAATAAAAAATTCAGTGTATTTTAACAAAATGTTTAATGTTTAATGTTCCTTGAAAAAACAAGTGCAGTATATCAATGAGAAACCAAAGCCAGAGGCTTATGCGGCGTAGGTCAGAGTACAGAAATTACAACAGGTGCCTGCTAATTAATAATAATAATAATAATAATACTAATAATAATAATAATAATAATAATAATAATAACATGATAAAGAAAATATTATTAGTTAACAATAGTACTTTTGTGGACATACTGTACTTAGCAAGAAAGAGACAAAATAATAAGAAAGGAAGGAAAGTTGTAATATAAGTAAGCATAATACTTGTATAAAAGATAATTGAATGAGGGAAGAGAAACTAAAGTGACAGATTGTAATCTTTGAGTTCACTTTTATAATTAGAAAGAGTGAGGGAAGTACGTAATGAAAGAGGAATACCTTTCCAAATTTGAGGACCTTGAACACGGATGGAGTAAGAATATTTCAAGGAATGAAAGATGCAAGTTATCTCTTTGACGAGTAGAATAGTGAAGAGAGAAGAAAGTGGGATAGGGAAAACCTTTAGCATATGCAGAAATATGAAGCAAGCGACCTGATACTTGTAAATGTGAAAAATAATACGTAACCTGAACTATTTAAGAGAGTGACTGTGAGTATGTGGGGGTGAATAAGTAATGATTCTAAGAACTTTTTTTTCAAGGTTGGAGATGTAAGTGGAGGCCCAGATAATCGAGCAGTATTGGAGATAGGGAAGTATTAGAGAATTATACAAGGTGCATAGAGTACTGGATAGAAGAAATTGTAGCAATTTTATGATGATCCCAATAGATTTAGCAATTTTAGACAAAACTGCCTTTATGTGAGGTTTACATAAGAGATTTTGATGGATGATGACCCCAAGAAACGTAGTACTGTATGTTCAACTCTTTGTATGGTACTACCTAATATCAATACAGATGGTGAGTTCATTAGAATTGATCATCTTTCTAGACGGATGAAATATAACGAATTTAGTTTTATCAGGATGTAAAGTTAACTTATTAGCCTTGAACTATATAGCACCAAGGGAAAGTTCAGAATTAACAATGCTAAATAGTTCAGATATATGATTATGCTGAAGAAAGAGGGTGGTGTCATCAGCAAAGAGGATGAAGGAAAATAGGGTACAGAGGATGCAAAGATATCATTAATGTAATACTATATGATAAAAAGGAGTGGCCTCAGTAGAGAGCCCCGAGAGACTCCACATTAATAGTTTGGAGGAAAGATCTACAGTTGGCTATTTTAACAAATTGACATCTAGAATTCAGATAATCTTGGAACGAAGACAGAGAAATATGGTGTACCTTGTATACCATAAAAATTCAATTTGTCTAATGGGATGGAAGGGCTAACCCTATGAAATGCCTTCTTGAGATCTATAAAGACACCGATAGTCAGGCTATTTCTTTCAAAAGCTTCATATATCTGGTTTGTAAGCTCATTGTTTACCTCTGAAACCATATTGGTGATTATTCAGAATGTCAGATTTAATTTAAAGTAGCTCATAAGACAATGATACATAACATTTGCAAGAATTTTAGATTGAGATAAGTCTCTAATTGGTGAAGTTTGTTTTGTTGCCACTCTTGTAATTATTAGAGAATTTTGCTAAGTTTTAAATTGTCAGGGACACTGCCAGTGGAAAAGGAGAGATTACAGATATTGGATAGAGGAGCTGCAAGAAGGTCAGCAGATGCCTTAAGACCTGACATTAATACCATCGATCCCTTCACTGTTAACTGGCAACCAGTGCAAATCTCTTAGAAAACAGTGAAGGTGTGATGCCATCTCTTGGCTCAGCTCAAACCAACAAACAAGCAACTTTATTTTATTTCTTGGCCTATTTACATATACATGTACAAGGTTACAGTAATTAAAATGAAATATTTAATTTATCACTGAAACACATTAAAAGAAAAGGAAATTGCCAGAAGTCTGGACTACCCAAGTAGATGTCAATTTAATCGAGTGGGGAGCCCAGGACTAAAATATAATGGCTGTTTACAATACATTTAAAACTAATTAACCTAGTAATGATAAACAAGAATAAAGAAAGAAAGCTTCCTACATTACGAAACTAATAAAATAGATTATTAAGTAGGATTTAAACCATGTTTGACAATTGAAATAGAGTTGAGATTGTCTACATGTAGTTGTTATAACTATTAAGTTTAAGAGATTTGATATGATTTTTGAAAGCCCAGAGGGAAGAAAGATTCTTTGAAGATTTGTCTAAGGAATTCCACAACTGTGAACAGCTACTTCAAAGCGACCTTAGACCATATTGACTAGTGTTAGTATGTTTAAGAAATAAGTTATGATTAGTTGACTGTAGAGTTGAATATGAGTGTATAGAAGAGGTGCTTTGAAAATAATCATTAAAGATTGGTGGAAGTAATGAGTGAAACCAGGAATAAACAAAACTAAGAATTTGAATTTCAATTATGTACATCAGTTAATTTTAATATAAACATACATGTAGTAAGCTTTTTAAAAAGAGTTTCAGTGTGCGCTTGTGGGTGTTATAACTCTCACAAGTCTTTTTTGAATCACCTGAAGTGGTTTTAAAAGATGGATAGGTAAGTCCCCAAATTTGGACTCCATAGATCAAAAAAGGGTAAATTAATGAGTAGTAGAGCATAACAAGAATGTCAGAATTATCAAGGTATCTAACTTTACTTATTTTTACATGAGCTCGGATATTCCTTTGTTCTTTTCGGGGCGAATATATTTTATAACCCCCAAATCAACTGTCTGAAAAGCTGTGTGCGGCTTTAATTGTTTGAAGGGAAGAGCGGGGCTAATGAACAGCTAATTTAAATGCGAGGGGATTATGTGTTAATATGCATGAGGGATAAGTGACATATCCCCCTTGCATATTAATACATAATCCCCTCGTATTTAAATTGGCTTTTCATGAAGAACAAATTTACAAATGTTTATTTGGAAATATTACCGGTAAGTTAACAATGGTAACAAATTTGCGAACTTACACTAAAGTTTCTTCTACTGTAAACCCCTTCCAGACAGGGGCAGTTTCAGTTTTGTTCATTTATGGTTCACTAATTCAAGGTCTTTCAGGAGTGGCCAGATCTGAATTTAATGTCTCCTTGATGACTTATAATAAGGGTTTGCTGGTATTAACAGACAGCACTTCAAGATTCTTTGCGTACAATAGATGATTTTCTCAATGCAATCAAATCACTGTTTGATTGACTAAAATAGAAAAATCTTGCCCTACTTGTTAATTTTTGGTAGAATTAGGAAAGATACATTTTCCAATGCATTATGGGAAAGTGCACGAACTAAAAGTCTTTTTAAGGATGGTGCCTACTAATTCAAAGGCATTTGCACAGTTTACTGGATATGCAGGAAAAGCAGATCTTAACAAACTTGTGTTATTGAAATCCATGAAGAAAATTGGGGTTAACCACACATTTTTCGAAGATACACAATGTAATTAATCAACAATATTTGTTAATTGCTTTAAAATACAAAGCAATGTATGGCGTTCTTTTCCAAATTGAAGCTTACAATGTAAGTATCTCTGAAAAATGCATGGTTACCCCCAATTTTCTTTTTGGATACCAAGAGCACTTGCTACCGGTAAGTTCTGTTTTCTCCGCATACCGGTAGTTTTGAACCGCAAAAAATATCCAGGGCTGTATTAATAATCACTGCTGATAGGAAATCCAAGTATCTTGAGATGGGCAGAACATGCAATAACAGTAGTAGGCACTGTCCTTAATGTGCTTTC
This sequence comes from Montipora foliosa, assembly GCF_036669935.1. NCBI lineage: Eukaryota > Metazoa > Cnidaria > Anthozoa > Scleractinia > Acroporidae > Montipora > Montipora foliosa. The sequence goes on from NC_090873.1 coordinate 21,313,651, forward strand.
TTCAGCACATTTTAAAAACATCAGACTTGTGATTCATGTATGATCTCTTACATGTATGTGAATTGTCAGATTGTACAATCCCATGTATACTGTAGGATGAAAATGTACAAATAAAAGAACTGTTATTAATTTTAAATGAGTGCATACATGTAACTCTAGATCTATACAACAACTGTAAGGAGTCAAAAAACTCAGAAAACCAGGCTACATATCTGTTATATTGAATTCCTCTCTGCTCACCTGTGACATTATAATGTCTTCATCTTCAAGCGGCTGTGTATTTGCACTTGGCAAAGGTTGGCCTTCATGGTGAATATTCCATACTTTTGCTCTAAATTCTTTAACTTTCAGGTGGCTCTCTAAGTCAGAATCTGTATTTCCAGCTTCTAGAGAGCCAAGTTTTTCTTTGAAGATCTCCTCAATATTTGGGATGTCATCACTTGAACAGGAAAAAAAATAATAACATGTAAGGAAAAACTCCAGCTCAGGAGCATCAGATATTTCTAAACTATAAATGCATTCCTTTTTATTTATGGCTGCCGCAGTGCTTTAACCTGCAATTGTCCTTGGAACTCTAACACGTACGTAATCTGATGTAATGGAATTTATTAAAAGAGGCAGGTTGCTTTTGCAGAAGAGAGCAGGGCTAACAATTGGCACTCGCCATCAGCCACGTAAATTGTACCAGGGCAAACTGAAAATAATTATTGAGGTTTAATCGCCTGATATGCGACTACAACACAACACAACACAGTACAAAGTTTAACAGAAGAAAGCAACAATAATCGGGACAGTATAAAATCATAAGGCCATTGCCTGATTTGTAATTTGAGATGTTCACTAAACTCCTGTTCTTTTCTTTTCCCCAACTCTAAGTTCACTGAATTCTGCGCACGTTTAGTTTTTAAGTGGAAAATTCCAAAAGGATTTAACAATACCAAAAGACACCATTTTTTTTTTAAATTTCTGTTGCCATGTTACTTCAGCCTAACCCAGAGTACTTTGCTGTCATTTTCATTACATGTGCTATCGCTTTAACAGTTTTGGAATGCTAATGACAAGCTGGTAGGGGAGACACCTATAATGTTGTGAGATGCTGCCAACAAAAAAACCGAGGAGTAGCAGTTTAACTTTCGAGTGTTGATGTTAAAGCCATCATGTTAAAATCAGCGAGAATTGCCTTCATGTAAACATAGTGAGTGGAAATCCAGGGCCACTTCATTATGTCCCGGGCAACTACATGTAAGAATTCAAGGAAAGTGGCCTAATGCTGGCAAACAATGACTGAATTTGATTTCTAGCCCTGGAAGAGAGGACCTTCCTTTGGGGAGTGAGGGGGCTTGTATAATAAAAGAGTGGAGGGGCATATCAGCAGAGTTGCCAATTTCCAGAACTTAAATTTATATATGCATGCCGCTGATGACAAACAGTGATAGGGTTCAGGTCTGATGAATAAATCTTGCCCCCCAAAAGTCAACAACGTCAAACCAACATCACTTAATTGTCCATTACCAGTAGTTATACAACTGAATGAATGATTTATACTGTAGTTAACCACAACTAATTAAGATGGTTCTCTGTTTCCTTTTCCCCTTCTTTTTCCTTTATCTTAGAAACCAGAATTAGAAAGCCAATTAACTTAATCCAGGATTAGCATAAAATTTGGTTCCATTCTTTTAACTTTTTGGTGAACATTTCTTTTGATGATTTATGTTTTCAAGATTGACTTCCTCTAAGGTAAGATTTTCCCGAATGTCAGCTTTGAACGACATTTGGGAGCAAGGAAATAGATTCTTTGGTTAATTTTTAATCTGGGATCAGCAGTAAACTGCTTTTGAACAACCAGACCCAGGGTATTCACTGAGAATCAGGAAACAGAGAATTATCTAGCGTATCTATTAATTTTGAGTATTTCAAATTTGTCAAATAAATAATTACATATACATGTACAATTACAGTAATTACATTAACTAATAAATAACTAAATATACACATTACATGTACAAAAAACATTTTAAAGGGAGAAGTATTAACTAAATAGCACAGTCAAACATAAGATATAAAAGACACAATGTATATTTGGGTTGGAGACTTCCAGAAACCACAAGGCTTTTATGGCTTTTATAGCTGCAACAGAGCTTGGTTGTCATGAACAAGCTATTTTGCCAGGATATGAGAAGTGGGCATCCAATTTTAACAGGACCAAAGGCCCCATCCTCTCGGTGCATGCTCTCCCAGAAAATTTTGAAATCTACCCTGTAGAAACTTGGAAAAACTATTTCTGGGCATCAAAATTAGCTAAGGTAATGACAAAATATTTATGAACCAAAGGAACACTACTTTCAATTTTTAAAAGACTTCATTCAAAGGGAATGAAAGAGTTAGTCAAATATTCTTTGGTAAGTGACAATACCACAGTGTTTATGAGAAAACAATACAGGTAGTAAAAATCTATTCAAAATACCTGTTTCCGGAACATTACACTGTATTAGTCATTTGCCAGAAAGAACTCGACTAAAAATTCATGTCATCTTTATGAAATCTTCTCACATATCAAAATTCACCCCTTACATAATGATATGCAAATTTTTTAAGCTCAAATGTTACAAAATCTCACAAAACCTTTTCCAGCAAAACATTTTATTGAAACAAACCACAAAATTTCTACATGTACTGTATAAGAGGCAAAAACCCTTCATACTTCATTGCGAGCGTGAAAATAAGAAACCCAATCCCTGTCAAACCTTACGTAATAACCATACGCAACAAAATAAATTTCTCACTGGAGTTCAGGATCAAACCTTTTTTTCTAATAATGAAGCAAAAAATAGACAACAAGCTTTCTTTCAAAATAATTCTTGATTAACAAGATTTAGTCAAATTTCCAATAGTTTTTTTGCCTGAAGACTGTGAAGAGTTGAGTACAAATAAATAAAACAAGTAACAGACTTTGTGTCAGAAACCAAAAAACCATACGCAACTAAATAAATTTCTTACTGGAGTCAGGATCAAACCCTTTTCTAAAGAACCTTTCCATGAATAAAGAAGCATAAAGTAGACAACAAGCTTTCTTTCAAATAATTCTTGACTGTTAAGAATCAAGGCTGCAAATATCGGCCGGTCAACGGACAATGTCTGGCCAAAAATAGGTTTTGTCCGGTCGTTTACCCTGGTAACAAAAAAAAATTAGAGTTTCAAGTTTTAAATATTTAAAGGTTCAATATTATTGGCATTTGTGAAAAAGGAGAGTAAAAGACAGATACTTAACTACCAGACCAAGAACTTTAAATAAATGATTCGTAGTAGTCATAAAATTTCTGGCTGTCATTGCACCGCAAATTAGCAGGTATTACATATGTGCACCGGTCACGGGTGTGAATTACTTTATTATTAGTCCGTGTTGGTTTTGTAAACATGATGCGAGAAGGATAACAAAACCTCTCAATGTTATAATATAGATTAAAAAGGCTCAAAGGGAAGAAATCTATCATCACTTCTGGCACGCCCCTAATAAAAGCTTGGTTACCAAGGCATGGGTTGCACTTGGGAAAAGTTTTCAACTTTGCTGACCAAAAAAACCACATAAATAGGAAACCACAATCAGAAATTAAAACGTTTAGCCAACGTTGTAGGGTCGCACTAGTAGAGTTTTGACTGAGAGAACATTTCGTTGTCATTTCAAGCAACATGGGTCCTGATGAAGCCTTATTTATAACTATTGCAGTGATTATGCTACTTTTTAGGCTGATCAACACTTTCTCTTGTTCGTTCGTCCACTTTTCGCAAAATCGTTTGAAAGTTTTCTAAATATCAGCATTCCCAGGAAACGATGGAGAAGACGATGAAGACGACTGAAGCGCTTGCTTGTGAATTGGAAGTCTATGTTAAAACCCTGGGGTCTATGGAATCATGGCGGTAACTTTCAACTTTCAACTTTCAACTTTCAACGCTTGTCAATTGACAAGCGTTGAAAGTTACCGCCATGATTCCTATTGTTTAGCTTGAGTTCTCCAAAATATGCCTGCCCCACCCAAGCACTAGAGCGCCTCTGATGTTTTAGCCGACTTTCCAAAATTTTTCCAAATGGAAAACTTAGGGTCTCACTTGGAAATGTGAACTGATGAAAGATTTTTACCGCAAACTAAACAAATTTTCCGAAAAGTTTCCCAAGTGCAAGAAGCTTTTTAGTGATGGTAATGTAGATAAGAATTGGATTTACCGACGTTATACATCGCAAGGATTAGGGAATGTTTCCCCATGGAGTATGGACTTGAAAGTAGCAAAATTAGGCTGTCGTTCTAGTATTCTAAATGGAAAAAAGAGAGTTGCCTGTTAGTAACATTTCCCCGGTTCCTTTTAATAAGATATATAGCAGTGAAACATTTTAAGATTTACCTTTATTCATAAAATTCCGAGCTCAAATTGTGTCAAATCAGTGGACGTGGATTCTACTTGTGTTACTTGTAAATGCACATCACTTAGCTTTTATTAAGATGAAAATCAACTAGGTTGCAAGCCTCAGTCAATTTCATCAACTTCATATAAGACATAGAACTCAAGCAATAGTAGTACGCACAAATGTGATACTGATTTTGCTGTATGCATTCCACTTTTCCCACATTGAGATCGATGCTCATGTACAATAAATGCTTTGAAAATTGTTTCAAATTTAAACATCATGTGAAGGGGGGAGGGGGCACTTTTATAGCGATAAGACGTACTGGATGTTTGTCCGGCCAAAAGTGGGATACATGTATGTCCGAGCAGAAATACGTTTGACTGGACAATTTGACCAGCGCCAGCCGGGAAATTATTTGCAGCCCTGAGAATTAGTCACATTTCCAATTTCAACTAAATACCGTAAGGTTAACCCTTTAACACCCAAACCGGCCTAAACCGGCCAGACTTAGTATTTTACTCTGTCTAATGCCAGAATAATTAATATAAAATAATTTATAAGGTTTTAAAGCAGATACGAAACTGTGGATGTTTCTCCTGCAACACACAATTTAAGTTCGCTGTTTTGGTTCATTGATAGTAATGAGAAATTTGAAGATCCTAAAGTAATCTAGGACAGTACATGTAATTGTTGATTATTAACATACAGCTTTTTAATGTACAGCTCAGTGTTTGACGGTCGATCAAAAGATGCTGTTGCTGTCGAAGTCCATTAATCCTTGCTTTGAAGATTTCAGATGTTTATTTTCCACCGCCTGACTTGTTTATCGAATTGATGTTCCATTCTTGAGCTCCATAAAGGTATATTTTGTTTAAAGATCCGTGCAAACGCCATTCGTGTTATATCGACTTCGATGCCATTGCAGGTTAATTAAATATTCTACTGTGTCCAGTGGATAAAATCTAGGCATTTCTATTACATGTACCCCCTGAAACCTACCAAAGATATGTGCAAACAGGGCTTGAAATTAACTTTTTTGCTCAGGTGGAAAATTTGGTCACCAGATCATAAATTTTGGGCACCAAATTTGCATGCAAGGAAAGCCATAATTATTAAATAGCACAAAAAAACAGCATAAGAAAGATCTCTAAAGCTACATGTATTGTTGTTTTTGGCTTTGTCTTTAGTTTGGTGATGGTGTTCTGTAAGGTTATTTGAAATGGAGCAAAGCACAGTCCGTGGTTTCCACAGCATGGGTCCTTTATCCTTGCTTTTCACTTATTCAAAACGTAGTTCTTTATTCTCCTACAGGTTGCGTGGCAAGCAACTTACCTTTATCGCAAGTAAACGCAATACTAAAATTGCTCGGCCTAGAACCCCACACAACCACAATGCTCGTCCGATTGATATAAAATGAAAGGAACGGCTCGTATACCGTTTCAGTAGCCTCTAGAATTCGCCCTTGTCACACAGCGGCCATATTGTATTGACCAGTTCTGAAAATCTAGTCGCCAGCACTCAATTTTTGGTCGCATTGGTGACCAGTGAGTCACAATTTCAAGCCCTGGCAGAAGACTCTAGGCACAGAGACAATACTAAAAACACTTAAGGTTAATCATTGAAATGAGCACTAGGCCGCAGGGTCACGTTATCTTCAATTTGACTCGTGACAAGCCCACGATTCTCATACAGTCATTCTTCTAGACTGGCGAGCTACCGAGCCACTCTATCAATGTAAAATGACCCATAAGTGACAAGCCGTCGATAATAATACCGGTAATTACCCGGTAATAATAATAATTTATTCATTTCTATTGCGTCAGACACATTAAAATATGATCACCGGTATGTCACAATCAAATTAAAATAATAATAGTAATTATTAAATTCTCAACCTCAGATAATGCATTTCGCGTGCTCTGATTTGTTCACTCAATCTCGGTTATCAGCTCATATACCTTGGTTTGACCTTATATGGTAAATGATTGCGTTAAGCGTTGCTAAACCAAAAATGTTTTCGTCGGAATGCCAAATTTCTCTTTGAATAAAGCCAAAAAGGAGAAAAAAAACTTTTTTTGTGGAAAGTTTGGATCAATTCCGACGTTTAGAAGTACACGAAAAGGCAAGAAATGTTTTTGTGATGAGCCTGCGTCTGTCTGACAACAAGGTATTACACAACATCGGATCAGTTCTCATCAAGTTTTTTCCGATTTCGCTCGGATTTGCTCGCTTTTTCCGCTCGTATTTCGTACTTCCAAATTTTTGGAGTTGAAGGAATTTAATAAAACAATTATTCCATTCGCGCTTGTTGGATATGAGACTGGTTATAGCCAACTCGGCGCTACGCGCCTCATTGGCTATTTACCATCTCATATCCAACGCGCGCTTATGGAATAATTGTTAATTATTACTATACAATACACAATTAGAAATATTAAAAAACCTAATCAAAAATTTACATTTTATGGTAGAAAATGTACTAGTTAAAAAAAAAAATAATAATATTGGTAAATTAAACAAATGTGTATCTATCTACATGTATGTACGCAATTTATTAAAAGTAAATCCGATACTATATACTGGTAAAACCCTTAAAAGCGTCTCAAAATATATTGAATGTTCTAGTAAAAGCTTGTTATTACATGTAGATCTAAACGAGTTGTTAGATTTAGATTAAAGAGTACTAAGACTGCTAATTATGTTGGTGCCATACCATAGATTGCCTTATACAAGTAAATAATGACTAAAACCTTAAAAATTATTCTAAAGTGCACCTGTAAGCAGCCAGTGTAGTTGCAAAAGCACTGGTGAAGTATGATCAAAGCGTGAGGTATTACAAATAAGGCGGGCAGCAGTATTTTGAACACGTTGTAACTTTGACATAACATATAACAAACTGTTACAATAATCTATTCCACTCATAAACAATGCATGTACTAATAATTTCATAGATTCAACTGATAAACATTTCCTTATACGCCTAATATTATGTAAATAAAAATAAGAAGCACTACACATTTTGATTTGTGTAACCATACTGAGCTGCTCGTCAAACCAACAGCCCACAATCTTGGCTACTTGAAGGGGGCAATCAAATGATCACCCACAGTAAGGGGTACAGGTACATCACACAGTTTATCCAACTCCTGTCTAGTGACAATCAGTAGATATCGAAATTTTTCTTGGGCCAGTCCAACAACATCCAGGGATGAAGATCCTCTATGCACCATTGCAATGCAGTAACTGCCTTAACATGACTTGCATGTGTGACCTCTCACGGGAAAACGTACACTAACGACTTTCCAGGAAATGGGTTTTTCACATGGCTCTCTCACAGGTTGCTCGCGCCTTGAAAAGTCAAGTGACCAAGTGGCACTGCACGACCAAACAAGTTCTCAGAAATCCCGCACGAGCGGTTAAAGATTTTACACTGCTCGAAAAAAAATTTGCACAAGTGGGTCAATGTTTTGTTTCTGTTGCTATGATTTCACGGGTTAACGCAAACGGCTCTTAAAAAATTATAGTCGTTTGAACGAGACCTGACCTTAAAAATGAAAAGCGCAAAACTGTGCTAAAAGGAACTGAGACATCACAAGGAGTAACAAATGAAACGGGCATCTTGGCATCACGGCCATGAACAACAATGACATTTAAATTTAATTCCCTTTCAACGCCAATATGTGGATGCCCACATAATTTCACGAGTTTAGAACAGCTAACATTACAACTTATCCAACGGCTTAAAGGCCCACCTTCAACCAACAGACATTGCATGCCCTGGAACAATTTTCATAAATTACATGAAAATCTCACTAAAGCTGAAATTCATCCAGTTAGATCGCTACGATTAGGAACTCGAATTTTCATAACAAAAGCAAACGGTTGAAAAGTCTGTCGGTTGAAGGTGGGCCTTTAATGTTGAAAAACGTTCATTTTTCTCTGCGAAAAAGATTACAATTTTTTCATCACCTTGTAGAGATCACTTGGGAAAAACGCAAAGATCAAAATATTATATTTGCATTATTAACACATGAGTTCCCACATTCCTTGCGAATTTGCATAGAAAAAAAGAGAAAAACCATGTGACAGGTAAGGCAACAATCAGTTCAACCCATACTGTTATCAAGAAACACCGTATGATGCTTAATTATCTCGAGTCCTTTGAAAGAATGATTCGTTTTTGGTTTTACGGTGTGTTGTTTGAACAAGTGGAGGCTTCTGCAAACGAGTGGTATGTGATATTTATTACACGGTTGCCTCCCTGGTTCAAACGAGTGGACTTTTCTAGCGAACGAGTGGGCAGTTTTTTTACACAACTGACTGTGTGTCATCTGTGTAACAGTGAACATCAGGCTGATGACAACTGATGATCTCAAAAAGCTTTGAAGTGTAGACAACAATTAAAAAGATGGGCCCAAACAGGAACCCTGCCGCATACATGTACACTCAGTCTACTTGACTAGCGAGCCACCGAGCCACTCTTAGACTATCAATCGAACATGACCCCTAAGTGACGAGTCTTCTTCACTGGCGAGCCGCTGAGCCACTGTATCTGATGACATGACTTGTAAATGACGAGTTATCCAGCTGCAAATACAGTGTAACCCCGCCTTACAGCCACCTTAGTAATACATTGTACAGTCACCTCGTTATTGCGGTCACTTTTTTTTGGCCTGGCAAAACGGCCATGCATTCTCTCATAGAAAACCCTTGTTAATGCGGTCACCCGTTAAATATACGACCAATGGCCACAATTTTAAATCCCAAACGGTAGAATACCTATACATGTAATTTCACCCCGTCAATGTGGCCACTCATGCTAAATTAAGAAACCAAAAAAACTTCATTCATCTTTGGTATTTACCACTGCACTCGAACAGCTGATTTACTTTACAAAGTACTGTCAGCAACACTCCTCCCTGTTTTTATCACAAACATGATCTTGACACTACTGTAACATCCAGTGAGGCAAATTGTGAAGGGATTAAGTCATTGTGCTTTCATCAAAAACACGATTCATACTTAAGTCTTTCGGTTAGGTAATTACGGCGGCTTCCATTTTTAGAAGCATAGTAAGTTGGGCCTGTTCTTGTTTTGATTTTAGGCTTAGAACGTACAGTACACTTACCAATTTTAAGCGTTCCACCTACTGAGCGGAGTTTCAAGTATTTTATGCAATGCTGTACGTACTTTCCTGTTGTTTATTTAAGAAAAAAGTTGTTCTGGAAGTGCAAATTACGGCCCTTTAGTCATGAATTTCACCCTACCCCGGTAATACGGCCACCCCGTTAATACGGCCAATTTGATGACCTATTGATGACCGTATTAACGGGGTTCCACTGTATACAAT
>NC_090873.1:21328399-21388399 GCF_036669935.1 Montipora foliosa
GTACCAGGGACAGTTGATCAGTATTAGAGACAGATGACTAGCGCCAAATGATCAGTGCTAGGGACAGTTGATGAAAGTTTAGGACAGTTTTTCAGTGCCGGAGACAGATGATCAATGCTAGGGACAGTTGATCAGTGCTAGGGAGAGATGATCAGTACTATGCAAAGTCAATCACTACTAGGGACAATTGATTATTGCTAGGGACGGTCGATCAGTGCTAGGGACAGTCGATCATTGCTAGGGACATATGATCAATGCTAGGGACAGATGATCAGTGTTAGGGACAGGCAATCACTAGTAGGAATAGTTGATCAATGCTAGGGACAGCTGATTATTGTTAGGGACAGTCGATCATTGCCAGGGACAGTCGATCACTACTAGGGACAGTTGATCATTGCTTAGGGACAGTTGATCATTGCTAGGGACAGTCGATAAGTACTAGGGACAATAGATCATTGCTAGGGACAGTTGATCATTTCTAAAGACAGGTGATAATCGCTAGCGACAGACGATCAGTGCTACCGACGATTAATCATTGCTAGGGAAGGTTGATCAGTGCTAGAGAAAGTCGATCATTGCCAGGGACAGTCGATCATTGCTAGGGACAATTGATCATTGCTAGGGACAGTCGATCACTACTAGGGACAATAGATCATTGGTAGGAACAGTTGATCATTGCTAGGGACAGTTGATAATCGCTAGGGACAGACGATCAGTGCTACAGACGATTAATCATTGCTACGGAAAGTCGATCATTGCCAGGGACAGTCGATCACTACTAGGGACAATTGATCACTGCTAGGGACAGTCAATCACTAGTAAGGGCAGTCGATCATTGCCAGCGACAGATGATCTGTGTTAGGACAGTCAATCACCAGTAGGGACAGTCGATCATTGCTTAGGAACAGTTGATCATTGCTAGGGACAGATGATCAGTGCTAGGGATAGGCAATCACTAATAGGAACAGATGATCACTACTAGGGACAATTGGTCACTGCTACGGACAGTCAATCAGTAGTAAGGACAGTTGATCATTGCTAGGGACAGTTGATCAGTGTTAGGGACAGTCAATCACTAGTAGGGACAGTCGATCATTGCTTAGGGACAGTTGATCATTGCTAGGGACAGATGATTAGTGCTAGGGGCAGGCAATCACTAATAGGGACAGATGATCAGTGCTAGGGACAGATGATCACTACTATAGGGACAGTCAATCACTACTAGGGACAATTGATCATTGCTAGGGACAGTCGATCAGAGCTAGGGATAGTCAATCACTACTAGGGACAGTCCATCAGTGCTAGGGACGATTGATCATTTCTAGGGGCAGATGATCAGTGCTAGGGAAGGATGATCAATGCTAGGGACAGTTGATCAGTGCCAGGGAGAGATGATCAGTGCTAGAGACAGTCAATCACTACTAGGGACAGTCGATCGTTGCTAGGGACAGTCGATCATTGCTAGGGACAATTGATCATTGCTAGGGACAGTCGATCACTAGTAGAGACAAAAGATCATTGCTAGGGACGGTTGCTCAGTACTAAGGACTGTGGGTCAATGTTGGGGAGAATTGATAGAGAGTGATGGGCGACTATCGGTATATAATGTGTCCCCGTACATAACGTACCTACCGCGGGAGGGTAGGATACACGGCTTTACATGACTATACATGGCGATACATGGCTATATATACATGGCGATACATGGCAATACATGGCTATACATAGCTATACACGGGCATACATGGCTTGTGACCCTCATTCTGATACAATTATGATACACATTAATAACCCTACTTAAAGTGCATACCAGCGGAGGCTCTGGAATAATCCAAAAATCGGAACCAGAAAACTCTGGTTCCAGTTAAATAACTGCGCGTGCGTGAGGGGAGACGGTTGGAAATCAACAATGGAGTTCACCTTGCCACGACAGCGGTTACTTTTCACTCGCGAGACAGTACACACGAGTATAAACACATCTCCTAATACACTCGAAGCTTTTAAACTGCGGAGCATAAACAATAACGAGATACATTTTATCAATCAAATTCAAAACAGAATTCAGCATCTGGTGTCACGCAAGTGAAAATTGTTGTATTTTCAAAAGCAAAAACGTTACGGAACTGGTAAGTTGTAAAATGATTTATTTCTAAATCATCTTCAACCTCGTGTAGATAAAAATCCACAAGAAAGCACAATTTTCGAGTTTAGACTGAAAATGGCAGAAAATGAAACCGTTTTTCAACAGCCAATCGAATATGGCCTTTTTTGGATTCAACCAGAGTGTCTCTTTCCCGACCGCTGGTCTTTACTTTACTTTTCTTTACTTTAATAGTTTCAGTTCAAGTACATTAATACAAAAACAAGGAGAGCCTCAAAACAGGAGTCTAACCCCTAATTAAAAGAGGTTACCTAAAAACATAAATCAAAATCTAAATACAAATACAAAAAAAAGATGGCTATAGAAATTGATCGGAATGGAACAAGATCGATTTAAGGTCGTGCTTAAAAGTATTTAGAGAGTCAGATTTCCTTAAATTAAGTGGTAAATCATTCCAAAGCTTAACTATACGGTGAAAATATGAAAATTTTGGTACGTTTGTTCGAGCATACTTCATTTTGTAGCAAAGTTCAGTGTTTCTAAGCTTATAGGATGCATTGCCAGCAGGCTCTAGATAGTTGGAAGGGTCTATTTCACATCAAGCTTGTCTACATTTTTTTTTTCACCCTGGGAACGAGATTGAAGTGGCGCCCAAACCACCAATGTCTGCGCATGATCATGGGTTACTCTTACCCAGACTCTTTGTTCCTCTCAAGAGTGAATTTGGCAAAATCCAAAAACGGATTTTATTTGTGATCTCAGATCCACAGATGCTTCAGTGTCAAAAAAACGCAAAATCCGAAAAAGGATTATTTGCTATGACAGCGTAAACAAACAAACAAACAAACCCAGAGTTGCGAGCAATTAAACTGTTTTATTTTGGAGAAATTCTTCTATGAAAACGCCACCAAAAAAAAACCTTTGTAGCAATTGATAATATATAGATTTAGCCAAGCCAAAAAGATGAGCTCCCTGGTTATTTATTCTTACCAGGAGCCATGTTCTTACTGCCTGTAGGGTTAGTGGAAATAAAAAATTTCGCAAAATTGTCCGCGTTTTGGTGTTTCCGGTTGCTGCTTAATTAAATCATTTTCTTTGCTTTCTTCATGATAGAAAAATTCATCGCCTAACTAGTGAATTACACGGTAAATTTCACGCTAAAAGCAGACATCGCATGAGTCACAAAGCAATGAGTGCGATGTCGGTTTTTCGAGTGAAATTTACTTTGGAATTCACCAGTTTGGCAATGAATTTTTCTTGAACCGCATGAGTTTTAAAAGAAAACAAGCACACCCTCAGCGAGCGAATGGAAAGGGGAAAAAGGCCATTTCAGAGTCAACTGTCAATTGCCAGCGAATGGGAATCACGCTAAAATTAGAAACCATAAAAAAACCTTTGTCAGTTCATGGTCAAAAAAGAGTTTTACTGATGTAGTTTATTCCACTTTATCTCTGAAAATGAGGTCATTCACATTTTGATGTATTTCATTGAAACACGACAGCTTGGCTTGGAACAAGAATGTGCAAAATCAGCGTGGGGTTGAGGTTGCCCTCAGTATCTGAGTCAGCGGCAATGCAACCAAGAAAAGACGAACTTCAAACAAGATCCGCTCCAACACTAAATTACCTTTAGGTGCTTTAAATAAACTTCTGAAAACACAAGCTAATGAGATTTCTCCCTAATTTTACGAGAACTCATTGCAATTAAGTGTTTATAGCATAAGGGCAAAATTGTCTTGTCAGAGTCGTGGCACATCGAAAAACAGACTTAACTGATTAGAGTGTAATGTAAAGTGCTAAGTATCTATCCCATATGAACCATGTGAGCGTTAGCCCTACTGATGGAAATTGGCCCACACAAGGACAGAGACAAACTCTGACCAGGGTGCATGGGAATTGAACCCACGACCTTCGGGTTAGATCACCGCGGCTCTACCGACTGAGCAAGGTCAGACGGGAGCAGGCCGTGGGCAAACAGTTGGGCAAACCACAGGTACCCCAAGCTAGCGATGTAATTTGAGCATCACGATCAGTTAAAACTATATAATCGCGCTTAAACGGCCAAAAATGCTAAGAACAGACCATAAATAATACAAAGAGGCAGGGTAAGAAATTCTGGTGTATTTTTACTTCTATTTTAATCCCCTAAATAACAGAGTTTTGAAGCAAGCAACCGTGGACAATCTTCCTGTCGGTGTACGTTGGCCCCCTCTTTTGCTAACCCTTTTTTTTATTTTTTCATTAACTTTATTTAGCTACAAAAGATATAAATGTAATAAACTATACAGCGATCTCTACTAGAGGGTAGATGTAAATTTAAAAAAAGCTGAACTTAAACAATTGGCAAGAAGTTGGATAAGCTTTTTTTTTTCCTAAATCATTTTTTACAAAAGGTTATTTTAAGTAGAAAAGTAAGAATAGTAGGGATTAAATTGAAACAAGGTAAATAAAGTAAGGTTAAATAATTGTGGACTCACTGTCCAAAATTTATTCCCTTGAGCATTTTCCATTTTTTCTTGAAAAAATTTGAATTACTTAATGTAAGAGAGATATATTTTTCGATTTGATATTTATTTATCAAAATTCTTTTGAAGCGGCTCAAACATGGGCATGTCCACAAATACGATCTTCCTAAAATAAGTATTTAATTTAGCCTGAGATCCATCTTCTCCTCTGAGAACCCTAATATAACATCGCGGTATTCTGGCGTGAGGCTTTCGCAACTTTTAAGGTTACTTAAAATTTGTTCATAGTCCTCTTTCCAAAAAGATATAGCAAAGGAACAGTCAAAAAAATATGAGGTATTGTTTCTATAGTCTGTTGACAGAAAGAACAGTTTGGATTTGTAACGTAGCCTATTTTACAAAGTAATTCATTTGTATGTAAAATTGAATTTAAAACCTTATACTGAAAGGACCGTAAATAAGGTTCATTAGCAACTCGCAGTGGCATCACAAATGCCTCCGAAACTTGTTTGTCTTCTAGATTAAATTCTTCCTTCAGCTTTCTCCGCTTACTTGGTTTTTCATATTTTTGCTTTATAAGATAGAAATAATAGTCACAACATTTAAAGTTTTCCAGATCATAAATAACTGCCAAGTTGGGCATATTACAACGCAGTTTCAACGGAACTGATTCCCTTAGACCTGTCCACGTTAGAAAGTTAGAGCTCTTCAAACCTGCACCCCTGACGACATTTCAAAGATGCAATATTTGACATATCATAAAGCAGATCAGTGGTGTATTTAATAGAGGATATTACACGGTGGCGAGAAGATATGAATTTTATGTTCTCGTGCCACGAGAACATAAAATTCATCTCTTCGAGCCAACGTGTAATGTTCTTTTTATTATGTGAAAATAAATATTGAATATTTCCCATTTTATTGTGTTTCAAATTAGTCAAGTTTTACAAATACGGCTGGGCTTTATAGCAAACAGAAAATATTCTTCTTCGTGTTCTCGTTTTCAAGGTTTTCTGTAAACTCTTTAACTTCTTCCTCGCTGATGGACGCAAACCTGCTCGCCATGCTCTTATTCTAAACAACAAACGCGACGCGGAAACAAAAGCAAAAGGCGGGAATCGTGACGTTATTGAACGATACGACACCCACAAAGGTGACATACGGAAAATAAGCCACTCGGGTCCCGGATGAAGTAGCGACGGTATGGAATCTACGAATGGTTTAGTTCCCAGTAAAACGCTCTCCTCCATATAATATTTATTATCAAAAAAATGTTTGTAAAAGACACTTTTACCCTCAATCTTTATTTCCTTGATATTCCATAAAATGTATTTGTAAATGTCCGGATCTTCGATTTCTCTTACTTTTGACCACCATTCTAATAGTTCACGATAAAAGCTTATTGGAAGTATTAGTTGGTTAATGTCATAATTACATTGAATTAAAAATAATCCCCCTTCGTTCCGTAATAAGTAATTTAGGTATACCTTCCAAACATTGGAATGTTCTGGGTCAACTATTCTATTTTAACATTTTAAGGCCCCCTTGATCATAAGGTGCGTACGTCGAGAGTCGGGTAACTTTTTCTTTCCCATTCCACAAAGAATGAAAGACCAGAGTGTTCAATTCTTTTATGACATCTGGCGGAGTACATATCACCGAACTAGCATAAATCATTTTTGGGAGTAGAAGGGTTTTTATGATGTTTACCTTGCCATGAATCGATAGCCCTCTTGACTTCCATAGATTTATTGTATTTTTAATTTTTTTCAACCAATAGTTGTACATCATATGTTATAAAGATTCCTAAAAATTCTAATTCTAAAAACTCCTAATGGTTCACTTTCACAGTTCTGACAGGAGCCAATCCACATTGCTTCTGTTTTCGTCATGTTAAGTTCAAGTCCAGACGCTTTCTCAAACAGTTCAAGTAATATAAAGAAGGCTTGAGCAGAATCCAAATCTGATAGAATAGCTGTTGTGTCATCGGCAAACTGCAACAGTTTTGTTTCTAAACCGTCTATAATGATGAGAGGTTTTTAGAAACATTTTAGAATAAAAAATAGCGATATAAAAACATGACGTCTCGGCGACGACATGTCACCATTATCAAATGCAAAATAACCAGATAGTGAACGTCATATATACAATAGTAAGTGACAAATTACATTGGAATAAACGAGGCGGGAAAAAACAAAAGAATGGGAAAAATTTTAAATAAACAGTTTCGCTGGAATGGAGTCATTTTGAGTGTTCAGAGTCGGTCTCTTTTTCCTTATCAAAAGCATCTCGTAAATAAGGCAGTCAAATTTTCCGTGGCATTTCTTTAAGATGTAAGTATTCCGTCATCGGTAAACACCTAAAGGATAAACACGATCAAAGACCTACCAATCTTCACGAGCAAGTTACCATCGAAAAAATAGTACTTATTCGATGAATGCTCGAAGGAGACAAATTATATGTTTCATAAAAAGTTACTATTAAAAACATGGCGCACATAAACAAAATAAAAACAAATAAAAACAAAAAAGTCGCCGGCACACATGAGGACATCGCGCAGTTTACCTTTGCGCTTGCTTTTTGCTGAGTGTCGCAACATAAAAAATGGATTTCCGAATTGTTTCACTGTCATTCAACTTAATTATTAAAGGTATAGGAAGTAAGCTAAACGACGTCTGAAATTTCTCTTCCATTTACCCAAAGTATCCCTCTCATCTGGCAAATCTAACCTTTTTTCCTTCGTCATAAGCCTTTTTCATCAGTGGGAGCGCCCTCTTGCGAGTTTCAAAGTCACACGGAGAAAAATCTTCAACAATTCTTGCCCCACCAAGAGTTGCTCTTCCGTCTTCACTCTTCGAAACTTGTATTAATTTTTTTATTGAAGGGCCTACTATAAAGCTTAGCAATAATGTGCCTAGGATTGTTACCTCGTTTTTTCCCCGTGCGGTGAGCGTTTTCTTCCTCGACAGCAGCGCCTTTTGGTGATTTAAAAGATTTTGATATTTCACACCTTCTGTCTAGTCATAACCTAAAACAAGTTGTGCAATTACCGACTAGAGGCTCTGCCATTTTAGATCTTATAGTCACAAATTTGCATAACAAATATATGGGCCCGCGTATTTTGGCTCCAGTAGGATCAAGCGATCATAACATTGTGCAATGGTTACCTAGTTTGGGAAATGTAACACGCGCAAAGCCCATTAAGCGCCTGGTACGTCGGTACCCCCGGTCTGGGAGGTTGGTAACCGCACATGACTGGCATAGTGAACTTGGTTCCACTCCAACGGCCGATGATTTTGCTGCCGCCTTTACATCACAGCTAATTTTAGCGGTGGATCTTACATTCCCTCTGAAAACCTTAAAGTGTAACCATAGTGACAAGCCTTGGATTACTCCAGCCATTAAATTATTAATTAAAGACCGACAGAAAGCCTTTCACAATCTAAACCTGCCCCTGTGGCGGTCACTAAGGCATAAAGTACAACAAGAAATTGCAGAAAGAAAGAAAGCATACTATAAAAACAAAGTCCAGGATTTAAGGAAAGACGACTGCCGCAGTTGGTGGGGTACTGTCAACAGACTGACCGGCAGGTCCGAGAAAGCAACGTCTTACTCGCTGGAATGTGATGGTAAAGTCCTGAATGAGATGGAGTTAGCTGACACCTTAAACAGATTTTATGTTTCCGTTAATGAGGATATTCCACCTTTGGATGCCACTACAATACAAGCTTTCTTATTGGCCGAGACTTGTGTTCCAACTATCCAGCCCCAGGAACTTTGCAGGAAGCTCTTGGCAGTTCAACCTTTCAAAGCACAGGGACCTGACAATGTGCCATGTCGTATTCTGAAAGAATTCGCCTATGAATTAGCGGAACCTGTCACCACAATTTTTAGTGCAACCCTTGCTTCTGGAATTGTTCCTGCTATTTGGAAAGATTCAAACGTTACACCAATTCCAAAGATCCAGTCTCCTACATATGAAGGTGATTTTAGACCTATATCCCTTACGCCCTGTCTGTCTAAGATTTTAGAGGACTTCGTGGTCACGTGGATGATTGACGATATCAGGAATGGGATCAGCTCTAACCTGTTTGGTTGCTTAAATGGTGCATCCACCGTTTTTGGCCTCCTTGACATAATGCATACCTGGTTGTCCTATCTATATTCACCTAATAAACACCTCCGCCTTTCCTTCTTGGACTTTTCGAAAGCCTTTGACCGTATTGGTTACAATGTCCTGATTAGAAAACTGGTAGATTTGGGTGTTAGACGATGTCTAAAACCATGGATCATTAGTTTCCTCTCATCATATCATCATCATCATATCATATATCTTTATTTACCCTCGAATTTTTAGAGTAGCTTGGTGTAGCTAATTTCTCCGAGCATTTACCCTCCCAACCATGATACATCACAGAAGAAAGACCACAACACCGGGAACTACATGCCCTACTCTTTGCGACAAGTGTGTGGGTTCTTTTACGTCCCACAGGATTATGAACATTGAAGGGTTGTGAGACGGGACCTCCGGCTTATCGTCCTTATCTGAGAAGACTAGAGAGTCTAACCATTTGCAGATGTAATTACAAAGGCAGCACTCTCTCCTCAGTTATTTAAAGACCCTGAGTGTTGGTCCGGCCGGAGTTGAACTCACGACCTCCCGCGCGACAGCCCGGTGCTTAACCAACTGAGCCACCGGTGCGCGGTCAAACCAAAGACAACGCGTAAAAATTGGAGAAGCGTTTTCGAATTGGCTGCCAGTCAATGCCGGGGTACCCCAGGGAACTAAACTGGGCCCTATCCTATTCCGCATTATAATCAATGATTTATCCATATCTACCCCTGAGACGAATCTCTGGAAGTTTGTAGATGATGTTTCTATTTCGGAACGTCTTACTAAGAATGGTAGTGCGTCCTTTCAGTCTACTTTAACACTGTCAGTTTCTGGGCTTCGATGAACCTGATGAAGGTTAATGCTAATAGGTGTAAAGAGCTGCGTGTGTGTTTCTTGAAAGCGATCCCTCAGCTAACCTCTTTTACGAATTGATGGACAAGTACTCGAAACAATTCGTTCGCACAAGGTTTTAACTTTGGTTATCCAGGACAATTTCAAATCGAATGAGCACATCTGTATGATTGTTTTCAAGGCATCCAAGCGTCTGCACATTATCCGTGTTCTACGTAGAGGTGGCGACAATGTGGCTGATCTTCTTGTTATCTACGTCGCTCTCATACGTTCCGTCCTAGACTATTGTTGCCTGGTTTGGCATAACGCCCTTCCCGCCTATCTGTCTAGTGAAATAGAGCGGGTCCAAATGCGAGCTTTAAGGATAATATACCCTCGATCCTCATACCAGGAAGCCTTACAACTTGCTAAAATCGCTAGAATTGAAGATAGGCGCAATGATCTCTGTATGAGGGCTTTTGATAAAATTACCAAAGGCGGACCCTTGTCAAAACATCTAACCCCGATAAGGTCTATGGCCCATGACTATTTCCTTAGAAATTGTACCGCTTGGACGTCTTTTAAATGCAGAACCGAGCGTTTTAGGCGAAGCTTCTTCCCTAGTACTGTCCTAATGGCAAACACAACATCTTTTAAAATTAATTGCTAAATGTTTCTTAGTATAACTTTTCTTAGTAGTTATGATTGAAATTTATGTAACTCTTGTAGGTTTTATAATTTTTAATTACTTTGTAAACCCAGTCACAATAAGGTTTTTGGTAATTTCCCGAACCTTGTAAGCATATTGTAATTAATTTTTAATGCGAGAATGTGTTGTTAAACATCTTTATCTTTATCATAATTCTTCATGTACTTGTTGTTCGCTTTGTCATAACGGTTGGCGATGTAGCTTATTCCGCCTCTGATTCCTTTCTTGATGTCCATCAGTCAACAGATCCAATCCTATGTTTGTCTTTTTCAACATTGCATCCCAAGACAATCCTGGACTGGAGAAATATTGACAAAGATCCAACCGATAATGCTGCAGACAAGTCTTTCTGAAGTTTTCGAAGACATCTGCCAGAAAAAGAACATCCGACCTCAAATACAGATCGTGGAAGCCACCCATGTTTTTTATATTGAAAGTGCTCCAGACGTTCTGAGCGTTTTTGTATTTAGTACTAATCAGAGATGTGCTCATCATTCAAAATTCTGTAGAACTCATCTTTTGGTGAAAGTTAAGTTTCCTCGAATCTTTCGAACGAATCCATTTAGTCATAAGAATAAATTCCTTTTCCATCCATTAGTTTGAACTCTTCTTTGTGTGTCAGCTGTGTGTTTGAAATCTTCATCAAAAAGATTCGTAGCGATCTTTTCAAGACTAGAGCTCATAAACTGAAAACTGTCGATGATGAAGACCAGATTCCTTCCAAGCATAAAACTCATGTACTTTTCCATTTTGTCTGGAATGACGTTAATTGGAATTTATTTTCGTTCACCTTTTTCGTTTACAGTTGTATGCTTGTTTGCGATGGCTCCAATTTCTTTCATGATGAAGTGGCTGTCGTATCCTCGCAGGTTGTGAAAGATAACAGGCACCTTTTTAGTTATCTTGAAGTTTGGTTAGCTGATCCTTTGAACTTGCCAGTGATGTGACAGTGCTCTCTGACTTTGATGTCGGATTCTTTAAATGATATTTCACAGATATGACAAGTTGTAGATTTTGGGAAATTGTTTTCTTCTTCATCTGCCATGCGAAGAGATTTGTTTAAATGTTTCACGATTGTCTTTTTGCAATATTTAACTTCTTCTAACAATCTTTCCATGAACTCATGAATTGCGTTTTCCTCTGAAGACGTGCACTGGTTTGCTGAACTTATCATCGTAACAGCAAACAACCTTGTATCCATATCCACATCCAATGTGTTTGTGATATAGTTTAGTGAAGGATTTCGTCTCTGGAACACAACCGCCGACTTTTTCTGTGATGGCTTCGAAGTCAGCGTTGATCACGAAAGGAACAGGTAACTGTTTGAAATGATTTGAGAATTCAACCTTCGAACCTTTTTCAGAAATTTTGATTGCTTTTTCTCCGTTCAACTCAAGACCGTTTTCTGCATGCAATGCTTTCAGCATTTGGCTTCCGAGGAGAAATGCTGAAGGCAGTACATGCAGAAGTGTTTCTTTGTCCTTAGTTATGCTGTGCATTAATATATTGAAATCTCTTATCAGCACGTAATGACTATTTTCATCTTCGGTTAAACAACAGACTCATCTCGTCTTCGAACTTTTCCCTTGATACATGAAGTGGAAACTTGTGTCCTGCTTCAAACCCGAATAGGTTAATTCGAAAGCTGTTCTGTCTTCCAACTTTCTTAACGTGTTTTAGCTGTAAAGCCTCCCAGCGAATTCTTGGTTGGACCTGCCGATTCTCTGAGCATCCTTTGGTTTAGGGTTGAGATGTCTGACATGGCACCACTGAAAGCATTCATCGTCATCGTTCTCGAAGACATCTGCCAGAAAAAGATACAAATACAGATCGTGGAAGTCACCCATGTTTTTATTTTGAAAGTGCTCCAGACGTTCTGAGCGTGTTCGCATTGCTCATCAGAGATGTGCTCATCATTCAAAATGCTGTAGAACGCATCTTTTGGTGGAAGTTTAGTTTCTTCGAATCTTTCGAACGAATCCATTTAGTCTTAAGGATAAAGGCCTTTTTCATTCATTAGTTTGAATTCTTCAATAGCTGTCTTTTTGGCTTCCTCCTCTTTTTGTTTATCCTGTAACCGAACCTCTTCGGCAGCAAACATTTAATAGATCAGGGATTTCTCGTGAGCTTCAAGAGCGGCTAATCAAGCCTATACTAGATTTCATCAGGAAATACATTTTATTAAAAGAAGGTTTGGAGTTTTTTTTATTCCATGTTTAGCCGCTTTTTTGTCGAACAGAAACGCTGAGGCGTACTAACACCTCTCTTCGGATTTAGCATCGCGTTTACGGCTGAAATTTGCGTTTAGTCAAAAATCAAAGAAACTTGTTGGTTTTGATTAATTTTTGTCTTCCCTCTTGTCTACAGATGATGTTGAGAAAATTCTCCAAAGAGAGAAGCAAGTTAGAATAAGCGATTTTTCATTCTTACACGATGCCGTAAGTTGTTGTTTCACGAAAACGCGAAGCTAAATCTCTTTGTTATATACCTAGACTTTCGCTCAACAAAACGAGCACTGTGATTGGTTGATTCTTGGTCACGTGGCCCTGATCAAATTCAAATGTATCCCGACCGGGATACAATTCCGCAGTTGTTGCCCGCCCCGGATGTTTTGCGCGATTGTTGCACGAAAAGTCTAAATATATAACAAAGCACTTAATGTCTGGTCCCTCGGGAAACCAGTTAGTTTTGTTTTCCTTCGAGTCCTGATGTTTCTCTCGACTTCGTCACGGGAAACATGAGGACTCTCGGGAAAACAAAACTAACTGTTTCCTTCGGGACCATATTTTGTATATTGTAACCCCATTGGTCAACTTGGCCTTGCAACAGCCTACTTGCGAAAAATACCGGAAACTCAATTTATTTTTATATTTTTAATTTTCAGAAATAAAAACTCACGGTCCCTTTTCTATCTCCACGAGTACTCTATCATTTGCCATCTGACCTAAATTTAAATGCAACTGCTTAAAATTTGTTCAACGGAATAAAAATGGACAAGAGATCAACTATTTACAAACTGTTGGTTTTATCAACGGAGTTGATAAATGTAAATTGGCCACCGTACAGAGATTCTAAAAGCTGACGTTTCGAGCGTTAGCCCTTCGTCAGAGCGAATCAGAGCGAATCGCTCTGACGAAGGGCTAACGCTCGAAACGTCAGCTTTTAGAATCTCTGTACGGTGGCCAATTTACATTTATCAACTCCGTTGATAAAACCAAATTTTTGTATACTACTTCCCCACCGACGCAGCACCACAGTTTCTTTAGAAACTACCCCTTCATTTATTTATAAACTTGACATAAGAACAAAGAACCACTAGTTACAAAAGCTAAGAAGACGTATTCATAAATCTACGCCGTTTTACGCCGTTTCTGTTTTTTCGGTTTTAATATCATTCATTTGTTTGAATTCGCGAAATATCCGCCCATATGTGACCTATACAGAATTGATGACAACTTGCGCTGAAACGTAACGGTTATTGTTTCAGCTGTAAACCTCTTTCGCGCGTACATGCATGAAAGCACGCCAGCAGTGAAAAAGGAATGCTCTTGGTTTATCTTTTTGTCTGCCTTAACTAATCATTTTTTTCAACCTGTTGAGCCTGTACGAAACTTAATAGTAACCATTGTTATGACATCCACTGTCGAGGACATTCTTCTCCAAAAAATCGCTCTGACAGCTTGTCTGAACTTGGGCAACCTCCATGCATATATAAATGGGTCGATCAAGAACTTAAGAAACAAAGTAGTGTCAACTGCTATGTTAGCGATTGTAGCTTTAACTTGAGCTTCATAAGTCCCAGGGACGCAATAAAGTGTTAAGTACCACATTACAGTCACTGGAACAGTAAACACCAGGAGACATGTTGTGAGTAGTAAGCTCACCATTGCGAAATATCGCTGGTCTTTTCTTCGACGGTACTCCACAGCGTTTGCAATTCTGGTTTCAGCAAACTGGTCGCAACGTGAGAAGGCAATAAGGCTTTGCCTTACTTGACGTCTATATGAGACATGAAGCAATATGTAAGCAAAAAGTATAAGAGCATGTATAAGGGAAAGATTAATAAATACGTCTAGTTTTTGAAAAATCTTTTCAGGAACTCCCATCAGCAGCAAGGTCGAGAATAAGAGAGAATAGATCCAGATTCCGCACACGCAAGCCAATACTCTCCTGCCAGTGATGAACTCTTTATGCCAAAGAGGAAATGAAATGGCGATCAGTTGAATCCAGGACAGAAACAGGATTGTCAGGAAAGACACGTTCATCGTAATGCTAGAGAGAATTCCTGCCGCTTTAAGGATTTTGTTGTACTCCTCGTTGGTGATAGTGTTGCTGTAGACTTTGAAGTAGAAGTAAGCGAAAAGGGGTTCTACCACAACGCCGGTGAGAAAATCTGCAAGCGCTAAACCGGTGATGAAAATTGTTGGCGGTTGACGAAGTACTTTAAAAGGATCTTGATACAAAGCTACGAGAAGAACACCATTTGCCAAAGTGGTTACAACTGATAAAATGGAGAGATAAACTGCGGAAATCATTGAGATTGTGAGAAACTGATTCCAAAGATCCCCACCGCCTTGGGCAATTGTGTCGCCAAGAGCTTTAGATTCGTTCAACGAATAGTTCATGTTGTATGCAACGAAAAACATCGTGTCGACAATTTGTTATGCTTAATATGATCCTCGAGAGCTTGAAAATTTACGTGTTAAGACTCAGTCAGAAATCCAGGGGAATGGCCCGGTTTTTTTACCGATGAAATATTAGCACTTTATCTGTGCAAACATGCACATCATTTTCGTCATGCGGGGATTTTGTTTCAGATTCGTTTCAGAGGTTGTGAGCAAATACAATGACAAGCAGTCTTCTTTCAGCATCAAATTTGACACTTGTTTAAATTGAACACAATTAGAATAAATTCGTGATGAACATCCCTGGATAAACTGGCAAGAGTCCTGCATGATAACTTTTTTATATTTTGCTGGTGTACTTTGTTGGTTCTTTTCGTTTAGTATTTCTTTAAAAGCCAGTGCTAATGCAAGTGTAATGCGAGTGACATAAGTTCATTGACAACTGAATTTATTACAGTTCAATGCCCAAAGAAGAATAATAATGAAAAATTAATTTAAAAAAAAGGAAAACATACGAATATATAATAAAAAAATAAAAAGCTATTTGAGTTACGCAAATGACAAAAGACCGCATTCAAGGCGAACGAACAAATAACCGTTTACGTAGCCTCAGTACATATGTAGACGATAAAAAATAAACATACGAAAATCGTTCAGGGTAATTTAAGTGATTTAATGTACGAGGCATCACTGAAAAAATTAGGGGAATCCGCGAAAAGATTCAGTAACATGCGAATATATTATAAAACGTCAAGAAGCCTTTGGTGTTACGCAAAAGAGGAAAAGACCCCGTTCAAGGCGAACGGGGAAGTAACTATTTACATGTGCTTTAAACATACACACGATAATGATTACAGCTAGCAAAATCGTGGAGTCGTGTAAATATGAAAATGCACCTGCAAACCGGTTGGCTCCGGCTGGTTCATATAGGTCCGCCGTGTAGAGGATCACAAATAAGAAATGTAAAAATCGTTCGGTGTAAAAAAAAAAGCATGAGGCATAAAAAATTACTGTAATCAACAAAAAAATTCGGAAAGCTCATTTTCTTGTTGAAATCCAAAAGGCTGAACAAGGATAAACTTTGTGAAATCTGATAATTGATAGCGAAGGTCAGGCGCGGAAGCGCATTAGAGGTTCACCATAGGTAAGATTTTTTTGTGCAAACGAGGCTTGGTGGTGAAATTAGCTGGTCAGACGTCATCACGCATAAGGCCTATTCTGACACATGGACGTTCCAACTTAAATTACTGCATATATAAAGTCCAAGTAGTTTAACACTATTCGCAGTCTCTAATGTCTGACCGTTTACACTTATATACTCATTCTTTGAAAAGCTTATGCTGAGTTCTTAGCATTTCCTTTCATTCAGTTGAAATCCATCATCCCTTGCCTGTCTTACAAGATCGTCTACTACTTGCTGGATACAGCTCCATTGACCTTCCCTCACCACTTTAGATATTGTAGTATCGTCCACATACTTCCACATATCTTCCTCACTTGCGTTCAAATCATTAATCATTATTAAGAATAGCCAGGGTCCTAATTTTGTTCCCTGAGAGACTCCAGCTGGAATGAAACGCCACTCGGAAAAACAGACTTCAGCCAGTTTTACTCTCTGTTTCCGATCCTTGAGAAGTCGACAATCCAGCACCAAATGTGGTTCGGGATGTCATATTCCTGGAGTTTCGGAACCTTGATGTTGTGATCAATAAGATCAAAAGCTTTCCGGAAGTCAAATAACACCACTTTAATTGGGGTCCCGTTCCCGTCAGTGCTGACATACCAGTTATGGGTCATGCTTACAAGCGCATGCGTTGAGCATGATTTGGGTATTGTCCCAAACTACTTATCGTCGATCTTCTTTAGCACGGCAGGTTTAACAAAAACGTTTACAACACAGTCCTCGGCGATCTTGGAAAGAATAGGTGTAAGTGATATGTGTCGAAGGTGCTTGTTTACATCACTGATATGTCTCTGTTTGGGGACAGAGATGATATCTGTATCTTTCCAGAATGATGGTAGGCAGCCTTCGAAAAAGAAGGAGTTTAAAATGTCTCTAACAGGCGCGTTCAAGAGGCCAGCATTCCCCTTTAAGAGCCATCCCGGGATACCGTCCTGCCCTTGTGCCTTGGTTGGATTAATCGCAGACAACTTCTGGAACATCGAGAGCTCTGGATAACAGTGTGACCTCCTTATCCGTGGATGTGCGCCATGGCGCATTCTTATCCACACAAAAAGGGTTATGGGTAATGGGTTATACCATTGGGGCTAGGAAAGCTGTATTAATGTGATTTGCACGGTCATTTGCTGACAAACCACTAGCACACTGTATTTCTTCGGCTGCGATTAGCAAAGGTTTTTAAGTAGAGAAAATAATATATTGCCTCTTTCTTGGCTTTTGGCGAGCTGACAATAGCTTTGAAAGATAGCGTAACATCCATGCGATGTGTTCCTTCAACTTGAACCAGGAAGAGAAATATTGTATCATCTGGTCTATCGTGTGTGTTGTCACCTGCAGAAGCAGTGAAAGTTTTAGCTTGTCTATTCAGTTCTAGATCTTCGTCATCGATTGTCACATGAAAAAAGAGCTGCTGAGGCGAGTGATCTTCTGTTTTCCACAGAAAGTCGGGTCCCTTTTTCCATCGGGTGTTGATAAAGGCTCCCGGCTGATAGACCTCTGGATACGTCATCCGCCACGTTCGGTTTAGTATTCACGCACTTCCATTGGCTTAGCTGAGTTGTTTCACGGATGAGTGCAATCTTGTTCGCGACGAACGTTTTTTAAAGGCCCACATTCGCCCAAAAGTCATTGCGCACCGTGTACTGAATTTCGTGTAACACGAAATTACCTAAATATCTGACATGTTGTTTCCCGCGTGATTCGCCTGAGTGCCTTTAGTCAATCACATCATGTATTTGGACAAGTCGTTATTTGAAAAACAAAAACAAACGACCGAAATGACTTTTGGATGGAGGTGGGCCTTTAATCTTCCTTCTTGATTAGAGGTATATCCCAGCATGCAGGTATTGTCAGTCCAATATAGAACTTCATCGATGGGAAAATTGATTTCTCGGAGAATCATAGTGCAAGGATGTCCTTCCACAAATGAAACAAGTCCTCCATGTTCGTCTGGCCACGCCTACAGATATCACCGACTTTTGGAAGACAGAAGCCATGGGAGTGTCTGTTTCGTCATGCACCTGTGAAGCAGGGAAGATGTCCAAAGAAGAGAAGGCAGAGCTAAAGCTAATAGACGAAAGCTGTAAACTTCAAGGAAAGGGTTGGCTTAAGAAGTACCCATGGAAGAAAGATCCCGCGTGTTTACCCGGCAACAACTATACGCAAGTTTTGAAAAAGCTGGAAGCAACCGAGCGACGCTTGATGAAGAAACCAGAATACGCCAAATTGTACGGGGATCAGATTAAGGAAATGGAAGAAATGCGATTTTCCAGAAAGTTAACAGAAAAGGAAATTGAAGAGTACAAGGGACCTATACATTATGTGGCGCATCACGCTGTTGTTCGTCCAGAGAAGAAAACCACACCTATAAGAATTGTCTTTAATATCTCACCCTCTTTCAACGGTCACACGCTTAACGACTACTGGTTTAAAGGGCCAGATATACTTAATCATCTCTTTGGCGTCCTCATACGATTCAGAGAGAATTATCTTGCTTTATGTGGTGACATAACAAAGATGTACCACATGATCGCCATACCAATATTTGACCAACACGTACACAGATTTATTTGGAGAGAAGGAGCGAGAACTGGATGTCTACGTGAAGACTGTTCTTACGTTTGGAGACCGTCCTGCACCAACCATGGCAATAACAGCGATGCGAAAAACGGCAGAGATGAATAAAGAAAGCAACCCAAAGGCAGCTGAAGCAATCATAAAGAATGCTTACGTCGACGACATTTGTGACTCGGTCCAAAACGTGGAGGAAGCCAAAGCTACGACGTCAAGCATAGACAAGGTTTTCAAAACAGGTGCCTTTCATATAAAGAAGTGGATTTCACATGCAACCTTGCTAATGATAGTAATTTAGAAGAGGTCGTACTTGGCAGCGAAGCAGAAACGTAACGAGTTTTAGAACATTCTGGCTCCCTGAAGATGTCATATCACCTGATGCCACCCAATCTAATAATGCAAAGACGCTCATTCCTCTAAAGCTAACGAAGAGAATTCTCCTGAGTAAACTGGCTGGTATCTTCGATCCCATTGGCGCAGCAACAGCAGTTCTCATCAAGCTAAAGGTTGCTATGCAGGAGCTATGGCAATTGGGATTGGATTGGGATGAAGAAGTGCCAACGGAAGCAAGACAAAAATGGCTCAAGTTGCTCGAAGAATTATCAAAACTCAATCATATCAAGTTCGATCGATGTCTCACACCTTCTGAAGCGGTTGGAGCTCCTAAGCTTATCAGTTGTGTTTCGTGATGCCCCATGCCAAGCCTTTGAAGCCTTTGCCTATGCCAGATGGAAGTTTGGTGTCAGATCCATTGCTGCTAAATCAAGGGTTGCACCTCTAAAGGAGTTAACGATTCCTCGTCTCGAACTACAAGGAGCTGTATTAGCATGTCGCCTCGGCAAGACCATATTAGAGGAATCACGCCTGACCTTTGAGGGGGTACGATATTTGTCAGACAGCAGGGTTGCACTAGCCTGGATTCAGGGTCCTTCACGAAGTTAAAAGCCGTCTGTGTCATCTCGAATTGGAGAGATACAGAGCACCTCAGAGCCGTCAAATTGGTCACACTGCCCAACAGAACATAACGTCGCAGATGATATCACAAAGGGTATCACCATTGAAGAAATGAACGGCAGATGGATGAAAGGTCCAGAATGTCTGCAGACAGAGGAAGCACTTTGGCCTGTGGAGACAGGAAGTCCTGATTCAATTGAAGTGAATAAAGAACGACAGAGGATCCAAATTGCTTGCCCTTGCTTGTTTGAGCCTATATTAAACTGTGAAGATTTCTCAAGTTGGAGAAGACTTATCCGAGTTATTGCGTACGTCAGGAGATTCTGCCAGAACCTTCGCAGCAAGCTAAAACGAGTCGGCTGTAACCAGAAAGGAAACGTGGGTCCACTCAACGCCTTAGATATTGAAGATGCAGAAGAATATTGGGTTAAGTTTGCCCGGTCTGGTTTACTTCAAAAATGCAGAGAGGAGATTTCAAAACATTGACGCCATATGCTGATGAAAATGGAATCATAAGAGTTGGTGGTCGAGTCGCTCCATCTTTGCTGTCTTACGATACACAAACACTGGATATCTATGTTAGTCACCCGTCAGGCACATCAGTATGGTCATTCAGGTGTTGCTGCCACCACGGCAGCATGCAGGCGGAAGTATTCGATTGTCAGAGGTCACAATGTGTCCAGGATTGTCAAGCGTAAATGCACCTTCTGTCGAGAATTTGAAGCAAAGGATGAGACCTAGTTGATGGCTGATCTCCCTTCATGAAGATTGCAACCCTACACACCACCCTTCCATCACACCAAGTGCGACTATTTTGGGCCCATCAAAGTAAAGCTTGGTAGGAACAAGACAGCAAAGCATTATGGAGTGATTTTAACTTGTCTGAACACACCTGCAGTCCATTATGAACTAGCCACAGATGCCAGTACCATGGACTTTCTCCAAGTCCTACGAAGATTTTTCTCCTACCGGGGTTATCCAAAGTTAATGATCTCGGACAACGACTCTCAAATGGTTGGAGCTGAGCGTGAACTTCATGATATGATCAAGGGTTGGGAAGGCAACCAGCTGAAGGAGTATTGTGCTGACAGAGGGATGAAATGGCAGTTCACCACGCCTTAAGTCCCTCACCAAAATGGTTGCTCAGAATCTATTGTGAAGTCTACGAAGTCTGCATAAAAGAAAGCAATAGGAGAAACTATTTTGATGCCGATGGAGTTGTACACCTGTCTTCTTAAAGTGGCCAATCTTTTGAACCAGCGCCCAATTGGAAAGCTATCAGAAGATCCCAACGACGGCACGTATTTATGTCCAAATGATATTTTTCTAGGAACAAGCACAGTCCCACAAGGACCGTTTCGTGAAACTTTAAACCCGTGCCAAGGATTTGAATTTTGTCAAAAAATCGTCGATTCATTTTGGAAGAAATGGTCAAGAGACGTTCTCCAGCATATGGTTCCCAGAAAGAAGTAGAATACAGGAAACCGAAATGCCAGGGTTGACGACTTTATCATTGTGCCTGACCCCAGTGCCATCAGAGGAACATGGATGAGAGGAAGAGTAACGCAAGTGTTTCCAGGTGAAGATGGGCTCATGCGAAATGTTAAAGTGAAAACTGGAACAGGAAGTTACCTCCGTCCCATTACCAAGATTTGTGCTATTCATGCAGCAGAAGGCTTTTGAGATTATGAATGGAAAATTACCATTTCCCATTGCGGGGGGGGGGGGGGGGGGGGGAATGTTTCGCGTATAAATGAGCAAAGGAGACTGGACCTAGACTGTCAAAGGTCATGTAATCCGACCCGCCAAAAATGCTACTTTTTTCATGTGATTGTAATGTTAGGATGCAATAGTTCTTGTTCCGCTGCGATTGTATGTATTTTTAAATGTCTAGACTGGCTTGGAAAACGTAAGTTTTTAAATAAGGCTATAAATTTCTTCTACATTAATTTCGATCAGAGTTTTCAATTATGAAGGGATTATTGTTATTTTAATACTTTCGATAGCTTCAGATTATTTTCTTCAAATAAATCCTGAAAACCCAAACTGTCCTGTTTAACTTCGTTGACTCAGTGGCCCACTTGGGTGTGAAAATGTTCAAAGTAATGAAGAGCAATTCCACTCACAGACTCTCGCAAAAATTTGAAATAGTAAATTCCCGTAAAAGGAAATTGGTGTTTAGATTAAGAAAGGCAAAGACGGAATTCGGAAGGCAATCCTTGCCATTTAGAGGACCCATTCTTTGGAATAGTCTCAATAACGAAACAAGGGATTTAGATAATGTAAATAAGTTTAAGTTAGCCTTGAAGAAATCTTGATCAGGTAAGTTTTATAAAAGGAACTTTTGTTAATTTACATAAGAATTTAGACTATTTTATTTATATTTAAATTGTAATGCCCAGCTTCGTGATTGTTGTTGTTTCATTGTTTATATATATTTGCATTGTGTACCCTATTTTTAAAATAGCTATGTAATTTTAGTAGTTTTAATAATTATTATTATTAGTCCTGTAGATATAGTTTTTAATAATAATGTGATTTTGTATAGTTTTAACTGTTTTAACTGTATTAGTTTTTAGGTCCACATCAGCCTATGGCTGCCATTCTTCATTGACCTTTCAATAAAGTATGTATCCTCTATTCTGATTCACCGCTAAAGGCGATCAAGACCATACATATACATGTATTATTTAATTAGATGGGATCAAGATTCCAAAATACTGTAACAATAAAAAGAAGCCTGAGACACATGAACATACCAGTGGCTAATACAGTGAGCTTCGTCTACTCGTATACGATGCCTATCATTTTTTCTTGTAAATTCGGAGGACAGCATATTTCTCCACATTCCATTTTGCAGTTGGTATTCCAGCGATCTGAACGTAACGCTACACTCTCCATTCTCGATCGCAACATTTTCCTAGCCAACGGAGTCAGTTTTGATTCCTAACGCTTGCAGGGAATTTGCTAGTCTCCTGTTAAGCTCACTAATGGCGAAATAACAATACCTACTGGCTTCGCAACAAAAGGGTTATTGAATTTGGAGAGTTCAGCGTGAACTACTGGAGCAATCTGGAATATCAGCGACTTGCCAAACCCCGTTGGCAAGTTTACCAAGACATCTTTCCTGGACATTAAAGCCTTTATTCCTTTTTCCTGTTGAGGGAAAGACCCGAATACGCAAGCAAGCCTTTTCTAAAGCACCGTTAACACCTACCTGGCATCTCCCGACATGTTGTTTTCATCTGAAGCACATTTGTTTCTGAAAGTGTAACATTCCCTGTTATTGGTGGAAATTAGACAATTTATATGACGTCAGGAACAAGCTTTCCAAGTAAATCAGACGGGGAAGGGAGTAGAGTGCGTGACACGAGCGACCTGGACCGTCTGAGAATGAGGCTATGGTCTATTCCGCCCTTTAACAACGGTAAAATGTGACTTCCAGCAACTGAGTCACAGGAAGAAGAAGGCTGAATTTACAGTGCTAGTTTGCAGGCATGACTGAGATACTAAAAAGCCTTGGATCTCGTTTATCTCTAACAGCAATGAGCTAAGAGCCACAAACTGAATACAAAACAAATTTTAGTGTATAAAAATTGGTGAAAAATAGGAGATATTACATGGCCGCGCGGGGGCGAGGGCTGATAGTTTTTTTCACGAGTGAGCGCAGTATTATATAGATACTGACGAGATGTTCAAACTAAAAGCAACTTGTTTTTCTCATTTTCAAAAGGTCGAAAAAGTGGTCACCAACTGCTAGAACCCATATGTTGTGCAACACGAAACAATGTATGAAATTTATGAAAAACAAATCAAGATAATGTCAAATTAAAGCCTCCTTTATGAAAAATGTTGATTTAGGGTGTGTTCGATTGACCCTATTCCGGAATAAGAATACGTGGAGTGATAATTTAAAATGGTATTTCTGGCGTTTTGAAGCAACAATGATAATGAAGATATGATTAAAATAGCATTTTAGCAGGTGTTTCACAATTTTAATCTGAAAAGGAAGGGTTTCTAATTTTCATCTTGTGCATACATGACTTAGTTGTTTTGAGCGTAATCATCATTTTGGTATTTAGCTTTTCTTATATAGATTTTAATGATGAAATACTAGGACTTTACTTTTTACTAAAAATCATTTTTATAAACTTGCCCGACCTTGCGAGCAAACTGACAAATTACCCGGTACCACCTTGCGCGCCCGGTTTCTTCAAATCAGGATTGCCACACAGTACCAATTTTTCTTTACTTCTTTGACCTTCTTTATATACACGTAGCCTTCTATTATGGCTTTCTCGGGTCTTTTGGCCAAAACCCAGCTGGGGCAATAAGTTATGTAATTTTCATCTTGTGTATACACGACTTACTTGTTTTGAGCGTAATCTTCATTTTCGTATTCAGTTTTTATTATACAAATACTAATGAAATACTAGGATTTTCCTTAACTTTTTACTAAAAAATCAAATCTTCACCGCCTGCAGTTAAGATATTATTTTTATCTTTCACATGTGAGGTTGAGGTGACGCATGGTTACTTATATGCGCTAGCTTCCCCTTGAATTGTAAGATGTTTCTTAGTTGCAATAGAATTGTTTTCTACAAAGGGGGCCTTCCATTGACCGTTTTCCGGAATAGGAATACATGGAATAGAAGTTACAACATAACTTATATAGCTTTAAGTTTTAACGCGGAAGAAAACCAAATGAAATGACTACAAGAACGCGCTATATATGACTCTTTGAAAGAAGAAAAACGTCTCCGAGTAAACGGCTCGGAGTAAAATGGAGGTGCGAGAGCTCCGTCACAAATGGTGATTGCTTTGGTTGACATGATTATTACATCAAAGAAGGCAATTAACAACAACAATAAAAAAGAATTTCCCTCTTGGAATGATGTTATCAAGATATTCTCCCGAATCCCTTGCGATAAAGGTGACTTCTTTTCAGAATTATCTTGTTTTTCTCTCATGTAACGATAGCGTCATTGGAAGAAGGAAACCATACACCAGTGCAAAAAAATTCATGAAATAAAACTATTTCCACTGGACATTCTTGCCTCGATAGTTTTATTGGCAAGTACAGTATTACTACAAATTTTCCGTTAAAACTAACGACACATTTTATAATAAGATGTTTCAGTTCCTGAACAACCCGTATCTTGATGTAGCTCCTTCTAATTTTGAGGTTGGAAGTCCAAACGGCAGGCAGCTGATCTCAAAATACCCGCAAGCATATTGCCACCCGAACAGCTGTGATTTGGTACCTGGGGCAGGTCTTTTCTCGTCGAAAAATCGAACTGCATAAAGCATTCTACCGTCTTTAATTTTAAGGCGCCTAAGTTCGCAGAAGACCGCAAAACTATTTGGAAAAGTAGTAAGGAAATTTGACAGTTTCATAGAAAGAGAAAATTCTCGCTATTTGAAGGAGCGAGGGCCTTTCTGAATGGAAAACGTCTAGGACAAAACTGGAAACAAAAACTGTTCGGTGAGGAGATTTCGTATTCATTTGTTAAGTGGGACAATTGAAGATGGCAGTGAAAGTAAGACTTAAATCATATGGGTTTCAGTGAGTCATATGCTTTCGTGATAACTTTGAAAACAGCTGAAGGACACTTACGCAAAGGATGTACTCCTTAACTTAATTCCAGACTGAGAAATGCAGAAACGCTTTTCGATTCATTTAATTTGCAGGTTGAATATGAAAATGAAATTTATGCGCTGAAATATATGAAATGTTACTCAGCGAAGGGCTTAGTATTTTAAAATGTTGAACTAAAAGAAATCCAGTCTGGTTGGATCCATTACAATCAGTTATTCGTGACGAATGAACAGCCTCTCTTCGATGTTCACACCATTATGTGAACATTATATGTTCACATACACCATTTTATATGCCATTATATCAAATATGCAATATGGCGGCGGACGTGTTTGTTAAGCGTCCTTTTTCTCTCTGCTTTTTAGCTTGTTTTTGGTAGCCTTTTCTCTTTTAAGGCATCAATCTGGTCTCCTTACATCTAGACGTCAGTTTCGTCCTACATTTTGTAGAGACTACATCGTAGTAAGAGAAGGATCAACTAAACTGCACAGACCGATCGTGAAAATGGTCAAGCATGGCGGCCTCTGCTTAGCAACTTCTGTTGAAGGACTGATCCTTTTGCGCTGTGGCGACATTTTGCCTGATCCTGGACGTCACCAGAAATCTTTAAGCTGCTTTATGCAAAACGATAGAAGTTTAAAAGCCTTTTAAGTTGCGGAGGGTTCTGCTTTTGAATCGAAGCTTGGGGTTTTACAAGATATCGTTTATGGACTAGACCTCGAAGTTATTTGCCTTACTGAAACAAGGCTACACGAATCAATCATGGATCACGAGATATTGCCTACTGCGTATAACATTTATAGATGTGATCGGGTTTGTAGAGTTGGTAGTGGAGTTATGACAGCAATCAAAAGTACACTGTCTTCGACTCTCCATGAAGTACCGTCAGAGTTTTCAAGTTTAGAAATGGTTGTTGTTGAAATATCAAACCTGTACAGTACGATCGTAGTGTCTTACCTATAAACTGCTATCGCCCTCCTAACAACTATCAACAATTTATTCAGCAATTCACTAGTTTTCTAAGATCCTTGGATTTTGGTCATCACTACTCTGTTATCGTAGTAGGTGATTTTAACTTCCCTGGCATACAGTGGATAGAAGGCTCAGGCTTTGCATCATCTGGTGATGATTCTTCTTTTGCAAATTTGTTGATGGGTTTTTATTTATTTCAATCAGTAGAGCAACCTACTAGGGGTAACGACATCTTGGATCTCGTTCTAAAAAACACCCCTTCCTTTATGTGCGAGCCTAAAACTGGTCCCTAGTTTAGAGTCAGAGGACTTTCATCGGATCATTTTCCTGTCTTCTTTGACTTTGCTGTGGATGTAAATTTTAAAGACATTTCTAGCCTTAAGCGTTTCGACTTCAAAAATGCAAATTTTGAGTCCTTTTGTTAACTCCACTCAGCAATGGTATTCACAGCGTTAATTGTATTGAAGATTTTGATTCTCTTTGGGATTTGTGGAATGACTTTGTTTTTGCTGCTGTAGACACCTTCGTCCCAAAGGTAAACTATAAACATTCAAATCGTCCTCCATGGATATCAAAGGACTTAGCGAAGGATATCAACAAGAAGAAGACCTTATGGCGGCGTATCAGGAACTCAAAATCTCCTCAACGAGAGGAAAAATTCCGCAAGTTAAGGCAACAAATTAAAAATCAACTTCGTTATGAAAAGGAGAAATTATCATAAGACTTCCAAACGGTTTTGGTCGTTCTTTTCCTTCAAATGCAACGAAAAGCCAATACCTGACAAGGTAACTTACAATGGTGTCTCATTCTCTGATGATCGTGGGCGGGCAGAAGCCTTTAATGACTTTTTCAAATCTATTTACAAGGATCATTCGAAGTGTGTAATTGATCTGAACGTACCAATTCTCCCAGGCGTTACTGAACAATTATCTCATGTCACAATGTCAGTTGATGAAATTGTGGACATCTTTCGTTCATTGGACTCTAAAACGCCAATCGGACATGTTAAACTGCCCACCATCCTGTTGAAAGAATGTGCTGACTCCCTTGCTAAAAATAATAATAATAATAATAATAACAATAATAATAATAACAATAATAATAATAATAATAATAATAATAATAATAATAAATTATTGGACGAGGTTGAGCGAAATATCGTGATTTGTCAGTGGCGAGCAGATCAATTATTTGCCGAAGCCGAAGGCTGAGGCAAATAATTGATCTTCGAGACACTGACAAATCACGATATTTTGCGATGACCGAGGTCAATAATTGTTTTATCATTCGATCACAGAGTTTGTTTTTTGTTTTTGTTTCCGAGAAGCCGTAAGCGCGTGCTGCCTTGCAGAGTCGAGTAATGGCACCAATCAATTGGTTTCTTTCTCAGCATAATTATATTTGTAGACGTTAAATTGTACTTACAGTCAAACGTTCAATAACACTACGCATCAACAAAGCTGAAGAATTTCACAGTTTTCAAAGCGTATCCCGACAAGTGAAACTTTGGTGTAAAGCTCGCCATTCTTTTTTTCTGGCTTCAGGATAAAATCTCTTCAGTACATATGCATTAGCCAACTTGTCCTTCGCGTCGATAACACGAGTGACTCTTCGTCTACCTTTCTTTCCTTGAAATGCTCTCGAAATACGTTGAGTGCAACTTTTGGTCCTTTCTTAGTATTCTCACTGTTCTTTTGATCAACTAAAGATGTCGAATCATTCCCTAACAGCTCGGGGAACCGATCTGCCCTTTTCTCACAAGAGCGTGATGTCAACTGCGCACGAGCAGAATATTAAGTGCCACAAAACACTTATTTGTAGGCAGTTATTTGCAGGTCACGTGGTGGGCTCTCGGCCAATGAAGAGGAAGAACAAAATACATCGAATGATAATAATAATAATAATTATTATTATTATGAGCAAGGGAGTCAGCACGAACATAGGGCTACTCCTGCACTATCATAGCCATGTGGACAGCCGCTACAAGCATGGCTTGCTCGTCACCATGCTTGATCGCACGCACCGGCTATCGTCATCTTGGGCGCATTTTTCAGAAGAGTGTGAACGTCTGAGAGACGTTTTCCGTAAGCTGAGGTATCCGAATCACCTTATTGATTCCGTAATCAACAGGTTTATCACCTCGAGAGTCGCAGTGGACCAGCCTAAACAGCATACCGATGACGCCATGATGATAATGATAATGATAATGATAATAATGGTTTTAGTACTGTGTTTCCACTGAAAGCTGGCTCTTCATCTATAAACTTTATAACAGTGCTAAAAAAATAATAATGACCATAGTGATATTGATAATATATAATATTAAAGACGCTACAACAAAGGTAAATAATCAAGGATATATACAAATCAAGATATCAAACGTGCATTTGCCCTATTTATCACATACACCCTAACTTGAGTTTTAAAATCACTAAAAACAACAGAGTTCATTGCAGCAGAGGGTAATGAATTAAAAACTTTGGAGGCACTGTCCTGGAAAGTACTCGATTCAATGGGGTACTTTTAACGTCGTTCCTCTCGAAGACCTCAGAGCTCGTGTAGGATTGTGAATGTCTAGCTTAAGATAGGACGGCCAGTCATTATAATCCAAAACTTTAAAACCAGTGTTAAGTAAATGATTCTCTCTGCGTTCCTTTATTGGCATCCATCCACGTTTGATTAAATCCGGCATATGCGCATAGCGCCCAAGAACGAAACCTGCAGCGGCTAACTGAACACATTGTAGGCGCTTTAATAGATATTCCGGGATTGGATGACTAACAATATCATTGTAGTCAATTTTAGATATAATTAGACATTCTGTCAGTTGCTTTCGGACATGGACGGGAGTTAAGTGCTTTAATTTTCTAATCTAATTAATGTAGCGTAACAGCTAGATATCTTCAAGTTATTCTCCTCCTTCCAGTTAAGGTATTGATTGACTTGGGTCCCCTGCAGGCGAAAATTTGAAACACACTTGAGCATTTTACCGTCAACCGTGAGAATAAGTGTCTCAAATCCATGTGTCCTTGATATCTGAGATGGTGACAGCATCATCACCTTTGTTTTCTTCGGATTCGGAGCTAAGTTGCATTCTAAGGACCAATCTGGCAGCTTGTTTAGCGCGTCTTGAATCACCGACTGCTTAACTTCAAGATCAATGGCATGAAATGAGTATGCATCGTCGTATCGTCCGCGTACTGATGACATACAACTTCACATGGAACGGCAGAAGATAGGTAATTCACGTAGAGGTCCTAGAATCGATCCCTGAGGAACCCCGTGAGTAGTACTGATTTGTGCTGATGAGCAGTCATCAACTTGCAGAACCTGTTTTCGGTCCGTTAAGGTGTCTCAAACCAGTTTCAACGCTTCAAGAGATCTTGTTATTAGGAGGATTGACATTACAACACTTTATCACGTAACAGCAATGTTGTAGTACCGTGTGAAACACCAATTATTGTTGAACAAGATGCAGTCATTTTTGTGGCTTAACAAGTTACCATGGCACCACGAAAGCCTTGCAAAAACACCCTATATTTTGGATTTAGCTGCTCATATCTCAAAAACGAACTAGGTGACCCCAATTTTTTATTGCACAAAAGTGATCAGCAGGCCAAGATAAAACTTCTGCAAAGTTTAAAAAAATTATGTGGAGCGGATTCAGGGCTACCTTCAATTTTCAATTATTTAAGGTGGCTCTAAATCCGCTCGACAGATCTTTTTTAAACGTTGCAGAAAGTTTTATTCTGGCATGCTGATTACATTACAAACACATAAAATGGGGGTCGCCGAGTTCGTTTTTGAGATATGAGAAGCTAAGCCAAAATATGGGGTGTGTTTTCAGGGCTTTCCTGTTGCCACGGTAATCTTTTACGTCACAAAAATGACCGAATCTTTTTTAGCAATAATTGGTGTTTGATATGGTACCCTAACTTTGCTGTTAAGTTATAAAGTGTTGTAGCGTCAATCCTTCTAATAAGAACGTTTCTTTCAAGTGTTGAAACTGGTTTGAGCCACCTTAAATAACTTGCTATCCACTGCAGGGCGGACCTCGAGAAACCCATCTGGTGCAGCTTAGACAGGATTTTTTCGAAGGCAACAGTGTCGAAAGCCTTAGAGAAGTCAGTCATGACGGCCAGTGTAATTTCACCCCTTTTCATGGCCTTTATAATATCATCCCTTATCGCCAACATTGTGATTGTAGTGGAGTGACACTTCCGATATGAACTGATGTTAGATTGTAAGATGGCATTCTCGGTGAGAAAATCAGTAATTTGGCTGAGAGCCAATTTCTCATAAACCTTAGATAATACATGTAAAATGGAGGTGGGTCGGTAGTTTGTCCGTGGCTCACCCACCTTAGGAATCGGACTAATGAGCGCAGTCTTCCACAACAGGGGATATTCGTTCCTGTTAAGGCATGAGTTGATGATATTCGTAAGAGGAGAGGCCAGGTACTCGGCCGCCAGTTTGACAAACTTAGCTGGTATGTTATCAGGTCCAGTCGAGCAATCCGATCGCAGTCCCGATCGCGTTGGATCAGATGTACCCAAGGGGTCACTTCTTGGACCGATATTATTTGTAAATGACATGCCAAATGTAATTAATAGTGCGACGCTGGATTTAGTTTCTCTTACAACCTGGTCCTTGTCAAATGAATTGTATTTTCAGCCTACAAAGTGCAGTAATCTGCGCATATCTAGGAAGCGTATTAGTCCATATCGTAGCTATAGTATAAATGGCATAGATGTGGAAGTTGTGTCAAGTGAAAAAGCCTGATTTGGAGGTAGTGATCTTAAATGACACCTCTTGGAAGGATCATATACTCATGATAGTTGCTAGAGCAAATAGGTTACTGGGCTTTATTAGAAGGAGCTGCACAGGAATTGTCTGCAGTTTTGCGCTGTTGCGTCTTTACTGTTCATTAGTGCGTGCGCTCTTTTGCTATTGCTCTCAGTTATAGGCACCTCAGTCTGTTATCAGCAATTTATTCCTAGTTGAAAAAGTGCAAAGAAGACCTACAAAATAGTAGTGACGTATCTTATAAAGATCGCTTAATCAAACTGATGTTATTGCCGCTTATTTACTGGCTTGAATATCTCAATAAATCAATCAACAAATAGATAAATCTTTTCCGGAAAAGATTGCGTGACGGACTAAAACGTGCACCTAATTTAGCCCTCTCCTTCCTTAAGTTTGAAATCATGACTCATAGCGGAGCTCTGACGACCTGAAGGGATCATGGCTAGCGGTATTTCTTGTAGGCTCGTATGACGACGACGCCTTCCAATAAATGATGATGATAATAATAATAACAATAATGATAATGATAATAATAACAACAACAACAACAACAACAATAATAATAATAATAATAATAACAATAATAATAATAATAATGATAATAATAATACTGTATTTATATAGCGCACACATCCACTATTTGCTCGAGTCGCTTTACACCATATATCACTAAAATTACATATTTACATCAAGGAACTTACAAATTAAAATGGTAGCAGCAATCATAACAACTATGATAGTACACTCAACAAAATTACTGAATTCTGATTGGTCGAGAGCAGTACAATTAATCCCAAATTGTCCTCAGTAGAAGTACCTTTTAAGTTTCCATGGAAACGACGCGTAAGCACAATCAGAATTGAGTAATTTTGTTGAATGTACCATAAATAAAAAATCGCACGATCTTGTCGTACAATCCGTGATTAATAGGTACTCGAGATTTTTGAGAACTTTCAAAATCAGCTCGAACCTGCAATTTTCCGGCGAAATCTCCAACAGCGATTGAGTGTAACAACTATTTTCATAAAATAATTAAGATAGTACGCGCACTCTCATTAGTCAATAGCTTTGTTTCGCTGAGGGTATATAAACATGGCTGTGACATGTGTTGTCAAAAGCGCGTTTTGATTGGCCGATAGGATATTTAAGCATGTATCAAGAAAATCTCTTTCAATCAAGAAGTTAAACAACGGTATTTTCCGTCATTTGTCAAATTCTTTTGAGAAATATTTTACAAAAGCAGTAGAGGA
The DNA here is from genome assembly GCF_036669935.1 of Montipora foliosa. NCBI lineage: Eukaryota > Metazoa > Cnidaria > Anthozoa > Scleractinia > Acroporidae > Montipora > Montipora foliosa. The sequence goes on from NC_090873.1 coordinate 21,360,579, forward strand.
CTTTTTTCCGTGTTTACATAGCCTCATCTAAGCACTCGGGGAGTTGGGAGAATTCGACAAACTATCCTGTAACTGGATGGGTACGAACGGTTACAAAGTCAAAACAGAAAATGACTGTTTCATTGTTATATGCTCACGTTGTCTTCAAAACCTAAAAGATGGTGATTTGACGTTGCCGTTTTGTGGAGTACGGCAGAGAAATGCACGGAAATTCGTGGTGCATGTGCAGAACGAGTATTTTTCCTTTTTTAACCAATAATATTCTTGCTTTGTGGTGTTGCCGTAGCCGTAGCCGTCGTCTTTGCTTAAACTCCCTAATAACAAGACAAGTGCAGGGAATAATTCAAGCTGAAAGGTTTGTTGGGGTGACAGGAACTTAAAGATTTGCATGGTCCTTGCCTTCTGCTTGACACTCTCCTGAGCTCTTTTTCTCTTTTTGTTTACCCACAGATAGTCTCGTCCCGCCCCAACTTTAACAGAGAGTTGCATGTCATTGTACGGTTTGCTATCAAAGCGTTATCAGCTTTGTCTTGCCTGTTGCATGGCGTTTGTCATCTTCACTGCTTATTCAAGTAAGAACTCTGTTTATATTTTGTGGTTGCTCTCTCTATAGCTCATTCTGTGAAGAGAGCAACCGGGAACATTAAGCTATTTCAATAGCTCATTTTACTTTGTTTTACTTAGTGATCTGGCCCTCCGGTGGAGGAATAAAAGTTGTGAAAAAAGGGGGTAGTTTCTAAAGAAACTGTGGCACTGCGTCGGTGGGGAAGTAGTACACAAAAAATTGGTTTTATCAACGGAGTTGATAATGAAAATTGGCCAGCGTACAGGGATTTAAAATAGCTGACGTTTCGAGCGTTAGCCCTTCGTCAGAACGAATCGAAGAATTATGGGTTGTTTGTCGTTTTTATAGTAGAGTAGGAGCTATGCTATTGGTGGTAACATGGGGGCAGCGTGAAAAACAGGAATACATTAGTTAAATGAAAAGCGTTCGTTAATATCGTGGGGCTTAAGGGTGCCGATTTGGAAGATGAATTTTTGTTCCAGATTCTTGCGGCTTTCCGTCGTACCTAGATGTAAGGAAAGGCCGCAGATAGCCATGTGCTGTTTGGAGTGGTTAGGGAGGTTAAAATGACGAGCGACTGGCTTAGATGCATCCTTGTCAACATCGCGAAGGTGTTCGCGGAATTGGTCGCCTAGTCGTCTACCTGTCTCGCCAATGTATAATTTATTGCGTAACGTACAGGAAGGATTTTATTATTCTGACAAAAGAATTATGTTAGGAGGGGACTTAAACGTAACCATGCATGGATCCAGATCTAGACTGCTCGGGTGGAAACCCAGTGTTAAAAGACTCAGTTAAGTGTGTGGAGGACATTTTGATGAAGAGCGATTTAGTAGACGTCGACATCTGGAGAACCCGTAATCCCGATAGAAAGAAATTTACTTGGAGACAAAAAAGCCCAATTATCCAGAAACGCCTTGATTATTAGCTCATTAGTGATTCGTTACAAGATGATGTAGCAAAGGTTGGCATAGTAACAGCAATAAGAACGGATCACAGTGCAATAACCTTAGAAATCGATAGTCTGGATGATCAGCAGCGTGTGACCCATCTTTTTGGAAATTCAACAACAGTCTCTTGGATGACACTTTGTTTGTTCAGCGTTTACGTAAAACTTTCCTAAGTAGCTAGATGAAATTTATTTTCTGTGTTGATCTGAGAATTAAATGGGATTGAATGAAATACAAAATTCGCGAGGAAAGTTTATCTTTTAGTAAATGAAAGCTCAAGAAAGGAGAAGGAAAATCCAAACAATTGAAATGGGCTTAAAATATGCGAAGAGAGAATTGCACAATCACCAAAGCAAGAAAATCTTGCCAACCTGGAATCGGCTAAAGCGGTGTATAAAAAAGAATATGACTACATTGTAAGAGGTTCAATCATCCGATCCTGTGCTACATGGTACGAACAAGGGGAAAGGAACAGCAAGTATTTCTTGAATTTAGAGAATTGTGATAAGAAGAAAAGCTGGATAAGAAACCTTATTAGAACAAATGGAGAAGAGACTACTGCCCCGAGCACTATTACGAATGAAATTTACAGTTTTTACTCGGAAATTTACGACGAACAGTCAGGAATACGAAGTGACCATTCAACTTGTCCCTTTCTTGAAAATTTCTCTTCATCTCCCAAGTTAACTGACGTGTGAGGGCCAGTTAACATATTCCGAATGCAGGGGCACCCAACGACCAATTTGTTGTAAAATGTATTATTATACCCCAGTTAATGAAAATAAATGTTATAAAGGCATTTTCAGGTGTTTTTCAGTGTTGCTGGGAAAACATTATCTGTTCCTTTTCCCCAGCAAGACACACAAGAAATTTCCCAGCCAGCTAGATAAAATTGGTCAGCCAGCTGATCATGTATATCCCAGCCAGGAATTCCGCGCGCTTTCAAATCCCTCGATCCAAAACGACCGAACAAAAGCGACAAAACCGGGACAAAACAGGTGTTTTCCGCAAGCGCAATCACTCTGACCAGCCGTCGTATGTTTGGGAGAGGGAAGGGGTTCTTTTTTTTTTAGTCGTCCTCAGTCTTCTTGCAGAGTTTCTACAGCCAGCTCGGATTGAAATGCTAGAAAAAGTCAGTAATTCCCAGGCAAAACCTCTATCAATAACAAAATTTCCCAGCCAGCTCATCGAAACACCTGTATTTTTGCCAGCCAGCAAGATTCCTCTGGGGAACAGATAATGTGAGGAACAGATTCGTTGGGTGCCCCTTCGAATGCTTCAAGGTTTTGCCGACCTTCAACAACATTAAAACTCCTGGGAACGATGGGCTCACAGTAGAATTTTACAAGTTCTTTTGGCCAGAAATTGGATTGCTTCTAGGTGACTCCTTGAATTATGCCTATTTGCATGGAGAATTATCAACGACGCAAAAACAAGCCGTAATAACTTTACTTGAGAAAAAGGACAAAGACAGGAGATTGATCAAAAACTGGAGACCGATTTCTCTAGTAAATGTTGACGTAAAGTTAAAGCGCACAGCTTTTATCAACCCAATTGATAAAGGAGGCTTAAAAATGCCCAGTATTGAGTCTGTGATCCCTGCCCAAAGAATAATCTGCATGAAGAGATATCTGTCCACCGATCCTGCTAGCTGGAATTTTTTTTGATTTTTATCTTAAAAAGGATGTTTTTCTCGGGATTGTAGAAACGAGCGATAGTATAAACATCCTAATCAATTACATTGTCCTTGAAAGTAAGTTTTTTATTTATCGCTGTAAGTTAAATAAGGGCCCTCTAAAATTAAGATTGTTAGTCGATAAATTTAAGAAAACGTTTGAAACCGAACGTGTTATTGCGAGAAAAAGCAACAAAATCCATTTCCACGACAAGAAATGGAAACCTCTAATTCCATTAATACAATGACGACAATAGTAGCTGTTAGTATAAATACACAGGTGATTATACAAAATCGCGCGCTCTCATTGGCTCGCTATCTCGGATTATCAGCCGATAATCACCTCGACGGACAAAATGGCTGCCAGTAGTCGTTTTGCCACTGGAAGTGAAGATGACTTTCGCGTTGAAATGTTTTTTTTTTCTCTTTTTTGAAATAATCACCTGTGTATTTATACTAAAACAATTATTCGCCTCAGGCTCAGTGATTATCGATGAATATTCACCTCGACTTCGTCTCGGTGAATATTCACCGATAATCACTTCGCCTTCGGCGAATAATTGTTAATTATCCTAATTTGGTTTTTTATAATTCCCGTACACTTTATTTATTTATACTTTTTATATCTCTATCTTTATTTAAATTTGTTAATTAATTCTTGGTTGTAGTGTAGTGTAGTGTAGTGTAGTGTAGCAGTTTTCGTTGCAGGTGGTTATTAAAGTTACTTGTGCAAGTATTATAAGCCCTGTCTGTATCTTTTTCTACGTTTTTGTTTTATATACCTGTAAAGTCAAAAAAATTAAAATTAAAAAAAAAATAATAAAAAATAACGTACAGGTTATGCAATAAATGACATTTGCGGAGGTATATATACATGTGAAACGATCGGTGATCTTAACAGATCGCTTAGGTTCCGATATCTTGCTAGTGTTAAGAATGAAAAGACAAGTTTTGCATCGTGAGCGCGCACATTTGAAAGTGCCGGGTTCCTCGTTAGTTTTGAGCGCGCTTCTAACTAAAAAGTTGCCTACGATTTTGTCGCATTTGAATGTAATAAGTGGAGGTTGCGAAAAGATTCTACCAGTCTCGGGATCATTTTGGAGTCAATTTAAAGTCATTAAGAATGATACTTTTGACTGTGTGATTATTAGGATGGAAAGGAATGGAATTCTGTCATTATTATCCTTTTGTGACGTTTGTAGTGCTGACAGTCGATCAAATTGTTGGGCACGATGATGGCCCGCTTTGACCACGGAGACAGGATAGCCACGTTTTTCGAAAAACTGGCACATCCTGGTTTGCTGGAAAAGTCGGAGTCATCACTGCAGAGACGTCGAAGTCTAAGAAATTGAGAATAAGGAATGGAGTTCTTGACATGTGATGGATATGACGATGAATATAATAAATAACTGTGAGAATCTGTAGGTTTGCAGTGCACACTGGTACATAAACCGTTGCCACTGATAGAAACTTTGATATCTAGGAAAGCCAATAAAATTTCCGGAATTTCCCGGGTATAGTTAAGAGCCGGATGAAAGGAATTAACGGAGGTTATTTTTGATCGAGTTCTTCTCTGCTTGATGAAATAGCGCCGATGCAGTCGTCAAAGTAGCGGCCGTAGAGTTCAGGTCTGGGGCCGTTGTACTGTTTAAAAAATTGGTGTTCAACATGTCCTACAAAAAGATTGGCATAGCTAGGTCCCATTCGTGAGCTCATCGCTACACCATTAGTTTGTTTGTAATAGCTGCCGGCGAATGGAAAACAGTTAAGCGTTAAAACTAGTTCGGCAAGGCGGAGTAGCGTTTCCGAGCTTGGTTCTTTGACAATGCGTTGATCGAAAAAGTGTTTAAGTGCTTGAAGACCTTCGCTATTGGGAATGACTGTGTGTAGAGATGTAATGTCCATGGTCAAAATAAGTTTGTCTTGGCCGGAGAAATAGAAATCGCGGAAAATTTGTAGTGCGTGTGTACTGTACATGTCTTTAATGAAAGTCTCACAAGCTTAAATTAAGTACTATGGGCCGGTTCTTCCAAGGGAGTCCCTACTCTTGCCACAGAAGAACATTAAACCCAAGGAAACAATGTCTCGCAACAAATTTGTTCGAAATGTATTAAAGAAGGACAAGTGACATTTAAAATCGCTTATTTTCGCTTTCAAATTTCGCGGGCGCTAAATCTTGAATAATTGGGACATATTACGGTTACCCTATTGTTCTAACACAAAGAGCTTTTGTCTAATAACAATTGACCGAATGCATAAATGGCGGCCAAAAATGTATTCTTTTGTTTATGTGCTAATGAGGCTCACTAGCCTCGCTCTCAAGCAACATTTCTTTTGTATTTTGTCCATACAAACGAGGCTAGTTAGGCTAATTAGCACATAAACAAAAGAATATTTTATTGGCCGCCATTTATGCATTCGGTCTATAGGGCAACCGTAAAACGTCATAATTATTTAAGATGGCTGCACCCGCGAAATTTGGAAACAAAAGCAAGCGATTCTAAAACTTATTTATTTCAGATACAAAGGCTTTCTTTGAACAAAATTTAGACAGAATTGACTCTAAAGGTTATTTCTGCATCGTAATGGACGTAATATTTGGTGTAGACAAATTCAGCGCCTTAAGAACAGATTTCACCCGATACGATGGCGAACATTGCGATTTAGAAAGTCTTGAAAACTATGGACTAAGATCTTTTAAAAACCTCAGTGAAGAAGGTTCTAACCGCTTTGAGATTTTATCCTACTGGAACATTCAAGCGGGTTATATGGGTGTTTCAGAATTTGCTGCTTGCAGTGTAATTCAAAACGTTCAAGGAAAATAGCGAAACGAAAAAGACATTCCTCACTTGACTGACACCAAGACATAATTTCATGATGTTGCGCACTTTCCAGGTGTGAGAGGGGTCACCGATAGACTACTTCGACGACACGGCGGCTATTTTGAATTCTATTGTTCCGATAGCTATTATGGGATGCCCAGGGGACAAATGCATATTACATTTGCCCCATGTGCATCCCGTACTATCGTTTTAAACAATAGAAAGCAAAATGGTCGCCGTATCGTCAAATTTGTCCATTGTACCCATATTAGGATCTTATGCCCAAGCAAAGAAGACGCAATGGCATTCATTAACAGAACGTAGTCTTATTCAATCAACGTACAGGTTGTTTGTCGGATAGCGATGCCTTTACTACTAACATCGTAGCGCCGCGGCTGGCCTGGATAGACTCACGTCTAATGCATTTTTGAGAACAGCAGAATCGGCGACAAATTAAGGGAAGGAACTGTCGATAGTGGGTGACAATGGATACCAGTGCACGTTACATTGAATGACAAGCATCCTCAAGCCAAAGAATCAAGAAGAAATACGATACAACAATGCACGTAGGCGTACTTGATGTATTATTGAGACAGGCTTTGAAGCGACGCTTTCCAAGTGTGTGAATTGCTAAAAAAATCAAGCCGTTGCGATCGACAACTAACGTAGTTTTCCTTTTGAAAAGGAAAACTGCTTTAGTTGGGCCGCGTTAGCTCCCTTTGTCCTGTCTGTGAGGAAGATATCGATATTAACTAAATTTAAAGTCTATTTCGCAGCCACACAAACGATTTTTGAAGTCAGCGGTTCTTCTTTTCTTGTCGATATTTTCCCAGTCTCCCGCAAAACGTACCGGTTATCGAGAACTAAACTTTTCGTCCGTGGAAACGCAATTCCCAACATTAATTAAGAGTTGTCGATTTAATTAAGTTGTCGACCTTAAACAGACATCAATTACAACTTGCCTCGTCTTTGGAGGGCCTAAGAGTTCCACACAAACAGAATGGAAAATAAACGACAGCAGTATTTACATTTTATTTAATTAGCAATTTTTTAGTCTCACACAAAAAACTACTACATGGTGATGGTTTCTCCTCTTCCAGTGTCGTAATCTGGACTTAGAAGGAATGTTGAATCAAAAGCTCCAAAATGTGCATATATAAAATATTTGCCTACAAATATAATTTTTATGCCTTCTCTCTCTGGCTTTAGTTTATTTAAATCGAGGAGTACTGGATTTTAGGGAGGAGACAATTGCTATTATAATGATAACGCTGCCTAGGTTGGTTGGGGTCATATGACCAAGCAAGCCATATGCTTGTCATTCACTAAGGTTGCTTGTTGTAAAAAATTTGGTTTTGACTCCCACCTTCTCCCCATGTGCCAGCCACTTGTCTTGTATCATAGTTATTTTCTTGGCCTGCAACTTATTGGGCAAAACTATTGTGTCAGAAATTATGCGTGATCTTTTATCTATAGCCATATTTGTCAGCTTTCATTCTTGCCCAGTAAACAGAGCTCAGGCAAGGCAGCACTTGGGGGCAGGGAGAGAAGGCACAAAAATTCCTTAAAAGACCAAGAATTCACCTATGAGACATTGCTTAGCCATGGACTCTAAAATGGAAAAAAAGTCTGGGCCCATTTTGATGTTGTATTTGAACAGAGTTGTACTCCACTTATAGTCCTATTATCATAATTAATTTAAACGTAATCTATGGAGGCAACGTCTAAACCCTGGATTAGGGGTAATAATATTTAACCGGTCATAAAAGTAGATAAACTGCGAAGTACTGTGCCATTTCTAGCACTTTACAAGAAAACGTTCTCCGGGATATACTGACGGGAACTGATTCAGAAGACCTACACAGTTTTCCGATGGTTTATTAAATTTAAACGTTTTCTAACACAACGTGACACGTTTCGCTGTACCGCGCGAAGATATCTGATGGACGATCAGTCAGCCAGGGTAGACACCCATACTTTAAGTAGAGTATTCTGCATCTGCATTAAGACCAATACGGCCAATCGGATTGCACGACTCGATCAAAGATCACGCCTCTGTTTTTCAAAAGGTGGTTAGCGCTATACACCGGATTAATCACTGTCCAACGAATCAACACTAGCAAAACCAATTGAGTTATCCAATGGATAGTGATTTATCCAGTGGATAGCGCTATCCACCCTTCAAACAACTGGGGCCAGGTGGCTATTTCATTTATTATAGAAGTAGTCTAGTATGGTTATTGTTCAACTGTTTCGTTGCAAATTGAAGCGACAGACAGGATAAGTTTCGGGATAAAAGCGCTTGGGCCAAAATTTAAAGTTAATGTGTAAAATGTTACAATGCTGGAATTGTGCTTTCGCTTACCCCGGTGTCGCTGCCACACAGATCTAGACTTCAGACATAATAGAAGCCAAACTTTGAGTACTGAGAGTGCTTTCACTCATCCAAAAATCTATAATGAGGAAAAGTAAGTAATGACGGATTATTGCATTGCTTAGGCTTTAAATGAGGCTAGTATTGATTCGTATGAGATGTCCATAGCGTAATGAAAGATTTTTTTGTTTCGACAACAATATTAAATTAACCTATGTGTTTTTTTTCAAGGCTACAACTGTAACTGGTACCTCTACGCTGCTCATCACCCTGTGAATTCGGTTCCACGGAACGAGAATGTTCTTTCCAATAAGGAAGACAACAGTTCGTGCTTGAAGGATGCTTTCAAAGAGATTTTACTCGTGATTGTTTACAATTACCCATTTTATGACAGTATTCCATATTTAAGTGCTCTTTACAGACCTGCATTTCCTCATCTTTTGTTCTGTGGTCCATCACATAACACATCACGTCATGGGATACTCACAGTCGACATTTTCAGAGGAGTCCTGGGATATGAGTGCCTGGGTAAAGCAATGCGGGAGCATCCGGGATATCGAGGTTATTTTTATATCAATGATGACGTTATACTAAATTATTGGAATTTTGCAGACTTTGATTGGGAAAAGATCTGGGAATCTTCTTCATCTTTTGGCTCTACTCCCGTTTATGAACCTGCTAATAGTAATTGGTATTGGTGGATATCTCCATATGGTTTGAATAATTGCCGTCGAGCTTACGAAGACGTAGCCAACATGAACTTAGGCGCAAAAAAACTGAACGTGAAATATCATGTAAGCATGCTTTCCAAAAATAGTAATGGGAGTCTGCGGTGCTTCAGCGGTCGCTCTGATATTTTGTACATCCCTCGAAAACACACCAGAGTCTTTTCAATTCTTTCAGAAACGTTTTATGAGAGAAAAGTTTTCTTAGAAATTGCAATCCCGACTATGATTCGTTTCCTGGAACGAAACGAGAACATTGGTCGACTTCCGGGGTATTACATACCAGGAGACGTTAGGCGGAATGACCCCCGAGTGAGTGACAGCAGGTTTTTCTGGTTTGTTTATTTCCCGAAAAAAACGTTATGGTTCATTCACCCGTTCAAACTTCATGGTCATGAAATGGATAGCAAATTTAACTTAGTAATGTTAAAATTTATTCTCATTGAAAAAGTCAAATTACTAACAGACTGTAAACCATCGCTTCCGTTATCAGGTTGATAGTAATAAATTTCTTGAAGATAATTTTTTTTCGGGAAAGCGCCAGCTGAACAAAGTAGAAGTGCCGGATCTTAGGAGATCTGACCCACGAGCCCATGACAGGGAGTCTCTCGATGCACTACATCCTTTGGTCAACCTTTGCGCGTATCTTTCTATTTTTAGAACTAATCCTTTAGTAGGAGACTCACATTCAAATTAATTTATATCAGTATGCACAATTTGCATACATTGTTTGTGCCATTTTTGTCTTCGTTTGACAATAACTTTATTCTGATTGGCCATTCTAAACAGAGGGTGCAGAGACGAAGAACTCGTGGCGTTCTAAAAATAGAAAGATACGTGCAAAGGTTCCTGACCATGGGCTTTCGCCAGCAAATGATTTGACTAAAAATAAAATAATGATGCAAAGCTGGAAGTACGGCGGTGAGGATGTATTTTTTTCGACGGTTTTTCAAAAATAAAGATCTACGCAATAGTGACGATAAAAATGTAGACTATAATAGTAATAAAACTTATCTAAATATCCAATTAAGGGATAAAGTTATAATAAGAGCTTTATCTAAGTTAGATATAAAATTATAATAATAGCATTGCAAATAAAAGCTATAGTGAGATTTGTATTTCTATTAACAAAAAGCAGCCCTAAAGAGATGTGTCTTGAGTTGACATTTAAGGGAGCTAAGGTCCGAGATTGATAGATTGGTTTGACAAGACTTCGTTTATACACGTCATAAATCGAGTCCCATTGTGTGAGTTCCATAACTTGTACCAGGGCGCTGCTTGTACTGATGGTGTGTCTCGCGGCAAATTAAAAATTAGCCTTCCGGCACGACAGTGCAGGGCTTGCAGGGATTTGATATTATCCAGGTTGTTACAGTTCCCCCAGATAGCGATGCCGTATGTCACTGAAGGGAGAATCACCTTAAAGTATAGGTCAAGAAGTGATTTTCTCTTAAGAAAAGAACACTTTTTCAATAAGTTCAATTTCTTGACAAAGTTGTTCCTTAATTCCTTAAGATGATTCGCCCAAGTAAGCTTTCTGTCGATCGTTATAATGCCCAGCAGTCTTGTAAGATAGACCCATGCAACGTCGACATTCCCAATGGTGATTAAAGGTACTGGACCAGTGAAGGATCCCCGATGGAACAACATCACTTCACATTTTGAAGAGTGCGGTGTTAATGAGTTTGTCATACACCATTTGTTAAACTCATTCAGTGCGTTATTTAGTAGATTACATGCTTCATCAACGGTGGATCCAATACATTAAACTGTAGTATCGTCCGCATACAGGTAGAGATTGCCTGATGTCACAGCCTCTGGCATGTCATTGGTGTATAAACTAAACAAACACGGGCCCAATACCGATACTTGAGGGATGCCGCACGTCACATTTAGCTCCTCTGATTGAGTGGAGTTCACAACCGTAGCCTGTGTCCGGTGGTGCAGATAATCTGTAAGCCAAGAGAGCAGGTTGCCCTCAATTCCAAATTTGATTTTCAATCTAAGTAACAGGGTACGATGAGAGACGCAGTCTAAGGCTTTTCGAAAATCACCAAAAGCGGTAGCAACTACTAAATTATTATCAAGAGCTTGTCTCCAACTTTCTGTTAAATGGACAGGTAATAACTCGGTCGAGTGACCCTTACGGTCCATTGCTTTTCAGTCAGTAGATCGCATTCCGTAACATGTCACGGGCCCATTGCTTTTCAGTCAGTAGATCGCATTCCGTAACATGTTTCAACACTGACGGTGTCTGATATACACGATTCCAAGATTTTACTTGGTACACTTAGTAGTGAAATAGGTCGATAGTTGCTTTTGTCAGTTGGATCGTCCTTTTTAAACACCGGGCTTAAGTGAGCTTTTATCTATTCATTATAAACTTCCCCTATGGTAATGCTCCTTGCATACAGCTTAGTAAGCGGCGAAACAATTGCTGGCTCGGCTAACCGTAGCAATTTGGGGGTAATCCCATCAGGTCCCGCAGTCTTATTTGGTTTTAGGGCCTTAATTTTCCTGGATACCGACTCCTCAGGAATTGAACAGGAAGAAATTGTTTGTACTGGTGAGCTATCACTACTCACTGCCCTTCGTGTACAAGTGGGGCTTCTTGAGATCTCTATACCCACGGTTGCGATGAAAGCGTTCATCAGGTTCGCCTTTTCGTCGTCACGAACAGTAGGCGTTTTATCATCCCGCCTTATTGGTCCAATATGCTGTCTTCTCTTAGGATTCGCCGCTTTAGAGAGTACCTTCCAATACGCAGCAGTTGATTTCGCGGAATTTATCTTTTCACAAAAGAATCTACTCCTTGGTCGTCGTCTCAGGTCGCCTGTTATCTGATTACCTCAGTCTTTGGTGTTCACGGCGGACTTAAAAAGCTTATACCTGTAATTCATCTTTCTCCTTATTTCATTCGTAATCCACGGGTCGCTTTTACTGCGGATTTTGATTTTTTTATCAAGCTCCACGGCCAGTGCACATCATCTTTATCCTCGAAGACGTCCGCTTCGTGGAATGGTACACAAGAGAGGTCTGCTTGGAATTCCTTTATACTAAAATTCTGAAAATTTGTAATGGTGATAAATCGTGGAGGCGGACGCCTTTGTTTCAGTTTTAGAGTGGCGTAAACCAAGCTGTGATGAGAGATTCCCACCGGTAACGCACGTTTTATGTCAAACAGTTCTGGTTTGGTGCTAAGAATTAAGTCAATCAATGTCATTGTTTCAGGTGTTACTCTAGTAGTTCTTCGACAATGTTTTGCAAATCGAACTGCTCGAATAAGTGGAGTAGTTTTCGTGTCTTACTCCGCACATCGGACCCCGTTTCGCCCCAAGTGTTCAGTAAATCACAATTAAAATCGCCCAGTAAGATAATGTGATCAGCCTTCATCCATGCTTTTTCAAGTGTCACGTACGCATCCTCGAAGAAATTAGACCCAAATAGCCTCTAGATTTTTGTTGCTCAGATCTTTGCGGTGAATGGCATTTAGGTAATTTTTGCGATAGATCACGCAACCACCACCTTTGCGTTTCTTTCTGTCATGGCGGAACATCTTCATATCTTCAATTTCTAGGTCGTTATCAGACACAGATTTATCCAGGTGTGTTTCAGTAATGCCAATAATATCAAAGTTACACACATATTGCAATGTCCTCAGCTCTGCCATCTTGTTCCGTATACTGTGAATATTAAGATGTGCGATGCTTAGATCTTTAGGTGTCGAGGCAAGTTTTGAGGCAGAATGTTCGAAGTAGTCAACAACAATCTCGTCGCTATCCAGTGTTGCTTCTTGCGAATTGTTCCTCGATAGATCGAGATCGCCGCTAGGTTTCTCGAAGAAGGAATCATCGAATTTCGGTAAAGAGCAGAAAAGACAAGTCCAAGGGAGGCTAAAATTTTCGAGATAGTATTTGTCGGCTGCGATAACGTGCGGCGTCATGTGACTTTGGGGACCGAGAGGACGAGTACATCAGAGACCAGTTAATTGATAAATGTTATTCTGTGAATATTAAGATGTGCGATGCGTAGATCTTTAGGTGTCGAGGCAAGTTGACTTGATTTACTTTCATTGTTCATTTCAGTTTACAGTGTCCCCAATTAGCGTTCCAGCGCTAGAACGATTAGACACTTAAATAAAGTTCCTTTCCTTTCCTGCGAAGTTGCGTCGAAAGTTCCTTGAGAAAGATGGCAGTGTTACTTTGAGCGATCTCTTAATAACTGCTAGAGCTTCAGAAAGCAGTTGATTTGCAAATGGTGGCAATGGAGGGAACGCTAATTTAGAACAGGTCAATAATGTCACTGATACTGGGTTGAATAGGAACGTTGACAGGAGGAGTTGAAAGACCCGGCACTGCTTTCTGTAGGAGATGATACACAACGAGTAATGGAGTAGTAACCCTGCGTGCTGGAGGTGTCTATTGCCAAATGTCCTAATAGACTCTGGTGCGACAAGCAACCTGCTAGGCAAACCAACGTGGGAGTGGCTTAAGACTCACTAATGCAAAACCCGAAAAGAGGCCAAGGTCTTATTTGCGTATGGGAATACTAAACCGCTACCAATCTTAGGAGCATTTACTGCTCATGTCATGTGTACTGACACTGATACTACTGTTGAAGCTGATTTTGGGGTTATAGATGTAGATGGCAGGACTCTACTATGACGAGACACGGCGGAAAAACTGACAACAATAAAAGCAAGGTGACACACGCTAACACCAACCCGGTGTGGCAACACCTTGCTTATATTGTTGGAAAAACTGAACCTATTACGCATTGGACCCACCCATTCTATGAACAGTGTTGAGGTAGAGACCACAGATCAAGACATAAGGGATAAATACAAAGAACTGTTTAACGGGGTGGGTCTCTTGAAGGGCTAAGAGTTGAAACGCAACGTCGATACTTCTGTAAAACCGGTTGCACAACCCGTCCGTAGAATCCCATTTGGTGTGAGGGAGAAAGAGGCGAAAAAGTTAGATGAGTTGCTAGCTTGTGGGATCATAGAAGAAGTACCAGAGGGACCAAGCAGTTGGGTCTCCCCACTTGTTGTTGTACCCAAACCTGATGGTGATGTTAGAATTTGACTTGACATGAGGTGCGCCAACCAAGCAATCATTAGAGAACGTCAGCCCATCCTCCAAGACTTGAATGGCAGCACAGTATTTAGCCGTGTAGACCTGAAGTGGGGGTTTCATCAGATACTCCTTGCAGAGGAGAGTAGGCAAGTGACGACATTTGTGATCCACAGCGGTTTTTATAGATATACCCGTCTCATGTTTGGGGTGACCTCAGCACCCGAAAAATATCAACAAATCATCCGGGATGTATTGCGTGGTTGTGAAGGGGTCATCAATATTGCAGATGACCTAGTTATTCATGGTAATGGTGCTTCGCAGCATGATGAGAGGCTTTTTGTTGTGCTCAATCGGTTAAAGGAGGTGGGTTTGACATTGAATGGGGACAAATGTGAGTTCAGGTTGCCAAGGTTGACATTGTTTGGTCATCAAGTGACACAGAATGGGTTAGAACCTGGTGAGGAGAAGGTTGCCGCAATCCGGAATGCAGGTCCACCGCAGCACGCCAGCGAGGCACGATCATTCCTGGGTGTGGTCCAATTTGTGTCTAAGTTCATTCCAGACCTGTCCACTGTTGCAGAACCTATCCAGAGATTAACTCACAAGAATGTGGAGTTCAAATGGCAGTCAGAACAACAGGCTGCATTTGACAGGTTGAAGGAACTGATCACAAGCACAAGTGCATTAGCTTACTTTGATGTAAACAGCAAGACAAGGATTGTGACAGATGCATCACCTGTTGGGTTAGGTGCGGTGTTGACTCAGTTGCAAGGGGTTGAGTGGAGGGTTATTGCTTATGCTTCAAGAGGTCTGACAGATGTAGAAAGGAGGTACAGCCAGACAGAGAGAGAAGCCGTGCCATGCAGAAAAATTGTGCAAGAGTTGTCATGGTTGTCAAGCTGTCAGCGAATATTCCGCTCCAGAACCAATGGCGCGAACTTACCCACCAAGCGGACCGTGGCAAGATTGCGCTGCAGACATATTGGGCCCTTTACCCGGCGGAAAGAATTTACTTGTCATAGTGGACTATTATAGCAGATATTTTGAAGTAGTTGTCCTGAGGTCAACCACAAGCACAAAGGTCATCGACAGCCTCCAGCCAATATTTGCTCGGTTTGGAGTTCCCCACACACTTAAAACGGACAATGGTCCTCAGTTCGTTTCAGAGGAGTTCAAAGCCTTCCTTGCGGGAAACGGGGTAGAACACCGAACAACTCTCCCTCTGTGGCCCCAAGCGAATAGGGAAGTAGAGCGTCAAAACTGCACTTTGTTGAAAATGATCCAGGTAACCCAAATTGAAGGGAAAGATTGGCGACAAGAGCTCCACAAATTTTTAACTGCTCACAGGTCCACTCCCCAAATGACAACTGATGTGACACCATTATTCTTAATGTTCGGGAGAGAAATGCGATCGAAGTTGACAGAGTTGAGACGTGAGGTATCCATCACCAATGAAGAAGTCCGTGACCGGGACCGGTCAAGAAAGCTGGCACAGAAAGATTATGTGCACACAAAGAGACCTGCAGTTTAGAGTCAAGTGGAAGATGGAAATTATGTATTAATGAGAAACACCAAAACAAACAAACTGTCCCCAAACTACAACCCCAGTCCTTGTGAAGTCATAGACAGAAATAGAGGGGAAGTCACATTAAGGAAGAAAGATGGCGTGGAACTAAAACGGAATGTGTCATTTGTTAAGAAGTACCAAGAGAATAGTACTACAGAGTCAGAACCAGTGGTACCACTTCAGCCAATTGCTAGCTCATTAGAATCAGAACACCACTTCAGCCAGTTACTGGCCAGCCAATTGCTAGTCAGCCCATTGCTAGCCCAGTTTCAGTACAGCAGACAGTTAACCTAAGTTCACCTATGCTTAAAACAAGCGCGAGACCAACTCGAACTATTAGACTTCCTAAATGATTTGATGATTATGAACTGTCAAAGGCATAACAGGACTTTGTTATCGGTGAAGCGTCTTACAGCTGTACCCTGTTTATCATGTTAAACTTGATCTCTTTATCCAGTATTTAAGTTTTCGTATTCGTTCATTTTGGAGATTTCATTATGCTCTTAAAAAAACAAAAGCAAAGGAGGGATGTAATGTATCGAGACCGGATGTTTGAGTTAACCGGAAGCTTATGTATTGGACATCCCACAATGTCATGTGTGTTCGAGTGGGAGTGTTGTAGAGACCAGAGAAGCATCTTCTATGTTTATGTTCGGTTTCTGTTTTCATCCTGTAACATTGTGGTCGTCAAACGTTAAAATACAGAATTTAACATCTGTGTTTGAGACAGCAATTTTAAAATTGCTTACATACAAATCAATTTGGCCATAATATGGATTTTGACCATGTCATTATAGTTGACAGGGCAACTGACTATTACAAGAAAATTCCTGTAGGCTTGGCATTCAAAGAGGCTCAAAATGCGTGGAATAAACATATAGTACACCCTCATATTTATAATTCAATTGCATAATGTTCCTTACCTTTTGGAGTAATCACATGTATTTGTAGTCATACACATACACAAATGTGAATCGTTGAAAGAAGCTATCTCTTTTTTGTTAAATTGAAACTGACAATGACCACAAATGTTTGGTCGAAATGCCTTTATGAAATTTTTTAATGAATGTTATTTGACATTAAAAAAAGAGTCAGTGTCCGAAATTTCTCCTAATAGTTATGTAAACTGCTGATAGCAATTTCAGCATATTTAGAGTGAAATATATTAAACCTCATTCGTAGGAGTCGATGGGTTAAAGAAGATATAGTTTTTGAGTGGATGTATGGATTGTCAAGTAAAGTTTAAATGGGTCAATTATTATCGAAATGCACCTTTGTTGTTTATTCTACAATTTACACTGCATCAGATGATTATTGAAATTCTAATATATCAATTTTTGAAACTGTATTTAGTGACATTTTTCCAAGGTAAATGAAAATATTGAAAACTAGACGCTCCATACAGCGTACACTGGGTTGCCTGTGGTACGTTCAGCGTTCCAGGCAATTTTTTCAAGTGGGGGGTCATTAAGACCATTTAAGGGGTCACCCAGAAGTCATACCAGCAGAGGCCCATTCGCTCACACGTTCATACGACCAAACAGATCAGCAACGAAATTTACAACATGAAAACAACATTAATTTTGAACTGCGAATGTAAAAAGTTACGATCAACGACAAACAGTTTGAGGGATTTTTGCTACATTCAATTTTATTGTACTTTTGGCTGCACAAGCAAATCGCAAAATCGAAAGTGACATCGAATTCAGCGGGCGCGTGATCAAGTTACCGCGGCGTGTTTACTCGCGAAACATCTGTGTCAACTGATGGCAAGATACAAGGTTTTTGTTTTTGTTAGTTTTTTTTTTCTTTCAAGTTTTATAAAGTTTGACAAGAAATGTGCGAATTCAACACAAAGATCACAATCGCCCAATTCTTGAGGTTGACCATTGTTTCTGCAAAGTCAAAAATTTACTCTCCAAAATGAGGTTATTTATCACCACTTTATTATTCATCAGCGTCACAATTTTTTGCTGATTTTGGGGCTCATTTTGTTGAAACACAAACAGGCTTCCAACAGACCTGTTTATTTTCGTGAACAGAGCACTACCACAAAAATCCTCCCTTATCACACTTCTACCCAGGTATGCAAATTTGTTAAGATCGAAAATTAAACAACATGATATTAAAATTAACAAAGGCTGGAAATATCGCAAAATCCTTTTCCAGCGACAACTTTATTGAAACAAACAACATAGTTGCTATTAGAGGAAAAAACCCTTCCTAGTTTCAATTGCGTGCGTGCTAAGTCGCGTCATTATGTTTCTCCTACTCTTTTAAAACAGATGTATTTTTCTCTTATTTACTTTTTTTTTTACCCCAAAAGCTCTCTGTGACATTCGTTTTATGATACAAACCCTTTTTCATTCGGTTTACAGTTATTCCGTAGTTAGAGTAGCGGTTCCCTTTAATGTCTAGTCCCTCGGAAACTAGTCAGTTTTGTTTTTCCTCCAGTCTCAATGTTTCCCTTGGATTTCGTCTTTGGAAGCATAGAAGGGAGCTTAAACACGAAGACGCACTATAAAAGGGGTGGCTTCATGCTCTGCCTTTGTTCGACTTCATTCAAGCACGACTGATTAATTATCCAAGATGGTGATCAACAAACCAGTAGTGTAGCAGCTCTTGTAACATATAATTTAATTGGCTCGATACCCAAGCTGAAAACAAAGCAGTAATTAGCAGCTTTCGTAACCTGCTATTATTTGGTATTGTAATCAGCTTCTATTGTTTAAGTCTAAGTAATTGTTTCAGTTGTTTAGTCTTTTGTTTTTGGGTTAGGGTATCAAGCCAATCAAGTTCTACGTTCAACAAACAGCAACACAGAGACAGAAGCCACAAAAGATATTTCTAGCGCAAGAAAAAGGGATTCGGGATTAAAAGAAGAACGACAGTTAAAATATTTTATGACATGTTACGGGCACATTGCCATAAGGGGCTTTTTTATTGCACACATTATCACAGAGCGAGGTTGCGTCCACTGTTGATTGATAAATCATTTGCATGTGCCTATGGCACCACGCTTTTGTTAGTGCGTCTTCGTGTTTAAGCAAGAACGACGACGACGTCGGCTACGGGAACGCCATATAACAATAAGTGTAATTATCAAAAACAAAAGCTATGCACGCTTTGCACATGCGTTTTACATTTTGATACACTTCTTTGCTGTTCTCGTCCTGACGACGTGAATTGATCAAATTTGAGGTTATGTGGAGGACGTGAACACCTGACGATATTTTCACAATTTCCCACCAAACATCAACACTTATTCCTGGAATGTTCACACACGCTTTTCACGCCGAATGACTTGGAGTAATCGCAAAATTACTACAAAATTTTCAGACAACGTAGGCGTATCCGCCATCGTCGTCCCTGTGTAAACTCCCTAAGGACTCGAGGGCCGGAAAACAAACTAACTGTATCTACCCTTCGGGACCATAAATAACATGAATAAAGTATCCTCCTTCGCGAAATTTCAACGAGCAGCCACGTTCATGGATATAAGATATGCTTTTTGTGCAAAGGGAGCTTGACACGGTTTTTTATTCTCTTGGAAACAAATGAACTTTCGCTCTTTTTTCGGAGTGTGTTGTCACCACGGCCAAAGGCCTTCTAACAAGTTCCTCGATATGCATTATTCTTTCGGTACTATACTGGGCCCAATCTTGTTAACGTTTATTGTCTTAAATAGAGCGTTTTCACATGACGGAATGGCGGCCATGATGGTGTACCAAACTAATCCTCCCGGAATTGATCTCTATTTTTATGCAAATACTTTCTTTTGTTTCAGTAATCCAATATGGCTACTGGTCACGTGCGTGAAAACGCTCGACACGGCTATCAATTTTTTTTTAGCCCAATAATGATAAACATCAAAGCAACACCAACGAAGACAAACAGTGATACACCTCTTTTCGGCTGACTATCGTGTTTCCACAGTATTTATCCTTAAATGCTAACAATTACCAACTATCCTAACTAGCTGTAGTCTAAGAGTCTTTCCCGCTGATCTGTTGCAGACTCGTGTACCGAGCGACTGTGGGATGGGTCCGTCACCAGTGTTACCTGAAAAGTGAATGGAGAGAAGAATAGATACACAAAAAGCAAGTCTGATGAAAGCTAATTGATCAATCAATGTATAACCAGCAACTCCTGGCCTTCAGATTGGAAAACCTCCATTGTTTTTCCAATCCACAAAAAAGACAGCAAGTCTCTGAAATCCAACTATCGTCCTGAGAGAGTTATATTTGACCAGCTGTACGAGTTCTCTTTAAACTTTGTCAGCTATAACTTATCCATATTTTTGAAAGGACATTCATGTGCAACAGCTTTTCTTAAGGTCTCGGAAAAGGAAAATGATGTGCCCACGGAAAAATAAATTGGCGCTCCGGTATTTTCTTGCATAGGGTCAAACTATATATCATATTAGAGCTAATCGATTGAATTATTTGAATAAAGTTTTAGGTTTTTGGTATTTAATATTGCCTTTTATTTTTGAGGCTTCAAACTCAAAACGACAGAGTCTGCTACAGAACCTCTTGCTCCTTCGCTTTATTGAGAAAACAACCGCACTTTGTTGCATCTTAGTCACAGATGAATGGACTCCAATACTGTGTGAGGAATTTTTGATATGTTACGAATGGCCAATTTCCGAGTTGCTGTTTGCCTGGGTTTCAAAGTGAGTCCTGGTGCACAACTATTGAAATGGAAATGAGTGGCGTATTTTAATGCAAATCGAACTCATTATCATTTGAATGGTTTAGCACCAAGACTCGTTTTGAACCAGAGACAAACAGGAACTCGGAAACAGCCTATTGAAACAAATATCACGCTCTGAAATCGAAACTCTCATCTTCTACTTAATTCGGACAGAAATCAGTCTCCGAAGACAAACGAAAAATTCCTCACATTCCTCTATTAGAACTGAAAATTTGGAAGCGATATTTTAAAACAGGTTTTTTCCCGGGAAAATATACTTCACAGCCCACCGATTCAAGATTTGCAAAAATGAGAAATTTGAGCGAGACGCCCATATTCACCTTTACCGAGACCTTATGACATGCAAAGATATCAAAAGAAGTTTGGACTGTAAAGAACACACGGCAGCAATCACCATAGATCTCTCGAAAGCGTTTGACTCTATTAACCATAATCTACTATCGTAAATGGTTTGAACCCAGGAGTCATATCATAAATATGTAAAGTACGATCTTCTGGGTCAGCGTAGTTTTGAGAAGGACTGTTTCAGATGACATTGACTGACGTTTCGACAACCTGCGCGGAAGTCATTTTCAGAGTCAAGTGATCTATGCAACGTCAGTAGATACTATAAAAACTCTGGTCGTAAATGTGATTGGTCAACTTATTCTTGGTATTATTGGTCGACTGTAAGTTGAGCCTAGATGTAATTGGCTGTGAAGACCAAACAGCAATTGATGCATTTCGATCCGTATATAGGTCTAAGGTCTGTACGTGTATCGCAGGCATCGGTTTATTGGTGTCTGTTTTAAGTTAGTAAACCAGCTTTCCCGTACGATTCGCTGGTAGTAGTTAGTGCTGTAGGTAACACATTCATAATCTACTGCTTGCAAAGCTGGCTGATTACGGTGTAACTGAGGATGCCCTTCATCTTCTCCAATCCTACTTAACGGAACGGGAAAACCACATTAAGGTGAATGAGTCTCCCAGATCCTACTACTGGTTTCGCAAAAATCTTTTAGGTGTTAACAATACCAAGTCTCAATCAATTGTATTCAACGGGGCATCTCTACCAGCAACTTTCACAATAGACAACAATCACTTAGACTACGACAGTCAAATCAAGCTTCTCGGAGTCACTATAGACAGCTCCCTCTCTTTTCAAACTCGTATCAAAGACATCTGCCATTAAGTGAACACGAAAGTCTCAATCCTTCGTCCAATTAGGAAATTTATCTTTCCCCACAAGCACCGAATTATATTCCTGTATACCAGTCTTCGCGGCCATTTCAAGCTGCTCCTACCAAGACCAAACACATCCTAATTATGCTTCACTCCTTCACTTATCAAGCGGCCAAACACTAGAACCATCTATCCGACAACATCAGAACATCAGAATATAAATGTTTTCAAGAGAAATTTGAAACGGATGTCACTATCGTCCTCGCTTGAATGCAACTGTATTCTGTGCAAACCAATCAATTAAACTTCAACACTACATTCATGTTTCCTTGTTTTAAATAATCCTTTACTGTACATTTGCATTTAAATGAGCATTCGCTCAAGTGCGATATGTAAATAAATAAATAAATAAATAAATAAATAATAAATAAAAGTGACTTAAAAGTTAACAGTTGATCAACATGGATTTCAGTAACTATTTAATCTTTTTAGAACCCATGTTATCAAAGCCGAACACCGTTAACACAGAACATGAGATACATTTCGCAAAGTGCGCCATGCATTACGGCTTTACTTAATAAACCCAAAACATCCAAGAAAACCGTTTCTTTTGTCACTACTTTCAATCCCGCAACACTAAATCTCAGGAAGATGTTATTTAAACATTAGCACTATATCACAGGCACCCGCAACCTCGCACAAATCCACCCTGGTCCACCATGCAATGTTCGCTTATGATCGGAAGGGCACGTTTGTGAGATATTATCTGGTTGGGGCTAAGATCCCTTTACTGTTAATCTGAAAACCAGAAATTATACTCGGTAAGGGTCGAATGACTGCCTTACACACTTTCAAATATCCTTCATATCAAGCCACCTGTACCATAACATTTACGAGCCAAAACATATACATATTTCCACGAAAGATGAGCTGTTTATTATGCCTAGGTAAGAAACATGTTCATTCAACTTTGTTAGTATTGCTAAAGAATTCTCCACAAGTCCAGCAATCTCTACAAATTACAATTCCTTGATTCCAATCTCACTGTAAAATCAACTAACCTTGTTGAAAACACCACGACCGTAATATTCTGCAACAACAGAAAATCCATCCTGAGCTCTTTCAAGCTGCAACAGAAAAGATTTGAGGGGTCAGTAGAGGGGTAAGTAGTCGTAGCTTACGCATTTATCCTTTTTTTTTAGTACTTGCTAAGTAACTGTTTTTAACAGAAAAGAGAAATAAGGTGAACTCCAACAGCCCTCATTTGATAATCGCCGCAATGTACCATTTTAAGAATTTTAGTCCTACCACTTTAGTAGGACAACTGTCCCATGAACCTCGTCTACCGCCCCGCTCTTACGAATTTCGTATCGTTCGGTGGTTGAGCATCCAAAATAGTGATCGGAAAGCCATGGGTGAAAAAGTTGTATTCTACTCTGCCACCTCACTGTCAGTTTTCACTCTCTTCAAGGGAGTGCTACTAACCTGGCCGTGAAACTGTTCATGGAGGCCTTTCGCTTGCTCCTGTTGTCGTATGATATCAAGAACTTTCCTGTCCAAAAAAGAAAGGGTTTTAAACATCTTTACATAGTTTATTTACAGGAAAGGTCAGAGACAGCAAACATATCTAGCATTGGTATTTAACAGTAGCAAAGTTATTAAGACGAGCTGTGCGACCTAAATTTGGGTAAACAGTTTTGTTCCCTGAACGGAGATTACGATCACGCTCCACGACAGTGGGCGAATAAAAAACTCTGAGAACTTCTTTAGCCTTAATGACAAACGACTTGCAGGAATCTATCCTACGAACATACAGTGGGTCAAGCCCTGCTAAGTCGAGCGCATCTTCGTATAGAAAACCGGGAAAAATTACTCGCATGGCTTGTTTTTGGACACTTTCTAACATATTGCTTAAGTATTGAGGGAGGGCTGCCCAGGCAGGAGAGGCGTACTCTACAGTAGATTGTACAATCGAGCAGTACACAGAAACAAGATCTCCCGTCGACAACCCAGCTTTCTTTAGAACCCGTAAACCATAAAGGCGTTTGACAGCTTTTTTATACACAGTTTCACAGTGCGAGTTCCAAAGTCAGATCGTTGGAAATATGCAGCCCAAGCAGCTTGTAAGACTGAACACGATCAATGACTGTGCCACCAATCATCAAGGGGCTCAAGGTGGTAGACTTGTACTGTAAGAAATCGAAAATCATAACACAAAGGAAATGATTGCAAAAGTAATTCCAATGACTAATTACACATCTATGGCATTGTTCCCTTTTCCTACATCATGGCTTTCGATTGTTTCAATAACAATGCAATTAATTGGGCTGACATGACAGTGTACCAATGCCCAGACACGTGAAACGCATCTACGTAAGGTTGCGAAACGAGTCTGAAAACGAACTTATCCAGTATGCAGATATCGAGGTCTTGAATTTTCATCCACCAAACTGATGGGAAAATACTAATTCAATCACTCAACTAAACATTCGGTGTTCAAAATAAGAATTCCACTTTCGGTTAACTGGAGTTTCAGAAATTTGGTCAAAAATTAAGTACATGAAAACATTCTTCAGTCGACTGCAAATCTCTCGTCAGTTTTGCCTGGGTATGTGGGTTCCCTCAATCTGATTTTGCACACCATCATGGCATTGCAAAAGATATGCCTGTCGCACACAATGTTTTTGTCATTTCAACTGACATCTCGAACCTTTTTAAATCATGTGTACTTGCCGATAGCATTGCTGATAGTGCACTTGACTAAAAAACCAGCCTTACCTGTTTTCTGGAGCACATATCGGGCATTCATTGTCATTTTCTGCATATCCCTCAAAGCAGCTTCAAGCAAGAGAGGAGCCATTATCAGTTCCAACACTACCAATAACTACTGGACCAAACACGCAGCAGAGCACGTCGAGTTTACATAAAAAAGGTAAGCGGTCTCTAAGATAAGACCGTGTTCCAATACCACTCAGAACTTCACAATATTTAGTTTAAAGGGAAACTCCACTTAAACAACTTTAAATCACAGGAAATAACCTTTACAGTCAAATAAGTCCATTTTTTTTTCAACTAATTAAAAGCATTGTATCCGAAATAAATGAGTTTTAGAATCGGCTATTTTTGTTGTCAAATTTCCCGGGCTCTGCCATCTTGAATAATTGTGACGTGTTAAGGTTGCCCTGTTGTTATAAGCAAGTTCAGAGTTTCAAAAAATGTGCGCGCGTCGGGATAAAAGCAAGCATACATAAAAAACAAACAAAAAATATTTCTAATGCAAATTTACCATAACAAAAAAGACAATTAAGTGCTTGTTTTTATCCCGATGCCCACATTCGTTTCTTGAAACTCCGAAATGGCTTATTAGACAAAAGCTTTGTGTCAGAACAATGTGGCAACCGTAACACGTCACAATTATTCAAGATGGTGGCGCCTGCGAAATTTGAAAGTGAAAATAAGCGACTTTAAAACTCAATTTTCCTGATAAAACACCTTTTAAAAACAAATTTCGAACAAATTTGTGTTGATACATTATTTCCTTTGCTTTAAACGTAATCTGTAGCAAGAGTGGAGGTTCCCTTCAAGGGTCTGTCACACAATTTTAGGTAATTTGTAGACAAAATTCCCATAACATAGAAAAGAACATCGCAATAACGACAGAAAACTGCAGATGAGCACGAAAAAAAAAAAAAGGACTGCATTCCTGCTATCTTGCGAAAAGTCGGCTCCAAGTTGCTTAAGTTTACAATAGGTCATTTTTGCTCAGAATTATCTTTGTAGTGTAACAATAGTTTTATTGGAGACGGAACTTCACGTTCAAAACTCTTGATTAACCAAGATTAAAACAGATCACCAACTAATTACCGTGACATAGAACTCTCCTACGGAAATTGCACCCCGGAAAAGAAACGATTTATCGCATTTGGATGTTCGTCTCGCTCACGAGACCTTTTGGAGCGCCCTGATTTGACACGTGACAAGTTGTGAGATATGCCCTGCCTTCAAGCTACTGTTTCTTGACCATTGTTTCCTGGATCCCTACAGCCGCTGTTCTGTCCTAACCCACCGTATTTTGTGTTTATTTTTTTGTCATGCACTGTGGTTGGTTGAAAAACCTCAACCTCAACTGCTTCCTCAACCAAGAACAGGTCTAATCATAAAAATTACAATTTCCTCGATTGCGATTAGTTTGAACACCTGTCTTCCACTAATTCACTTGCCAAGTCGTTATCGGACAATTCAATGAGTCAATCACATTCAAAGTTGTAGTTTAAATCAACCAACCACAACCTTGGTTTCAATCATCATAGAAACACTGTACAGAGTCCTAGATTGTTCCTCCCTTCCTTCCTTCCTTTATTTTATTAACTGTGCCAGTCAAGCTGGCAGAGCGCCACAACAGCTTGCGCCAATTACTGTGGCCCCTTTTTTACCCTCCAAACCATGATACACAACAGAAGACAGACCACAACACCGGGATCTACGTGCCCTACTCTTAGCGACAAGTGTGCGGGTTCTTTTACGTCCCACAGGATTATTAACATTTAAGGGTTTTGAGACGGGACCTCTGGCTTATCGTCCTTATCCGAGAAGACTTGAAAGTCTAACCATTTGCAGATGTAATTACAAAGGCAGCACTTTCTCCTCAGTTACTTAAAGACCCTGAGTGTTGGTCCGGCCGGAGTTGAACTAACGACCTCCCGCGTGACAGCCCGTGCTCAACCAACTGAGCCAGCGGTGCGCGGTCCTTCCTTCCTTCCCTCGGAAATTGTAATTTTTATGAATAAATCATTATTGGTAAGAGAACTCTGTGTCGTCCAATTTGGTCTGTGATCATATGAGCGATAACAAAATCATACACGACCGCGCAGTCCTATTACCATTACTAATACTCAAAAAACAGGAGAAGTGACAATTTGGCTCGGGGCGCTTTCCATTCGACCAAAAATTTCGAGATTATCGGTCCGAAATTGAATGGAACGGTAAAAATTCCGGGAAAAGTTTTCGAAAATTTAGGAACACGTTTTGAGTGCACCCTCTTTGATGGAAGTTCCGGAATTATCGAAAATTTTGTGTTCCATTCGCAAGAGAGATCGGGTTTAGTCTCCCTACCGAGCGTGAGCTCACATGGACACTTGATAAAGCAATTAATGGCGGGCAGGGCAGCGTATCAATGCTCAGCGTGTGGCTTTGTGTCGAACGATTTCAGTCTTTTTCTACAGCATCAATGCAGCAATTTGTTTCCTCCAACCAGCAAAGATATGTTACGCTAACTTCGACTTTCGCTCGTCATAGTTTTGTTCACACCGTTTGGCCATTTTGTTAAATCAAGTTAGCAGAACTTCACGAATAATAGTTATTAAATTTATTCTTCAGACTGCTTGGGAATAACAGTTACAGAATATCCTAATACCCAGCAGAACAAGGACGCTGTTATGTGTAAAGGTAGGTTTAGCGTAGGTTCAAATGATCTGCTTTTGTTTTGCGCAAAGTTTCACTTGTCCGTTTCCTCCCTACCATCAAATGACAAGATTGAAGAATGGACACGTTCCATTCGACCAGCAAAAATTCCGAAAATTTGAACCAGTGATTTTTGCTGAATGGAAAGCACCCTCGAAAAATGATACCAAAATCTCCACGTTTTTGATATTCTTTTCCTCCTACGCTTCACTTCTTCACCTCACTGGTCAAATATCCCGCTGCCTTGTTTGCTGCACAAAGGCCATCTCTTTTTTTGATGATCTTTTTTTCGGTCAACTTCGGAGTCAATCTCCAAAGTCAATTAGTGACAACTTAGGAACAATTCTATATCTCTAACCTGAGATACGACAAAATTAGTTTTTCCACTTCGGATACACATCAAAAATTATAAGAAAAAAAGGCCCGTATGTGAAAATTCTGCAATTTTGAGCAATTTTATCCTCAGCAGCAAAATTGTCGCCTACTTCTATTTTTTGCCAAGCCCCTTGGATACACAGGTTTTTCTATGTGCTATATGTCACTACTAGGTAAAACACCACTTGGGTGGAAACAGCCTTACTTAATTTCATAAACAGACACGTGGAAATAAGAGCACGTGCCGGCACTACGGGCGTGCACGTTTTCCTACACATTGAAACACGACATGCTGTGACTAGTGAACAAGGGCAGTGTTAAAATCACATGAAACACTTTCATTTACTCATAGT
>NC_090873.1:21393399-21400899 GCF_036669935.1 Montipora foliosa
AATTAGAAGAACTAAAATCACTGTTCAAAATGATCAGGGAATATAGTATGTTTTAGTCAAGAGAATCAGGAGGTCGTAAAAATATAGACAGTTGCAAACAAGGGTTAATAGAAAAAAAATCGAAAAAAAATATTTAAAAAACCAACAATAACTTACTCCTTTAAAGTTTGCCGGGCTGCCAAGCCAACCTCACCCTGCTATGTTCAAACTGATGTTTGTTCTAATGGCCAATTTTATTTTAAGTGTCTCATTGTCAACTCCAAATGCTACTATGGTTATTTAACGCGAAGTGAGATGATATAGCACAAAAAGATGATTTTAACTCATTTATTCCTGCAACGATTAGAGCGGTTTTCAAATGAGTGTCGTAAAACCAAAACCAAAGTAATTACTTTGGCCAATTAAAAAGGACGGAGACAATTCGGTTAACCAATCAAAACTCGAAGTAATTACGCGTAGCCAACACAAAGCGCGGGAAAATGCGCACACGCGAGCCATGATTGGTTTTGGTTTCACTTCTGATTGGTTGAAAAAGTGGCGCGAGAACTTTGAACCAATCACTGAGTGAACTTGAGTAATTATAAACCAAAGCAATTCGCTAATTTCTTTCGACATTCAATTGAAAACCACGCTACAACATTTTCGGCCGCAAATCTCACGCGAGTTGCTCGGACGTGAATAACAGGATAATCGGAGTTTGAGTAGACCGGCAATCAGAGCGCGCCTTCAACGCTATCCACTGTTTTTCTGGGTTCGCCGACTTCAATGTGGCAAAAAAACATTAAGGACGTGGAATCCTCAACTAATTTGTCAAGAATTTTATCGATGTACCATTACAGTTTCAACGCGGTCATTATTCACATTGCGACGTAATATGACACCGTGGCAATGGGCAAGCCCTGTGAAAACATCCTTATATCTTAAAAATGAACTTGCTGACCTCCATTTTCTATTTCTGAAAAGTGATCAGAAGGGTAAGATAAAACATTCTGCACAGTTTAAAAGTTCTGTACAGTGGATTTAGAGCCACCTTAATTCTGTGATTTTTTTAAGGTGGCTCTGATTCTGCTGTACCAATTTTTTTTTAAACTTTGCCGAAAGTTTTCTTTTGGACTTCTGATCACTTTTCTGCAATAAAGAAAGGGGGGGGGGGGGGGTCACCGAGTTCGTTCCTGGGATACGAGCAATTAAATCCAAAATATAGGGTGTTGCCAAGGTAACTCATTACATCATAATAATGATCACATCTTGTTTGAAAATAATCAGTGTTTCATATGGCACCATAACACTGCTGTTACGTGATACAGTGTTGTAGCATCATTCGTTCTAAAGAAAGTGTCTTCGAAGTGTTGATACTGTTTTGAGCCACCTTAAACCTTTCTTCCATGACGTAAAAAAAAGGTGATAGGCACTTTTATTTTACTTCCTCCACAACCCTAACCGAGCAACAAGTGCTTGTTCTACTTACAGTTTAGCTTTTTCGTACAAGTAAAGGATCCCAGCTTTAAAATGGTGCATCTGTGCAAGCACAAGAGCGTGGTCAATGTCATAACGCGCCTGCAAATAGTAAATCAACAGGGTAATCTTTAGCGAAGAAGCGCGAAAATTGGAGTAAAATGTAACACTTCTACAATGCATGGTAAATGTCGCGTGTCTGAAATGGGCACGCGGATTTACTGGTGTTATGTATCCAAACAACTACAATTGTAGCTTGTTATCTTTCTCATAGGTGCATCACACCATTTACCATCTAACGTTGCACTTACACATTCGAGGCATGACAGTGTAGAGCCCGCAGACGTTCCAAAAACTCATAAGATTTGGCACATAGTAATGCTACTTTGGTTAGAAGAATTATGAAATTAGCTTTAACTGTTGCAATTCAAAGATCCAACGTCTCAACGCTCCTGTCCTGTGCCTTAACGAGGAGTTATCCACAGCTGATTTCATAAAGAAGATAACGGTGCACCCATTCACTGTAATTGGTGTCCTTTTCTTTTAAAAAGATGCAAATAGGTGAAAGTGTCCCAAGAATCTTTCCAGAGTGGTAACAAACTATGAGCGCTTTTCCTTTGTCAAAAGTGGCCGGCCAGACCCGTCAGTATGAAAAGAAAATGCAACAATTTGAAGGAACAGTTGCACGATAATCACTCGTATTCTTCTGGAGGAGTATGTATCACCCTCTAAGTGTGTTCATTTGAAGGCGTTGTAGAGTTAGTCTTTCCAAATGCCGGTCAAGGCCAGTCATTTCTGTTAATTGTCAACACAGTTGCAGTGTGAACCTTAACTTACGTTATAAGGGTCCACTCACTTCAGCCAGGCTTTTCTCCCGAAGCTAAACACTACTTATTTTCTAATTCACAAATTTAAACTTGTCGTAGGGTTACTGCCACGAAGACTTAGCTCGTCTGGAAAAGTGAGCACACGTTCAAGACAATAAGGCTAACATACCTCCAAATTAGTGAGCAAATCTAGTGCTTTGTGCTCATGTTCGACTTGCGCCTAGTGTCGGGAAAAAGTGGAGAGTAAGAAACTGTATGACATTTGGTTGGATATTTTTCCTGGCCTATTGCATGTTATAATCAGTCAGATATACATTATATATTTTGTGCAGTAATTGTAAACTGAATGGAAGACGGTACACGGTAATATGTTAAAGCAAGCAGCTGGTTGGGCGGTGTGTGATCAACGAATCCAACTTAAAGAAAGCAACTAGTCGGCCATTTCATACAAGGCGAGCTTAACTTCAATCTGAAGACAAATCCATTTGGGATCAAAACAGGATTCGAATCCGGAGCATGCGCATTCAAATCCAGCCCCCAATCGATTAGCATGCCCCGCCTATCATCATCACCAGCATCTTCGTCATCGTCCTTGTCGATCTCGAATGATATCACCATCGTTTTTATCATCACCGATATAACGATATAGTTTCGATATAACGTGCACTCTCGTCTTCTCTTAAACTCCCTATTCTTAGATTGCACACACGTGATAAGACGGCCATGTTGGTGCCGAAACAATATAAAAATGTAGCTTAAGTTTTGCATAATAATAGAGTCAAATTCCCAAAAGACTTTTTCGCTATTGTTCTTTCCACCAACATGGCCGCCGTGACGTCAGGTGCAATCAAAGAATTAGCATGAAAAGATGTCATGGATACCTCTATGTCCTTCTGACGAGCTGCGTCATTGAGGTAAAGCTCCAGCAATGTGTTGTAAACAAGGTTGGATGAATTAGGCTGGACCTACAAACACAGTCATATATCAAGAGCTTGCATCCAAATTAGTTGATAGGGATGAAACGTAACTATCAGGGCTCTTCATGCATTCGCATTCACTGACCGAAGGTCAACAGTTGAGTCATTAAGCCTTGAATTGCATGTTAATTCCTTGCTGGACAAACAACTAAAGACTCATGGTCAGTATACCGAAAAGAACAATTCATTTAATGAACAATTAGTCCTCCAGTGTGTTTGAGTCACATAGATTTGTGGTTTTAATTGCTTTTAACAATTCTTTTTGACAAACACTGATGCTGTAGACGGTCTTGATACGTTTCCAACAATGTCACGTATTACGGGGCCGATCACGTTTGCCTTGCAAACGAATAGACCATATTCGTATTCTCAGTATTGGACTGGAACCAGGTTGCAATGGAGGACAATGTGGGGAAATCTCTTCAAATGCAAATACTAACTAATATATTCTCCCGCATTAGCCACCACTGCAAGCTAGTTCCAGTCCAGTGAGTAATGACTACAACGCTCTGAGTTTGCATAAGTTGATTGTGCTAACGCTTTTGTTTGGACCAACCTTGATAGTAGGAAACCATCCGCAATTGAGGGAATTTGTTGTAAAGGGTGTGTCTCATGCTCTTTTGTCTTTGTTTTTGTGTAACACTTCGTTGACGCCTCGTTCCTATAGTGACAAGAGTGTTAATTAAGAACTACCCAAGCTATTGAGCGAGTTGACTTCATACTTTGTAGTTTTCACATTGTTCTCCTCAGTTGGACAAAATACTATCAAACATAGACCACTTTCATAAATAGCGCCAACGCATACAGTTCTTTGGATTTCTGTTGATGGGCCATTTCCGAGTTCATGTTTGTCTCCTCTTCAAAGCGAGTCTAAGTGCGAAGTTTTTGTGATGGTAATTAGTTCTACTTGACATATGAATGTAAACTAATTTTCATAAGAAAGAACTCGGAAATGGCCTATTAGACCCATTACCCTCATTTTGGAACAAATATTCTTTTGAATTTTGCTGGTCGTGGCGAGGGTAGAAAGGCTTATTAGAATATAATATAAAACGATTCTCCCGCATTAGCCTCCATTTGCAAGCTAGTTCCAGTCTAATACTGAGAATACGAATGTGGTCTGTTAGGAATCCCATAATCCTTTGACCGTTGGTTAACACTTACGACTCAAGCATGAGCAAAAGCAACATGCATTGAATTGTTGTCAATCAGCGTCTATCGTTTTGATTAACAGGGAGTAACGACTACAACGCTCTGAGTTTGCCTAAGTTGAAACTCTTGCATCCTAAATGTAAACCAGCCTCAAGTTCTTGTTCAATGGCGCTTGAATTTCCGTGAAGTGATGAGGACCAACTTTCTTTCACCCAGCAATAGACCTCTTTAATAATGGCCGCCACATAACATTATTATTAATTCTAATAAGCCTTTCTAGCCTCGCCACGACGAGCAGAATTTAAAAGAATATTTGTTCCAAAATAAGCAGTGGGTCTAATTAGCATAAATACAAAGGACTGTAAAGGTTGTCGCTATTTATGAAAGTGGTCTATGTTTGATAGTATTTTGTCCAACTGAGGAGAACAATGTGAAAACTACAAAGTATGAAGTCAACTCAATCGATAGCTTGGGTAGTTTTTAATTAATACTCTTGTCAGGCGTCAACGAAGTGTTACACAAAAAGATAGAAAAGTGTCCGACAGCATGAGACAGACCCTTTACAACTCAATTGCGGATGTTTTCCTACTATCAAGGTTGATCCAAACAAAAGCAAACGAGAATGAAGCATCAGTTTACCTGCACCATATGCTCAAGAAACTCGATTAGATTCGCCTTCTGATGCACGAAGATGTGGATAAACTCTTCTGCTCTGGCTTTATGAATCTTTCTCGTGCCCTCTGCCATTGGATCTAAAAAAATCATGACCTGCCTTCAGATATGAGATGTAGTCGTGAACGTTAATAAAATATATATGGGTTATTGACCAAGCGTGAGGTCAAGATGGATGGATATCGGCCAACTTCTTTTTTTTTTTTTGGTGTTTATGGACCTCGACTTCGTCTCGGTCCATAAACGCGCAAAAAAAGGACGAGGCCAATATCCAGCCATCTTGACCGAACAAGCTTGGTCAATAAAGGATTTGTTACATGGGATAAAACACCAAAAAAATGACCTTTGATCTTGCGGGACCAAGGGAGAAAACCCGAGCGGGGAGTAGAGCTCCATCTTGCCCGCTCGGGTAGCCAATCACAGCATGGGATTTGATTCATCTTGCCAGCCTCACGGAGCTAGTGATAATAAATATTTTATTTTTTTCTGAAGCATCTCATTGGCTGTAATCCTAAATCCTTGAATCTGATTTTACCTCTAAATCAGGGCTCGAAATTAACGAAAAAAATCCAGTCGCAATTTGCGAAAATAAGAAAATTTAGCCGCAATTTCGCAAATTTTAGTCGCAAAATCGCCGCGCTGCATTGTGTTGTCAGCGGTTCAGCAAAAAATATGAGCCCGCAATACTTGTGTGTAAAGAAACCGCTGAAAATGGCGAATGATCGAAGGCATGGAGCCGTACACGTAACATCGCAGCTAAATTACTCTACAATTACGCTATCGTCAGAGAAAATTCACAGCGAGAAGCAAAATAATTTTGTCATTTATTTATTTTAGCAAATATAGCAGCAAAGTGGCAACTGCTAACCCTTTTGTTTCGAAAGAGCGAAGGTGACAACAAGTCGCAAATTTGCGACTTCTCCAGATATTTTAGTCGCAAAGAAAAAAACTTAGTTGCGACTGTATTGGTCGCAATTTTTAGTCCTGCTCTTAAAATACATGTTTTCGCTTACTAACCGTTGAAAAGAGAAGGAAAAGCATCAACAATGGAATAAAAGGCCACGTTATTGTTCAAAAAGGCGAGTATTCACATGATTTTGCTAACAACACTTTCCTGGTTTGCTGTTGACATGCCATTGAACTGAAAACAACTCACACTGCAAAGCAGTCATTTGAACTCAGTTTTTCGGTCTTTGGAGTTCTATTTTTTTTCATTTAAGAATATACGGATTCGTAGCAAACAAATACATCGCAACGCTGTGGTTTTTCGCGTTGTTGCAGGTTTTTCTTGAACTGTTTGAGCTCAGTTTTTCGGTGGACATCTCCCTTATTTTCTTTGGAGTTCTATTTATAATCTGGTTCTCTTTTGCTTCATTTAAAAAAAACACTGAAGGAGTCGTAGCTAAAAATGAATAGTCGAACAAATAAAATCGTAGTGCTGTGGAGTTTGCATGAACTAAATGTCAACCAGTTTTTCTTGTGTAGTTTTCTAAGTTTTGCACTGATTTGTGAAAGAATTGACGGAGAACAAAGATAAATACTTGAGATAATAAGATATGAAAGCACAGACTGAAATGTTTGAGTATTTCTCATTAAATGTATTCCTCGAGTTTTAAGAACTTTCGTTGAAACCTAATATGAAAGTGTGATTTCATATTCAACATGCAAGACAAAGCATTTTAATACGTAGAAAATTAGTCGCCTGTTTGTGCGAATTTTTCAAACATCATTGTTTAGTCTGTTAAGCTCATTTCTCTGTGCTTGCTATGAAATATAACTGTTTGGTTTTTTTAATTGCACCAAGAGATATTCGAAGTTCTGTTTCATCGTTAACCTATCATTTTTCTCTGAGCTTTGCGGACAGAGCGCTTTTTTCAGTTATAAGTTAAATATCAACTGTGACAGTGCGACATAGATCGTCTAGAAATACTTTATGCAAACCAGTTTGCCAAGTTCATTTTCAGAAAAAAAGGAGAAAAAATAAATAAGTCATTCACCAGCTGGGAGGCCTGTATAGGGAAAATCTGTGCCCGAGGTCTTGAGTACGGCCCGAGGCCGCAGGTGTTTTTATGCCATGATGAGCACTCCGTCTTTTTTCCCTCAGTGAAAGGATTCACAAACAAGTGCACAGAAGTACTTTGGCACAAGAAGAAACCTGTATCCATCTAGGCTAATAGAAAGAATCATTAACCGCAGTATCACTCAGCATTTAACAGGCAACGCTGTAAGATCAACTGGTGAACAAGCGCCCAATATCTTTTATTTCAAATTACCCTACATAGGTTATTTTTCTAGCGTCGCCCAAAAGCGCATTCGTCGACTTTCACATTCCTATTGTAATAATGCAAACATTGTGTTAGCGTTTTCCTCCTTCAAAGTAGGTAGCCTCTTTAGTGTGAAAGACCCTATCCCCAATG
>NC_090873.1:21403399-21410899 GCF_036669935.1 Montipora foliosa
AGAAAGTTTAAAAGTTGCCGATCTTAGATCTTTTATTGAAAATGCAAACCAAAAATACGATCAAGTTCTGATGAAACTCACTGAGCAAGAAAAGGAATATAAAGAAATCAATAAGGAGAATAAGTTCTTGAAATCTACAGTAAACGTACAAGATTCTCAGATAAAGAAATTGATGTCTGCATGTAATGAGTTGGAACAGTACTCGGAGAGAGTGCCTAGAAATCCAAGGGATACC
This sequence comes from Montipora foliosa, assembly GCF_036669935.1. Taxonomy (NCBI): domain Eukaryota; kingdom Metazoa; phylum Cnidaria; class Anthozoa; order Scleractinia; family Acroporidae; genus Montipora; species Montipora foliosa. The sequence goes on from NC_090873.1 coordinate 21,403,635, forward strand.
AGTCTCAGAAAGCGAAGATACGAATAAGCTGGTTATGAAAGTTGGCGAGCTTGTGGGTGTTCCAATTGAACAAGATCATATTTCATTTTCTCACCGGTTGCCTACAAGCAGCAAGTACAAAGGCAAGAAAGCCGACCCTGCAAGAATTGTTAAATTTGTTCGTCGTGATGTCAAGGAAAGGTTATACAAGAGTCGAAAACATTTCAAGGATTGTACCACACATGATCTTGGTTTCCAATCTACATGTAAGAAACATATCTATATAAATGAAAGTTTCACGGAAAGTAACAAAGAACTGTTCAACGAGTGTGTGAAAACCAAGAAAGATCTGAAGTTTATGTTCATCTGGACTTCATATGGTAGAATATACTTGAGGAAAACCCAGGATAGTTCTGCTATCATCATCAACAACAAGGATGACCTGAAGAAGCTACGTCCAAATCAGTAATTAGAAAGTGACTGCATTAATATTATTATATTTTTAATTAATTAATTATATTTATTTATTAATGTAATGGCTTCCAATATCTCAAATTGCTCTTGTGGAGCTAATGTTAATGAGTTTCGTGAGGAAAGATCTGCTGAATTAGGGAGTTTACCTATGCTTAATATCGTCTCTCCAGTATCAAATATTCCTTACCTTTGGAATGTTGATATTGATTTACATATGCCTTCAAATATGAATTTTGGTTACTATACACTACATGACTTTCACAGTAATAATAATAATATAATAGAGTGCTTATCAAATCAAAAGGCATTCTCGGCATTGCATTGCAACATAATATCTTTGCCAGCTAACCATGACAATTTTATTCATAATTATGTTATCTGAGTTAAATCATTCATTCCCTTTGACTGGACTATATGAAACAAAGATCTCTCATGGTAAAGATTCGCTTGTTGATGTTGAGTTATCAAAATATGACTTTGTTTCTGAACCCAGTTATACTAATGCAGGAGGCGTTGCTTTCTATATTAAGAATGATTTTAAGTACGTCACTCGAACAGAACTGTCTGATCATTTAACAAACTTTATTATTCTAAATAGATTTTCTGATGTGTCATCAATACAAAACTATATAGACGGGATTATTCGAACTTTGATCAATCTGTATTTCTTGACGATGTCAGATCAGTTAACTGGCAATCAATTCTAGAATACGACTCTGACCCTTCCAGGATGTTTGATTCTATTTACCAAACACTTCGTCAAATTGTAGATAGACACATTCCTATTAGATAACTCTCCAAAAGTGCACAAAAATTATATTCTAAACCATGGATAACACCTGCACTAAAGACCACAATTCGCGTGAAAAATGCATTATATAGAAAATACCTTAAGACTAAATCTGTATATGTTATATGTTTATTGTAAATTCAAATACTAACGAAATAGGCTTAGTCACTTATTAAGAGTAAGTAAGAGGGTATATTCTAGCAATTATTTCTTAATGAATATTAATAATAGTAAAAGGATTTGGAATGGTATCAAAGAGATAGTTCGCTTTAAACCAAAACAAGCCAGAAAATTATCAAAATTGTTCAAAGCAATGTTGAACTAACTGACCCAAAATTGGTTGCGAATGCATTTCATAATTACTTTGCAAATGTACACTGTAGGAGTTAATCTGGCCAGATTAATTCCTGATGTTGATCAATCTCCATTAGAGTATCTCCAAAATCCCTCATGCAAAAATTTCTATTTATTTCCAGTAACTCCGGTTGAAATTGAAAACGAAATCAGTCATCTAAAATCTGATAAGGCCACTGGACCATTCAGTATACCTGTGAATATACTTAAAATTCTCATACGTGTTATATCAGTGCCCCTACCAACCTTATTTAATACCTCTTTATCAAATGGAATCGCACCTTCTAAGTTTAAGGTTGCAAATGTAATTCCAATTCATAAAAAAAGATTCTCATACTGACTTGAGTAATTATCGTCCAATGTCTTTACTTTCTACATTCAAAAAGCTCTTAGAAAAAATTGTGTCTGGTAGACTTTTAAAATTTTTAGAAAAGGAAAAGATGCTCTTTCAGGGTCAGTTTGGTTTCCGTTCTAATAATTCAACTGATTTTGCCATTCTTAGTATTATTGACAAAGTTCAACATGCAGTTGATCAAGGTGACCTATGATGTGGCATTTTTCTAGATTTTAGTAAGGCATTTGACACTGTAGATCATGCTATTCTTGACTTCTATGGAACGAGATGCTTCCGTGAAGCATTCACTGGGTTGCCTGTGGTACGTGTTACAGAAAATCTGAAGGCACTGAATTGTGTGGTATTGAACTACAGCACTCCAGTCTCTGAAGAATAAAAAATAAAAGAGAAGCGAGAAACATTGGCTTCTGGGCTGACATGTTGATAATTTTCAAGTTCCCTGACAACTTCTTTTCACCACAAGTTTAAGAGTGCCCTCTAGGCATCTGACAGCTTTGTAATACCAAAGTTCACTGAAGTTAACCCTATCTGGCGGGGTTAGTATCTGGATGGCAGACAAAACAATATACCCCTCATAAACAGAAGCATCGAACCGAAAATACTATTAACGCTAACAAATGCGAACTCAGCAAGGTACAGATTTTGTTAGCTTGCTTTATGCCAAACAAGAACATCATTCTAAAAGTTTATTCTACGCAAAAAGTAGGTTCTGGAGGTAATTTTGAGAGTGGAAATCAAGGTTACGCGGCAGACGGCAAATACAAACTCACGATTTAATTCAGTTAACACACCAGAAAGACGCTAACCTCATTTTGACAAGAAAATGCTTTACTATTGCCATAAAAACTATCCAGTTAAGCTCGCATATCATAAAAGCATGGTGAATTCATAAAGGCCACCTTTTCCAGCGAACAAGTTTTTGAAACAAACAACATATTTGCTATTAGAGGCAAAAACCCCTTCTATTTCATTACGTGCGTGAAGAGAAGAAACTCAATCGTGTCAAATATGCACAATATTGCAACAAATTAAATTTCAGGATCAAACCGTTTCCATGAAGAACCTTTTCCTTGAATAATGAAGCACAAAATACACGACAAGCTTTCTTTCAAACAATTCTTGGCTGTCACATTTCCAATTATTTTTTTTACCTGAAGACTGTGCAGAGTTGATCACAGATCCACGTGCATGTGAGGTGTTCGATTCGTGCTCTGTATTTGTTGAACCCATACGTTATCAGAGAATTTTCCATTTGGTTTCAGTGTTCTACATAACAGCACACTTGGTAAAATATTATTTAGAAATACAGCTCACTTTGATTTCGGCTTGACGGGCGATAGATTGTTATTGAAGTCCATTACTGGTCACTTTTGAGATTCCAGGTGTTGGCTTTTCACCACCTGCCTACTTTAAAAACGCCATTCGCGTTACATGACTTGCGACGCCATTGCAGGCTAAGTTAATGATTCTACTGTGTCCACCAGAGAAATCTACGCATTTCCACTACCCTCTCGATCCTAAGAAAATACGAGCAGAAGGCTCTATGCACAAAGACACCACTAACCAGGAGAGGGACAGGGAAGACTTTTACCGACACGGAAAAAAAACTAAAAAATCTAAAACGAACAAATCCCACCCACTTTCCGACTGGGATTGCCATACTGGCAACCCAGTAATAAGGAGTATTGCAAAGGATTGGTTTACTTTATATCTTAATAACTAATTGCCTACAATTTGTTTGGGGTGCAGGGATGGCGCAGTGGTGAGAGCACTCGCCTCCCACCAATGTGGCCCAGGTTCGATTCCTCGACTTGGCGTTATATGTGGGTTGAGTTTGTTGGTTCTCTACTCTGCACCGAGAGGTTTTCTCCGGGTACTCCGGTTTCCCCTCTCCTCAAAAACCAACATTTGACTTGTCGTGTTAATTGTTAATTTCACTTTACAGTGTCCCCAATTAGTGCTCCAGCGCTAAATCCACTAGACACTTAAATAAAGTTCCTTTCCTTTCCTTTCCTTTTGTTACTGTTAATGGCATAGAGTCTGACCTTACTAAAATATACTGTGGTATACCGCAGGGATCAGTTCCTTATTACCTTCTGCTTTTCATGCATTCTTCTCTCAAGTAAGTAAGATCCATCATTACAACACACGATCTGCAGCTAAGCAGTTCTTTTACCTTCCAAAAGCTAGAACTAATTATGGAAAATTTAATATTAGATTTCAAGGACCGATCTGGAACTCAATTGATTACAAGACTAACGCTTTTTTCTCTTTCTCAATTTAAATAAAAACTAAAACAACATTATCTCTTCGCTGTACTAATATTGTAATAGCTTTGTACTTCGTAACTTCCATTCTACTCTTTTGCTCATCCTATAGTAATACGTGCTGGTGTGCGTGTTTTGTGTGTAAACAGTCTGCTGTCCTGCCATATTGTACCCCGCACAATACACTTATTTAAATTTTCTTACTGAAGCTGGCTTCTTTGTGTTTTTAACTTTTTTTATTTCAAGAAGTCAGTACCCTTCTTAGTTACATGTAATTAATTAATTTAACAACTTGTAATTAAATAACTATAATATCCTTCTTTCGGTACAATAAATTATTGTTGTTTGTTGTTGTTAAACCAACGGTCTCAGAAAGCTAGTCTTAAAAATGTGGGTCATTGTTATGGAAGTCAAGATTCAGCAAAAAAGGAATCCAGCACAAACAAACAGGCCAGAAGAACAGATGCAAAGAATGGCGAGTACAAAATGAAGAGTACAGAAAAACAAATAAACAAGGCAGCCGGTTGTGGAAGCAGCAAGTGGGAAAACAGTTGAAAGGAAGAACAATGTCGAAGGAAAATTTATAGGAACGAAAAAAAAAAGGAAAAAACTGCTTCGCTCACGTTCTTGAAGGCGTTGTGGTCTGTAATCAGTGCAAAGCACTTTCAGTAACTTTGTTGCTTCATCAGGAACAGCATTCACTAGGCTTTTACCATACTTTTTCATGTTATCTTCAGCCTACAAGAGCAATACAGTGAATACATAAAATGGTGAACACTGCTTCAGTTCAGCCAACTACAGACAGAAGTCGGCGAACTGATGTGTCACTATTTTTTGGACACTACCGTTGAGCAAAGTAAACCTTTGGAGCTTAGCAATTACATAGTTCTGGTAACAATGGTTTAACCACTCAGCTTCGACCGACGGCGGGTACATCTGCAATTATAGTACCATGGACGAGATGGTAGGTTTCAAGTCAAGTAAAACATGTAATGATAAATTCATATGACATGAGTGAGGGACACGTCCAACATATTAAGCTAAAACCTGGTTGCTCCTAATGGGAGTTGACGCAAAATTGTCATTCCCATTTCTATTTCGGATGCTACAATATACATGTACCAATCGGTAAGCTGTTTGCTTTACCCACTGGAAACTGAAATCAACGTTGAAAGGGTGGCATATTTTCCGGTGTACGCGAATTTTTATCCAAAGTGCATTTTTACGCTGTTGTTTTGTAACAAAATACTCAGTTGTTCAATTGGCAAAACAACCTCCAAGAAATTTGAACATAAAAATGATTCAGGGAAACAAAAAATGAACAATTTGCATATTTGTTAAGAAATTAAAAACAAAATGGAAAAAATAATCTGATGACGTTGTTTTTAAAAATTTCAACCGTTGAATGTGGAAGAAGGTCAATACCGGTACTTATCTCATAATCGTTCAAAACATTTTATAAAATCTAAAGTAAAACATTGTGCGCACAAAAAGTGCTAATCTGTACAGGTACATTGACTCAAGCTTACCTCATAAAAGTCTAATTTTCCAATGTACGACAAGGCCCTTTGGTAATCTTTCAGATCTTCAAGTTGGATCTTCAGGTATCTGAGACAAAAGCGTGTCAAACAACAAAGTGGTATTTGCGACTGGATGAGGAACGAAAAGAATGGAAAATGTTTTCTCACACATCTCTGGGGTCTGGACTTGAGGGACCTTAAGTTACGTGCTCAGTGCGTCTGTCACGTCCTTTTTGGACTCAAATTTTAGAGCCCCAGTTCCCACTCAACCCTTAATGAATCAGAGAACTTCGCAGTATTGGTTGGATATTGTTTTTGAAGATTGCTGGTATCGGTAGTGATGCCTTCATTGTATACCATGCCAGGCTAGGTTTGTTTGCGAAGTAAAATAGTTGGTCAGCTTGACAATAGCTCCCAGAGTTGTGTGAGAAGAATTACTTCCTTGGCTTAGAGGGGACTTCCATTTCTGCCCAATAGTACTTACAAATCATGCTGCTCATATTTCTCTGCTAAGTAGACTGCATGTCTGAAATACCCAGCTTGGCGACAAACCTAAATGACAAATGTTTGGTCTTACTCTCTAAGATTCATTAAAATTAATGTAGCATCTGACTTCGTGCTTGAAATATGCTTCATTAAATTTAAGGAACTAAAACTGACCAAAAACTGGTATAAAACAAATTGTTCTACTTCTGTGGCGGGAGGTATACAATAGTCAGCAAGATAACCGCTAATAATATAAAATTTCACTTTAAAAGTCTGTTATTTGTGCTTATGCAGTAACTGTATTTTGCTGAAATTTACTCTTGTATTTTTATTTTATTGATGGTTCTTTCTTCACACTGGCCGAACAATCAGTGGACATACGTTTCCGTTCTACTTTGTCTATCTCTCTAGCTCGTCCAAATAGAAACAATATTTGGTGAAACTATTTTAGCGTTAAGAAGATGTCCTCATTTGTTAGTAAACTCATCAAGACCGCTTGACTACCAAAAGTACCATTGGTTTTGATTGTAAAGGAAGTTACATACCTTTATGGCAGTTTCAACATCAAAGTTTAACTCTCGATCAGTCTGGAACGGAAAAATAAATTAATAATTAAACAACAAGGTGAAAACGATGACAATAATTAAGATGTGATTGTGACGATGTTGAAGTGCAAAACATTGAAAACCATGCTCTCATGTTTTGTTAGCGATCTCAACAGAAAGAAACCAAGCGAGATTAAACAGATGATAAATTCCAATTTGGAAACGGTCCTCCCTTTTTTCTATTGGTCTCTATGAGGGTGAGAGAACATCACTGTTGTGCTAAAAAACTTTTTTGCTTACTTAAAGTTCTTAGTCTCTGCAAAAAAAAAACAACAACAACAACAAAAAAACAAATTCATAATAGCAACCAGCATCATGATATTAATCCTCATCAACCCTCGTAACTTCTTCTCACTTCTTATTGGCTGAAAAGGGTGAAGTTCTCAAGTAACACAGGTGCAAATTACAAGTGCATGTTTCCAAGTTTACAGTTGA
>NC_090873.1:21415899-21428399 GCF_036669935.1 Montipora foliosa
TCGCAGTTTTCCGAAAAGATAGCCGCCAAAAATCGCACCCAATTGACCAGCAAAATATCAACTGCTTTACTGTGCGTTACGCACAGACACAAAACGTCAGAAAAACGTGCAGTCACATACTGTATAACCATTTTTTTACTGATTGACAAGGTCACGTGACATAAGGCCATGCAAAGATGTTTTCTTTTGGTATCAAGTCAGTGGTATACCCTACTATAACAAGTACATACTGGTATAATTAATGATACATGTAAGTAAGCTATCTGTATGTCTGTGCAAGTCTGCACCCTGTTTAGTCCAAAATCTAGAAACAGTTTTTGCTGTTAGCAGATTTTGTTTACCTTTCTGATGACATATGATGGCTCCAAATGACCAATGGTCTTAATGTATTGCTTTATGGCTCCATCATGATCCCCTTTGCTGGAGACAAAAAATGCTCATCAAATAACAGATATACACTGTTGAAACATCATAAAGATCATAAGCACTCATTTTGCGCAAGACAACTTTACTGCTAAGTTGGGTTGCAAAAAAAATCTGACCACGAGATTAAATTAACCCTAGGCTCTTGTTTGAATTACTATATTTTCTCAATTAAATGCCCCTACTGCTTACTGTATCTCAAACTTAATCTGGTCAGACCTCCCCTTGTAGGAAACCAGTGCCAAAGGAAACAGAGTGATTTTCTGTCATTTTACAATGTACATGTATAGTGCCCCAGCAATAAATAATTGACACTTCATAATAAAGTTCATTTTTTATTGTTACTGATAATCAGCTTTGCTATACCTGTACAAGTGATCTCCATACTGAGTAAAAATGTCAATCAGCCCATCAGAATAGTGTTGACTCTTTGCTAAACTTTGAGACCGAAAGCAGAATGTTATTGACTTATTGCACAAACTTTCTACGGATAAAGCAATGCAATCGAGAAATTATGTTTAGCACAATCATTTCGAATGCTCTGGATGAATGGAATAAGGGAAATACCAGAGCTCCAACAAGTAGACTGGGTAACAACCAAGATGGACAACTAGTAGACTTGGACTACAGAGGGAAACTAAGGTCATCAGTAAACACCAAAGTCACAAATCACGTGTCATAGACAAGGTTGGTGGTATGCTGTGATGCACCAGCAGATGACTGCCCCTCTCCCCAAGATATGTCCAGAAATGCCCCCAATTAGATGTATGCAAATTTCATAAGCATTACAAAGTGTCCCCTTGCTGTCTCCCCAAAATAAACATTGCTCTTGTCTCAGACAAACCCCCCCCCCCCCCCCATCCCACCCATTTCAGATATAAGCAGTAAGCCTGTATCCAAAGATGTCCAAGGGAAAGAAAACAGAAATGCCATGCAGCCCCTGAGAGAACCTGAGGACCATCCCAGAACCTCTAGTCGACGACTCTGTAGGGAATCTGTTCATTATGGAGATCTTTAACAGTTACCTTTGTTGAATGTTAAGTTGAAAGTATGTAATTTTGACAGTCTTTTTTTTTTTACATTGCACTATCTAAGCTTCAAGGAACTCTGTTATTAGGTTTCAGCAGAGATTTAAAGACACACCTGATTGCCATTGCATATAAGTTTTTCTTGAAAAGAATCTCCAATTTTGTTTGAGTGTCTTTTTCTTCGAGCTGAAAGATCTGAAAGCAAACAAATGGACAACTCCAATCAAGGACATTGCTTTGTGATCATTGTAGAATGGAAGGGGTGGTGAGAAGGACAAACTCCTGCAGATACCCTCAATTGCACAACTTTTATTGGGGCATTACTTCTGCATGACCATGTAAGGGTCCACCTACAGATTGATTGCATTTATTTGGCAGGAGGTACATTTCACTGTCATCTACATGGTGGTTAAACACAACCACAACATGAATTACGTCGATAAACATTGAGAAAAAAGAGAGCATGTAAATGAGAACTGGGGGAAAGCAATGGACATACTAATTAAGTTAACTGTACTGTTTCCAAGAAATTGGCAGAGAGTACAATCAAGCATGAAAAATATAAAAACCAGAAAACAGGCAATTACTAAAATACTCAATCTCTTTGTCTTATGAAATTCCACTAATTTCATCCAAAATATCATTCAACCAAGAATGATGAATTTGTCTGGATTATACACTGTAAGATGATTCCAGAATAAAAACAGTCTTGCACATGAGGTAAAACATGTTGCTTGGTACTGCTATCGAATGAAGGGAATAATTCTGGGCAAATTCACAGGCAGTGAGGCACACTTAGAAACACTCCCGATGAGAACACTGTGGACCATGTTGAGACTTGCTTCCTTTTTACACATGTATATATAATTATATATATAATGATCAATGGTAGCAAAATTTCAGTTCATCGTTTTATTGCTACAACGCTGTTTCGTACGGTCGAAAAACGACCACACTCATCAGGCAATAACGACCAAGTTTTATCTGAGAGGTGCATGTATGCATTACATGATTGATATAACTTTCCCTCATGTACATACATACATGTACATATTTACTTATAATTTGTTTTCTTACAGTAAACAGATTGTCAGAGTGCTCAACTCTTAAAGGAGTGATTACTATAATTCTCTTAAATCAGTTAAGGACATCAGTCCTGAGGGTCAACGAATGACCTTCATAACAAAGTTGCCTGAAGAGTGTGGTTGTTCGTTGATCATACAAAACAGAGCTTTAGCAATAAAGTGATGAATCACTCCTGAAGTCCTGAACCAATAATTTTTAAGAGAATACATCTGCGTACATGTACATGTATAACAAAGTTGCCTGATGAGTGTGGTCATTCGTTGATCATACAAAACAGAGCTGTAGAATAAACCGATGATTCACTCCTGAAGAGCTCAACCAATAATAATGAGAGAATACATCTGCATAAATGTGTCAGGTGCAACGTACATGTATTGTATTATGTTAACAACACAAAAGGACACTGTTACCTTATTTTCTGCCGTAAGAACAAACAGGCTTCCCCATTCACACAAGACATCAATGACACCCTGGAAAGTCCCTGTAAATGCTGCAAGATAACAAACTTGTCAAGTGCATGTTCATCACCAGATGAGCACATACAGCTGTTCCAGTAAAATTAATGTAGTTTCTATAATAAAATGCTTCAGCCACAAAGTTGTGGGTTTAAGAAGAATACAATAAAGTGTGTAGCCAACTTGCTGGAAATTATTACTTTAATGCTGAACTTGTCCAAGCAAAATTTAATGACTAACCAATCAACTTGTTTTGAATATCATATACAGTCACAATGTTAACATTCCTTGTCTGAGAATTGCCCCTGCGGTGGTCAAAAGGGAGAAATGATACAAATTAGGATTTTAGTTCAAATACATTTACAGTAAGCAATTTGCAACCACAGTGATCTTTGTCTATCAGTCAATTTAGTGATCCAAAAAATTGATAAATACTAGACTCAGACAGAAGTTAATGTAGCCCAGCCTTCCTCTTCAATTATTAATTTTTTAATCTGTTATGTGCTAACTGTCTTTATATACTGTTTTTCAAGTCAAGCTCAATAATATAATTTACAGAAATTGCCTCTTTTAATTGCAAATCCTGAATTCTTAAATCCATGATTGTTAATGTCATTGCAAATTGGTATGAAAAGCACAGAAAAATCAGCCAGGTGAAGGCAACATGTACTTGCACATACATACAGTAGGTCATTGCTGAGACCACAACCATGGTAATTACCGGTATGTAGGTATACTGCCTAAACAGTTTTATTAATATTTTATAGTATTAACTCTTGGGTATAGTGTCAGAGCATGCAGCTACATGTATTAGTGAGCCTGATATTCTGCAGTATAAGGCATTCCCTGTTAGCTTGACCTTGCTTTCCTGATTAATATTATAACCAGTTTAAGCTGGGTATGTACAGTATGGGTATGTATATTTCTCCAATTTGTTAAATTTAAACTATTGAAATGAAATGATGCACACACAGTCCACAAAATTAAGTTAAAATTAAGTTGCATGCCCATAAATTACAGTGAAGAACAGCAAAACAAAGGAAGTATGTATTCGTGGAACACAAATCTAAAAATTCAATTTTAAGTGAAACGTATATGTAGCTTTTGCAATGCCTGCATGGTGCTCTATGGAAGTGTTGTCAAATCAATCCATACAATGATTGACACTTAAACATAAAAGAACATTAACCCATTGACTCCTCGGAGTCAGACTCAACAGATTTTACCCTGTCAAATGCCAGATGATGTTACTCGTCAACAACACCTGAGGAGTGAATGAGTTAACCAAATGCTGATATTGCTTGTAGCTGAATGAATCTCTCACCCTACAGTTGGCCGTGACAGTTGTTTATTATCCTGGCTGGCAACAACAAGATAACCTCGCCACCAAGTTATCATTTGCTTTTCACCTATCAATTGAAAACAAAAAATGAATAATCAAAACCAGGCCAACCCATCCCCTCCTAACAATGGCACTTACATAATTGAAACTGGGTTAAGAACGTCTCCGTGTACATCAACTCAAACACTTTGCACCCTTTAATCAATCCCTCCAAAGAGAGACCAGAGACCAATACAGATTAAAATCTGTCTAATACCAGATGATTTTACTCATTACTACAGCAGGAACTGGCTTTAATAGAGTTGAAACTGGGTTAACAGCAGCTACATGTATGTCCACTAAAAAACTTTGCACCCTTTAACCACATTCCCCCCCAACAAAGACCCTTACAGATTTTAATCTGTTTAATGCCAGATGATTTTCTGTCAGTTCAGGGGTGGAAGGGTAAACATGCATGAGTGTACAGTCTTATCCACAAACTTGATGTGACTAGCTCTGTCTATATCTCTCTTTTCGGGCCTTATTCTTTTGTTGCTGATATTGAGACAAAGTTCCACTAAACTATTTTTCCTAGCTACAGCACATTGTAGTTTTATTTTCAAGTAACAACGTACATTGTACATTATACCCCAAGCTAAAACAAAATGTTGTTCCGGTTATGGTAAGGAATCCAGTCCAACCAACAGATTGACCAATGATCGATATGGGAGAAGAGATGTATCGCATATCCCACCAAGGGTCTTAAGTACTGTAAAAATTACAACGTTACTGTTTTCGTGTTTTACACGATGTGTTGGTGATGTGTTGACCAATGCGTTGACCAACACATTGGTTGGATCAAAGGTCACCCCATAACCTGTTACTTCTCAAAATATCCAAAAACATAATATTATTCTGTGAGAGAATAAATCCAGAATTAAAGGGCCATCTTGCCTGCCCTGGTAGCCAATGGCCTATCTTTATTCACCTTTCATGGATCAATTAAGCCACATAATACAAAATACATGTAATTTCACACTTTCATTATCATGAAGAGTTTACCTTCAAAAGCTAAACAAGGCCCTCTTCCATCAAGCTGGTAGAAGTATAGTGCCTACAATGAACATTAATACTAGACTGTTAGACTATACAGGTACAAAAATATGATACGTGTACATAATTATCTAGTTCAAATGCTCTTAATTAGCTACTACCTTCTCTTGTTCTAAGTATGCAAGTTACATGAACTGGTTCTGCCACATCTCCTGTAGCTCTGTGGCAAAGCACTCAAACTAGTAGATCATAGCTTTGATTCCTGTTCAGGAGCAATTGGATTTTCTTGAGTATGCCAATGTAATTATTGATAAATTAATAAAACACATGATTCATTAACCAGGCCAAGAATTGACCATCTCCTTACAATACGTACATACTTGACCACTCCCCATAGGGGCTTTAATTTTCAGGACCAATGAAACACACAACGCAACACATCAACAACAACATCTGACACAACAACTGTTAATCAAGAATCCTAACTAGCTGGAGGCAAATCAGTTGGCTACAGTATTTACAAGTGCAGCTGGGAAGTTGAACCAGGGAATACCAAATTCAATGACTGGTCAGAGCTGGTCTTGAACCTGGGATATCCAGATCTACAGGCACACCACTGCACTACACAGTGCCTCCTATGATTATAACAATGAATATTATTGATGAAGAACTTATTATTAATATATAAAGAAGGAAACTTGTCTAACCTCTTTGCGAGCAACAATAAACTGATTTTCTTGGGAGGCATCACTCATTACAGAGCATCTGAGTTCACAGCCATGAGCATCCAATACTTCCTAAAAATAATGATGTTATATAGAACCCAGTCACTTCAAATGATGATAATTAAAGTAATGCCAAGACTAAAGAATGTGGGTTGTTCTAGTGGGTTGTTCTACAGTCAACTGCTTTCACAAATAACTTTGTTCAGTTAGCAAATGAGAGCAATGTATTAATCAGCACAAACTGAATTGTACTCGCTAACAGTTTGATTTCACTTATGTCATTAAATATTTACATGTACATGGGCAGAAATGCAGTATCATTATATGTGCATTCTGTATGATAAATGGCATGAAGTGTTCCCAAATTACCCATCTCCTCAGCTTCAACACCACCTCCACAAATACCGGTAATCATGCAAGATCCCCTTTCCATATAAACTACAAATACTAATCCTACATATGGGATAACCCTAATCAAGAACCGCTCATTAATTTTCGGACGATTTTATTGGCTAATTTACGTCACATGATACAAACTCACAGGGCAGTTTAATATAATATTACGCAGTAGCCCCGGTTGCGTGGATATTTGCCCAGCTAAATGCTGTAGCGATAATTTCCAAAGAAATGAAGGAAAAAAAAAGGCATCAGAAGAGTTCTCATTTTACACTGAAGATGCCAATGCTACTGTGTGCATATGATGTATGAAGAATCTTCGCTGATCGACAACATCAGGAACTTCTTAAGCAACACCCAAGGACAGAGAAAAATCTCTGACCTGGGTGGAATCAAACCCACAAGCTTCGGATTAGATCACCATTGCTCTACCGACTGAGCAACGAGGCCAGAGGGGAGTAGGCCGTGGGAGTTTGAGGACAACTTTCCTTTACACTTAACATGGCTTGGGCTGAGCCTTTTTGTGAACGAAATGTACTTATCATGATTTATTATTTGAGAAGCGGTTTACAGACAGATCCCTTTGGAGGCACCAAATAGGTGGTAAAAGTGTCTATAAAACAGGCAATTGCTTTAATCAGTAGCCCATAACTAGGAGCAAGCAACAGCCTTATATTTTTGTCAGAGCGTCATCACAGACTTCTCTTTATTTTTATTAAATTTCCCGCTGATGAGACTCCTGCAGGACCAATCACAAGAAATTAACTTTGCAGCATAGCGTCAGCTAACTGGAATTGTCTTGTCTTTTTGCAGAAAAGGTAGTCTAAAAATAGATAGTACATGGGCTCCTGGTCTGTAAAAATACTGTGACATAGGCTTAGTATGTCCAGACAAGTGCGAGGATCACTTCTCTCTTTCGTCTATAGATTTGTCTGCTTGTTGCTCTCTTATTCTTTGCTTATACATGTTTGTACCAGATCAACAGGGGATAGTTGAAGGAGCACAATATTATAGTTCTTAATTTTTGCTGGTGAATGGCTGCAAATGAGTCTAGGATCTGTTGGAGAGGTATGCCACAAAGGCTGCTAGTCTGCTTCTGGTTTAACCATACAATCATATATCAATATACATGCAATACCATTATTCCAAATGAAATAGTCTAAGACCTTTTTACTGATATGGAGGCCATTATTTTGATTTCTATTGTTTCAAATAGCTATTATGGGATGCGGCAAATACATATTAATTTGCCCATTGAGCATCCCATAATGTCTTTCAAAACAATATCTGACTGTTACCAGTATTGCTATCATTATCACTATTACATGTATGCCAATGTCAATATTACTATTAGTTTAAGACCGTACAAGTAGCCCTTTTTCTTACTCTGCGGTCCTTAGCAGACAGGTTGTATGACAGCACAGCCTCTGTTGTCACCACAAACAGTATAACACTGTCACTAGTCTGCTTCAAAGCAAGTCCTGCAAGATACATGTCAGACAATTACATCTTAAAGCACACTCCCAATGTCTAAGCCACTACCACATTCTATAATCTGTCCAAATAACCAATAATCATTAATAATAATAATGATGATAATAATAATAATAATTATTATTATTATTGGCATCTGAAGCCACAGGACGTGGCTAACTGTCAATGAGAACTTCCAGATTTAATGACTGTGAAACATTTCCATAATAATAATAATAATAATAATAATAATAATAATAATAATAATAATAATAATAATAATAATAATAACGAAGATGATGATGATGATAGAGTGGTTTTCAATTGAGTGTCGAAAGTAATTAGATCATTACTTTGGTTTATGATTACTTCACTGAGTGATTGGTTCAAAGTTCTTGCGACACTTTTTCAACCAATCAGAAGTGAAACCAAAACCAATCGTGGCTCGTGCGTGCACATTTTCCCACGCTTTGTGTCGGCTACGCTTAATTACTTCCAGTATTGATTGGTTTACTGGATTGTCTTCGTCCTTTTTGATTGACCAAAGTAATTACTTTGGTTTTACAACACTCATTCGAAAACCGCTCTAAGAATAATAATAATAACAACAACACGGTTTTCAACCAATCACTGACTGAATTTTAAATGCAAAACCAAAGCAATTCGCTAATTATGTTCGACACTCGATCAATTAAAAACTGCTCTGAAAGAGGTGTAATGAAAAGCTCGCTGAAGAAGCAGAGACGCAACAGAACAGAAGGATATGAAGACATTTGTATTTTGCTATAATTGCATAATCCCCAATGTATAATTATTATTGGACAAAATGTCTTACAGAGCACCCAATTACACTCTGAATTAGAATTCAATCGATCCTATTTTCATTTCTTAAACACTCCAAGCTGTTTCAACTTCTGTACATGTACCTGTCACAGGATGTTTGTCTTGATGCACAATTCTCTGTTTTGTGTGCCTGTAAAAAATCAACGCCAGGGTTTCTAACATGCTAATAAATGGCACAAATCAAGTACATTCTATGAACTGTGCTGCATACACAATAAACTTAATACCACATTGAATCATGTATTAATATTAGTGACAACAATAATTTAACATATAATCACATCATCAATTATCATCACTGTTTGGGATTATTGTCATGTGTTGAACAGTGTTCTAAATAATCATACATGCATGCTTGTGCCCGATCACAATTTATTACTATTATTATTATTATTATTATTATTATTATTATTATTATTATTATTATTATTATTATTATCATTATTATCATAGTTTACAGTGCTATTAATTGCTTCTTTCAGTCTCCTTGAACCGGGGCCAATCCTTGGTCCTGAGGTACCAGGGGACTTTTTTATTTGATGGTCAGAAACCTTCTCAGTATGTGCGCAGTTCCTAGGAGGACGATCTTTTGCAGCTCATTAATGTTGCTGGTTCCAGGGATCTTTCCTAAGTTCTGGTCCATTCCCTTTCTAATAAGTCCCAGCGCACCAACAATAACTAGCACAGTCTCTGTTCTCATTCCCCACATCCTCGCAATTTCGATCTCGAGATCTTTGTACTTTGAAAGCTTTATTAATATTATTATCATTATTATTATTATTATGACGATGATGATGAAGACAATGACGATGATGCAGGTCTAATCTTAAAATGAGAAATAATGCCATAAAAAAGTTAATTTGATTTTCTATTAAATATCAAGAGATCGTCCTTTTAATTAAAAGGGGAAAACTTTGAACATTATTTATTTTCACACTAAGCCTCAAAAGATATCCCATTATTTTTGTTGTGATTTAATATTAGGAGTGGTGGTCTTTCCTCCACTTCTTGATTTGATAAAATTTTCCCTACAGCATTTATTACAAGTTCAGAAAACTTAAAGGAAGCTGATAATGATATCTAGAACAATGTAGTACTTTTTGGAATTAAAAAATAAAAGTAACTCCTAGATTGGAATTAAATCTTGCAGAATTACTGGGAATGGTGTCAAATATAATAGGAAAAAGACGGGCTTGCCTAAACCCAGAATCCGGAATCTGGAAACTGAATCTGGAATCTGGAATCCAGAATCCTGAACCAAAGTCACTTAAAATGATCCAGCATCTTTCAAATGTTTGCTTTTACCTCTGAGTAATTTGGCACGTGCTGACTCCTTTTGGGAGGGGATTCATGTAATAACTTCAGAAGAGCAACCAACTTTTTGGGCTTCTTCCTTTTCTTCAGGAGCCCATAAGTAGGAGCCTGCCTCTCTCCCATACAGGCCCTTTGAGTCAACCTTTGCGCCTATTGTTACCTCACATGGTCAGCTCCAAGCTGTTACGGCTTCCTTAATCCTTCTGTTATGGACCCAAGTTTTTCATATACATGCATTTGGATCTACACCTCTTTTATGGTATGTGTGCTTACTGGATTTGTCCCACTGCTGTTGCAGTGGAGGAGGTCATCTTCCCAACTGAATTTCAGGCCGATCGTTTTGATCATCCGGAATTGCAACAGCTAGCAAAGGCGCTACCAGCTGCATTGGTTCGTGATTGCGCTGCTACAACAGTTGTGACTAATCTGCGCACTTATAAATCCTGGAAGTTATGGGCCAGTCGTCATGATGCTGCTTTTTTGCCGGCAGACTGTGTGGTCTTCAAGCTGTACGTCCTATCTCTCATTCAGCAGGCCCTGTCAGTGTCTTCGGTGAATTCTGCAGCGTACAGTGTGAGTTGGGCTCATAAAAAGAGTGGCTACTGGGAGCTGAGTGAGTATCCGATAGTGAAGCAAGTGGTTGATGCTGCCAGGCGAATTCTTGCCAGGCTAGCTGAATGTAAGGAGCCATTGTCTTCTGTTCTAGTGCGGAAAGCGATCAGTTGCTTTGAAAAGGGTAACCTTGGTGACCTCCAGCTGGCAGCCTTGTTTCCCCTGGCTTTCTATGAGAAATTCTTGAGAATTGCAAACCACTCCAAAGGCTCTCCGTTATTTCGATATGTGTTGCATACCAAGCAAGGAGTTCGTCTGCGGAGAGAGGCTATGTCTTACAGTCGGGCAAAGGAGCTGATCAAGAAGGAGCTTGGCAAGGAAGGTCTGGACCCCACTAGGTTTGGAGTCCATACCCTGTGTTCAGGAGGAGCTTCTGCAGCAGCAGCTCTCCGTGTGCCAGACAGACTCTTTTAGAGGTATGGAGGTTGGAGGACTGAGAAGGCTCGGAACAATTACATAAAGGAGTCTTTAGACGCGCTTCTACTTGTTACAAAGTCGTTTTAGGATGGACTTTGGTGTTGTTTTTAATTCTGCTGTTTATGCCAACAGCTGGTGAAGTGAGTAGGCTCGGAATAATTTACATAAATAATGAGTCCTTAGACGTGCTTTTACGTGTTTAAAGTTAATTAAGGATGGATATTGACATTGCCTTTCATTCTACGCTCTTTATGCCAACAGCTTGTTTCTCGTGTTTAGTTACTAGACAATCAAGGAACTCTATTTCGATCATTAAATGTCCACTTTGCTGTCAAAATAGTTTTCTGTGCGCGTAGAAAGTATTTTATGAGTTGATTTTTCCTATATTCTGCGCTCTTTGCGTTATACATTTGTGTGGTTCGGCTTGGCATGGCTCCCAGCTGTGTGTGAGAAGTGTGGTCTTCCGCTGGCTGAGGAACGAAAGAAGCGGAAAACATTTTCCTCACACACAGCTGGGAGTCTGGGTACAGGTGGGCAGGGCATTTCAGGTCACATGGCTTGTGTAAAGTTTCAGTTTTTGTTTTGCGATCTGCCATGACCCGACATGCCCCACCCAGCCACCCACCTGTGAAGTACTTGCAAAATGTGTTCAGTTGCAGTGAACTTATTCTCTATAGAAGGCTAGTTTGGCCAGCCAAAATATAGTACACCACTAAAATCAAATCTACGTTGTATCGGCTCTTGCTCAAAATATTTATTCTCTAGCCACTTTTTTGTCATTGTAAAAGAATTATGTTCTTATGTTAATAAAGGTCAAGCTGTGTGGTTCGGCTTGGCATGGCTCCCAGCGGTGTGTGAGAAATCATATGAGAATATCTCTGAAAATAAATGGATGGGTCTTGTTCAAACTTGGTAGCGGTAATCTACAGCAAGTAAAAAATGATACCCTCTATGCTGTTGCCATGGCAACCATTTTTGCTACTGGGTCTATTTAATGTGGGATTGATTTGTTGTTTGGCGTACTATCATAAGGCATGTTCACTCTTGGTAAGCTCATACAGAGATCTAAAGCATTATGGGCAGCGCATGTGTTTCAAATCTGACCATCTGTCTGTACTTCTTTGTTTGACAATGCAGAAAGAAACTGAGAATGAAAGGTTGCCATGGCAACATCTTAATGAGTGTCACTTTGTGTCTTATCTGATGTGCATTACTCCAGGTGCCAAATTTGAATATCATTACTCCAATATTTTTGGAGATATTCTCAATTTTGGAATTTATTACTGTAAAGTTTGTGACGTCATCAATTTTTCAACAAAAACTTGAATATCTCTGGAGCAAGAGAAGGAATTCC